>NC_064262.1:15655000-15969166 GCF_003254725.2 Canis lupus dingo
GTATCATATTACCATATTGTGTAGATTACCACAGGTTTGTAATACAACTTGAAATCTGGAATTGTGATGTCTTCTGCTTTACTCTTCTTTTTTTCTCCTTTTCTTTTGGAAGATTGCTTTGGCTATTTGGGGTATTTTGTGGTTCCATACAAATGTCAGGATTGTTCTAGCTCTGTGAAAAATGCTGTTGGTATTTTGATAAGGATTGCACTAAATGTGTAGATTGCTTTGGGTAGTATAGACTTTTTAACAATATTTGCTCTTCCAATCCAAGATCTTTCTATTTCTTTGTGTCCTCTTTAATTTCTTTCATCAATGTTTTATGCTTTTCAAGGTACAGGTCTTTTAGCTCTTTAGTTAGGTTTATTCCTAGGTATCTTATTGTTTTTTGGTGCAATTGTAAATGGGATTGTTTCCTTAATTTCTTCTTCTGCTGCTTCATTATTGGTATATAGAAATGCAACAGATTTCTGTATATTGATACTGTATCCTGTGAGTTTACTGAATTCATGTATCAGTACTAGCAGTTTTTTGGTGGAGTCTTCTAGTTTTTCTATATCATGTCATCTGCAAATAGGGCAAGCTTCACTTCTTCCTTGCTGATTGGGATGCTTTTTACTTCTTTTTCTTGTCTTTGTTTTTTGTTTTTGTCTTTGTCTTTGAAGTCTTGCCTTCTTCTCTGTGTTATAAAAGCCAGTCATGTCTGTTGTTCCTGAAAGTAATTGCCTTATGAAGAGGTCATGTAGTGCACAGGGCTTGGCACTTCAGGGAGTGTCTCTAGTGTGTGCTACATGCACTCTGCTGCTGGTGCATTTTAGTCTCTTTAAGGCTAGTCATCTGCAGAAGCTTTCATTGTCTGTTGTGGGCAAGGTTTGCTCCCTGGCTTTAGTGTGGCAAGTTTTAACTAGGTGTGCTCTGGTCTGTTTTGAAAAGAGGCCTAATACCACTTCCACCAGATTTAAGTCCCACAGAACTCTCTGGTCAGTAGACTGTGGTATGGACAAGGGTTTTGAGCCTGCCATGTTGGGACTAAGGTAAGCTTGACTGAGAAGGGTAGTCCTACCAGCGTGCAGGCAGGTGGGGCTTGATGTAAGCAACTTAGGCAGCCAGTATTGGCACTGTGCTGCTTCTTGCAGGTGGCTCTGTGTTTATACTGAGGGATGAGGAGGGAATGGTGCTGGCTTTGTTCCTGGAGAGCTATCTCTGGGAACACTGCCTGTCTGAATTGTGATCAGAGAAGAGTGAATAACCTCCCCCTTGTGTGCCTCAAGTATTCTTCAGATCGCTGTTTCTATGAGACACAGCAAGATGGCGGAGGAGCAGAGTCCCCAAGTCACCTGTCCCCACCAACTTACCTAGATAACTTTCAAACCATCCCGAACACCCCAGAATTTGATCTGAGACTTAAAGAGAGAACAGCTGGAACGCTACAGAGAGAGGGATTTGCACTTCTAAAAAGGTAGGAAGGCAGGAAAAAAAAAAAAAAAAGAAAGCATCCAGTGGGGGAGGGGCCTCATGAGGAGCTGGGCTAAGGTGTGCAGCGAGAGCCTCAGGGACAGGAAAGCCCTGCTCCGGAGAAGTGGGAACTTTAAAAATCCACACTGGATTCTCCTGGATGGAAAGGCGCTTGCAGGGAACTCGGGCAGGATCCCAGGAGGGGCAGTGGAGCCCCCAGTCTCCCAGAGTCACTAACAGAGGAGGTGTGCCTGGGGGAAAGCATGCCACACACCATGGACCAAGCGCAGTAAAGGGCTGGAGCGTGCCTGGCGGGGCCCGGGAGCAGCTCAGGCAGCTTTCCGGGCAGAGGGGGCTGCCCAGGGCACCTAAGGACACAGCCCAGGATCCGGCACTCCCCCTGGGACAGACGGAGGGCCCAGGACAGCGAGGATGCTCCTGCCGCTGGGTGCCCCCAAGCTGTGCAGATCAGCGCCCCCTGCCCCCAGAGCTTCCAGGCCTGTGCAGACTGGGAGACTACGGTAGTTACTCGGGAGCTGACTCCGGGGCTGGAGAGCTGGCTACCGCCACCATTGTTGTTCCTCCTGGTGTCACTCTGTCCCTGGGAGAGGCAGGGCCACCAGGGAACAGAGGCCTCATGGGGTCAACAGCTCCCACTGAGCTCAGCAACCAGCAGGAGGCGGGCAGCTCCTCAGGAGCAGACACCTGAGAATCAGCACGGCAGCCCCTCCCCCAGAAGACCAGCTGGAAGGACAGGGCAAGAGCAAGTTCTTGGCTGAGCAGTGCTGGAGAGATCCAGGGGAAGTCGAGGAATTTACAGTATATAGAAACAGAGGATTTCCGTCCTGTTTATTTTTTCTTTTCTCTTTTTTTTTCTTCCTTTTTCCAGTGCAACCCATTTTAGCCACTCTACACTGGGCAAAATGACTAGAAAGAACTCACCCCAAAGAAAGAATCAGAAACAGTACTCTCTGCCACAGAGTTACAGAATTTGGATTACAATTCGATGTCAGAGAACCAATTCAGAATCACAATTATAAAGCTACTCATGGCTCTGGAGAAAAGCATAAAGGATTCAGGAGACTTCATGACTGCAGAATTGAGATCTAATCAGGCCAAAATTAAAAATCAATTAATTGAGATGCAATCCAAACTGGAGGTCCTAACAACGAGGGTTAATGAAGTGGAAGAAAGAGTGAGTGACATAGAAAACAAGTTGATGGCAAGGAAAGAAGCTGAGGAAAAAAGAGAAAAACAATGAAAAGACCATGAGGAAAGGTTAAGGGAAATAAATGACCGCCTTAAAAGGAAGAATCTATGTATAGTTGGGGTTCCAGAAAGTGCTGAGAGGGACAGAACACCAGAAAGCATATTTGAACAAATCATAGCTGAGAACTTCTCTAATTTGGGGAGGCAAACAGGCATTCAGATCCAGGACATAGAGAAGTCCCCCTACCAAAACTCAATAAAAACCATTCAACATTTAATGGTGAAACTTGCAAATTCCAAAGATAAAGATAAAATCCATAAAGCAGCAAGAGACAAGAGATTCTTAGCTTATATGGGGAGAAATATTAGATTACAGCAGACCTCTCCACAGAGACCTGGCAGGCCAGAAAGGGCTGGCAGGATATATTCAGGGTCCTAAATGAGAAGAACATGCAGCTAAGAATATTTTATCTAGCAAGGCTCTCATTCAGAATAGGAGAGATAAAGAGCTTCCAAGATAGGCAGAAACTGAAAGAATATGTGACCACCAAACCACCTCTGCAAAAATATTAAGGGGGACTCTGTAAAAGAGGAAGCCTAAAGAAACAATCCACAAAAACAGGGACTGAATAGGTAATAGGATGGCACTAAATTCATATCTTTCAATAGTAACTCTGAACATGAATAGGCTAAATGATCCCATCAAAAGATGCAGGGTACCAGACTGGATAAAAAAAGCAAGACCCATCTATTTTCTGTCTACAAGAGACTCATTTTAGACCTAAGGACACCTACAGCCTGAAAATGAAGGGTGGAGAACAATTTGCCATTCAAATGGTCCTCAAAAGAAAGCTGGGGTAGCAATCCTCATATCAGATAAATTAACGTTTATCCCAAAGACTGTAGTAAGAGATGAAGAGGGACACTATATCATACTTAAAGGATCTATCCAACAAGAGGACCTAATAATCATAAATACTTATGCCCCTAATGTGGAACCCACCAAGTATATCAATCAATTAATAGCCAAAGTAAAAAGGTACTTAGATAATAATACAGTCATAGACTAATAGTAGGAAACTTCACACACACATTCACCAAATGACAGATCCTCTAAGCAGAATATCACCAAAGAGAAAAGGGCCTTAAATGATATACTAGATCAGATGGATTTCACAGATATATACAGAACTTTGGATCTGAACACAACTGCATACACATTCTTCTCAAGTGCACATGGAACTTTCTCCAGAATAGACCACATACTGGGTCACAAATCAGGTTTCAACCAATACTAAAAACTGGGATTGTACCCTGTACATTTTCAGACGATAATGCTTTGAAACTAAAACTCAAACACAAGAAGAAATTTGGAAGAAACTCAAACACGTGTAGGTTAAAAACCATCCTACCAAACAATGAATAGATCAATCAGGAAATTAGAGAAGAATTAAAAAGATTCATGGAAACTAATGAAAATGAAGATGCAACCATTCAAAATCTTTGGGATACAGCAAAAGCAGTCCTGAGAGGGAAATATACTGCAATACAAGCATCCCTAAAAATATTGGAAAAAACTAAAATACACATAATCTCACACCTAAAGGAACCGGAGAAAGAACAGGAAATAAAACCTACACAAAGCAAAAGAGATAATAAAGATTCAATCACAACTCAATGAAATAGAGACCAGAAGAACTGTAGAACAGATCAACAATACCTGGAGTTGGTTCTTTGAAAGAATTAATAAGATAGATAAACCATTAGCCAGCTTTATTAAAAAGAAAAGAGAAAAGACCCAAATTAACAAAATCATGAATGAAAGCAGAGGGATCACAACCAACCAAGGAAATGGAAATGATTTAAAAAATGTATTATGAGCAGCTATATGCCAATAAATTAGGCAAGCTAGAAGAAATGGACACATTTTTGGAAAACCACAAACTACCAAAACTGGAACAGGAAGAAATAGAAAACCTGAACAGGCCAATAACTAGGGAGGAAATTGAAACAGTCATCAAAACCTCCCAAGACACAAAAGTCCAGGGCCAGATGGCTTCCCAGGGGAATTCTATTAAACGTTTAAAGAAGAAACCGTACCTATTCTACTAAAGCTGTTTGGAAAGATAGAACGGGATGAAGTACTTCCAAACTCGTTCTATGAGGCCAGCATCACCTTAGTTCCAAAACCAGACAAAGACCCCACCACAAAGGAGAATTATAGACCAATATCCCTGATGAACACAGATGCAAAAATTCTCACAAGATACTAGTCAATAGGATCCAACAGTACATTACAATAATTATTCACCATGACCAAGTGGGATTTATCCCTGAGATGCAAGCCTGGTTCAATATTCATAAAACAATCAACGTGATAGATCATATCAACAAGAGAAAAAACAAGAACCATATGATCTTCTCAATAGATACAGAGAAAGCATTTGACAAAATACAGCATCCATTCCTGATCAAAACTCGTCAGAGTGTAGGGATAGAGGGAACATTCCTCAGCATCTTAAAAGCCATCTATGAAAAGCCCACAGCAAATATCATTCTCAATGGGGAAGCACTGGGAGCCTTTCCCCTAAGATGAGGAACAAGACAGGGATGTCCACTCTCACCACTGCTATTCAACATACTTCTAGAAGTCCTAGCCTCATCGATCAGGCAACAAAAAGAAATAAAAGGCATTCTAATTGGCAAAGAAGAAGTCAAAACTCTCCCTCTTCGCAGATGACATGATACTGTACATAGAAAACCCAAAAAACTCCACCCCCAAATTGTTAGAACTCATACTGCAATTCGGCAGTATGGCAGGGTACAAAATCAATGCCCAGAAATCAGTGGCATTTATATACACTAACAATAAGACGAAGAAAGAGAAATTAAGGAGACAATCCCATTTACAATTGCACCCAAAAGCATGATACCTAGGAATAAACCTAACCAAAGAGGTAAAGGATCTATACCCTCAAAACTACAGAACACTTCTGAAAGAAATTGAAGAAGACACAAAGAGATGGAAAAATATTCCATGCTCATGGATTGGAAGAATTAATATTGTGAAAATATCAATGCTACCCAGGGCAATTTACATTTTCAATGCAATCCCTATCAAAATACCATGGACTTTCTTCAGAGAGTTGGAATAAATAATCTTAAGATTTGTGTGGAATCAGAAAAGACCCTGAATAGCCAGGGGAATATTGGAAAAGAAAACCAGAGCCAGGGGCATCATAATGCCAGAATTCAGGTTGTACTACAAAGCTGTGGTCATCAAGATAGCGTGGTACTGGCACAAAAACAGACACATAGATCAATGGAACAGAACAGAGAACCCAGAAATAGGCCCTCAACTCTATGGTCAGCTAGTATTTGACAAAGCAGAAAAGACTATCCACTGGAAAAAGGACAGTCTCTTCAACAAATGGTGCTGAGAAAATTGGACAGCCACGTGCAATGAATGAAACTAGACCATTCTCTTACACCACACACAAAGATAAACTCAAAATGGATGAAAGATCTAAATGTGAGACACGAATCCATCGAAATCCTAGAGGAGAACACAGTTCCCTTTTGAACTTGGCCACAGCAACTTCTTGCAAGATACATCTATGAAGCCAAGGGAAACAAAAGCAAAAATGAACTATTGGAACTTAATCAAGATAAAAAGCTTCTGCACAACAAAAGAAACAGTCAATAAAACTAAGAGACAACCTACAGAATGGGAGAAGATATTGGCAAATGACATATCAGATAAAGGTCTAGTATCCAAGATCTATAAAGAACTTATTCAACTCAACAGCAAAGAAACAAACAATCCAATCATGCAATGGGCAAAAGACGTGAACAGAAATTTCACCAAAGAAGACATAGACATGGCCAACAAGCACATGAGAAAATGCCCCACATTACTTGCCATCAGGGAAATACAAATCAAAACCACAATGAGATACCACCTCACACCAGTGAGAATGGGGAAAATTAACAGGACAGGAAACAAATGTTGGAGAGGATGTGGAGGAAGGGAAACCCCCTTGCACTGTTGGTGGGAATGTGAACTGGTGCAGCCACTCTGGAAAACTGTATGGAGTTTCCTCAAAGAGTTAAAAATAGACCTGCCCTATGACCCAGAAATTGCACTGCTGGCGATAAATGGATAAAGATGTGGTCTATGTATACAATGGAATATTACTCAGCCATTAGAAATGAGGAATACCCATCATTTGCTTTGATGTGGATGGAACTGGAGGGTATTATGCTGAGTGAAGTAAGTCAATCGGAGAAGGACAATCATGGTTTCACTCTCATGGGAAGTATAAAAAATATGAAAGGGATTATAGGGGAAAGGAGAGAAAGTGAGTAGGAAAAATCAGAGATGGAGACAGAACATGAGAGACTCCTAACTCTGGGAAACAAATAGGGGTAGTGGAAGAGGAGGTGGGTGGGGGGATGGGGTCACTGGGTGACGGGCACTGAGGGGGTATGCACTGGGTGTAATATTATATGTGGGAAAATCAATATATAAAAAAATATATATATATATGTATATATATATATAAAATATACCAAAAAAGATCACTGTTTCTATGCTGCTGCCCCTCTCTTGTTTGCCTGCTTTCTCTAGGAGCAGCACAGTGTCCTCTGGGCTCTAACCCAGCTAAGACTGTTCCCCTTTAAAATTCCAGGCTTTAAGACCCCTTGGTTGCAAGAACTCATGAAATTCAGCCCCTTTTATTTTCCAATCCAATTGCTAAGGAAACATTCTCTTTGTCCATTACCATGTGTGTTTCTCTCTTTCTTGCCTTTCTCCATGACCGTGGCTCCTTCCCCTCTACAGGGGAAACCTGTAATCTGTTTCTCCCCTTAACCACATCTCTGCACCTCCCAGCTTCTTCCATATGGCCTCTTCTTTAGTTGTGGAGTTTGTTCTGTCAGCGTTCAGGTTGGTTTCTGGGTATTTAGGTTAATTTGATAATTATCTAGCTGTGTTCCTGGGACAAGGTGAGCCTTGGGCTCTCCTACTCTGCTGTCATCTTCCTCTCTTGACCTTTTCTTTAAAATATACAAAAATCAACAATTTCACATGCTTTAGCCTATGACACTTCCTTTCTCTGATTTGAGGCAGCCCCAAAGGCCCTGTGGGTGACTTCTAGCATTCTTCCTTTATCCATTCTCTTTTTATTATTCATTTCAGTAATAAAATTCCCTTTAATTTTAGTTATTCTCCACAGTTAGAGACTACCTTTTTTCCTACCTCCTGTAGCATGGCATCTAGCACATCTTGCAAATTAATATCCTTTGTGCTCTGCTCTAATGCTCATGAGATTATATATTTATTCGGGTCCAAAGTCAGAAGATGAGATTTGCTCTCTGGATATGTCAATTCCAAGTCAGATGGCATCGTGAACCTTATTCAGTTCTCTTGGCCTCTTGTTCCTCATTTTAAAGTGTCTTGACTAGACCAGATGTCCAACACATTACTTTCATGCCCTGGATGAATTCTTGTGTCTATTCCAGGTTTAGAATTGTGTGACTCTTTTTTTATTAAGATTTTATTTACTGGGATCCCTGGGTGGCGCAGTGGTTTGGCGCCTGCCTTTGGCCCAGGGCGCAATCCTGGAGACCCGGGATCGAGTCCCACGTCGGGCTTCCGGTGCATGGAGCCTGCTTCTCCCTCTGCCTGTCTTTGCCTCCCTCTCTCTCTGTGTGTGACTATCATAAATAAAAATTTAAAAAAAGATTTTATTTACTTATTTGATAAAGAGCAAGGGGGAGAGAGAGCACAATCAGGGGCAAAGGGGGAAGCAGACTCCCTGCTAATCAGGGAGCCCAACAATGTGAGGCTCAATCCTAGTACCCTGGGATTATGACCTAAGCTGAAGGCAGATGCTTAACTGACTGAGCCATCCATGTGTCCCTAAAATTGTGTGATTGTAATAATCATACAGAACCTCTGTTTAAAGTTTTTCAAAGTTGTTTACCCATGTATGTAATTTCATTTCCCGTGTTGGATATTTTTGACAATTTTTTATTTAGTGCCTATTGTAAAACTATTTTAGCTTATATGCCATATGTAGCCCTCTTTTCAGGTGTTCCTTAAGGATAGAAACCATCCTATATTTTGTATTCCTTATAGCATTGAGCAATAAGACTCATTATATAATTGTCAAACTACTTAGTTCATGGTAAGAAAATAGACATCAGTCCTCCTGATACATAGCAAAAGTTAGCACAATGTGAGCTGTAAATTCAGACACATTGCTTTGAAGTTTTAAGCAACTAAAGTGCTATTTAATAGTATACTGATTACAATACATAGTGTTCTAGCTAATACCTCTATGGCCTAAAAGGATTCATGTAGTTTCTTAAAATACTACTTCTAGTAACAATGACAACTATAATAATAAAATTAAAAGTAGTAATAGTTTGAATTATAATAGGTCATTTTACATAGTGCTAAGAGAAGTAAAAGCTGTCAATTAATCCATGACATGTCAGTGACTATAAGATGTATCCTGATTTCAGAAATATAAAAAATGTGAAAAACATGTGTCTTATAATTGAAAAATTACTAATAAAATATTAATAAAAATATTAGTAATAAAAATATCCACATCAACAATATTAGTATTACAATGACTCTTTCTGTGTGTTAGGTGTTACAATAAGTGCCTTACTTGCATGACTTCAATTGGACCATGAGGTTGGTGCTATTATTTCAATTTTGTGAACATAAAATGAAGGTTTAGGAAAAACAACAATTTTCCAAGATTGCATGCCTAACTAGTGATAGATCCAGAAGATGAACCCATCTCTATCTGACTCTAAAAAGTGACCTCTTAGCAAGTGTATTGCAATCTAGGTGTTGTGTAGTGTAGAAGTGTAGGCACTTCTACTTGCAGATATGATTGGGTTGAGTCTAGGTTTGTATCCTAAGCATTGGTGAATTTGAATGAAACCTTGGGAGGGTCATATCCTACTTGTTTCTTCATACTCATGGCTTATTACTTTTCTGTGTTTACTAACCTGGCTTGTTTTCTTTCATTCTTTCTAATAAGATGCCAGGGCAATGCAGTATTAACTGTGAGATGAAATTTAAGTGTTATTGGGATTCCCTAAATAAAACTTATTTCTCTGTTTGCTAATCAAGCAATATGTAAAGGATTTACATCAAGGTTTATACACTTATAAACAATGAAAATTCCCTAATTTCACATCCTTGTAGATGCAAAACATAATTGGTGCACTGTATTAAAGTAGGTACTGATTAAATTTATTGGTTGCTGATCAAGGACATGCTTTTTGTTTATAAATAAAAGACTATAGGATTTTTGATCCAAAGGGAGCAGAAGACAAACTTGTACTGTCACTTCTCAATCATCTGGCTGCTGATTATTTATTTTTCTCCCTTTTTTCCTAGTGTGAAGCCCCAAAGCACATTTGAGAACTTTAGTAATCTGAAGTGAATAACTTGAGAAAGGAAAGGTATACCTCCAGTCACTTAATTCTTCAACTTGTTAGCAGCTCTTGAAGAGTTTGAATTGATGAAAACAAATAAGAACCATGTGATTATGACTAGATTACACAGATCTCCTACATAAATCCCTATGGTTAGCCATCAACAAAACCAAGATGACAGAGTCTATCATTTACCAGTTGGATGAACTTGTATCACATATATAACCTGCCAAACTCACAAGGTGTGTATGAACATAAAAAGGTTCTTGTATTTTATAAAATGGAGGGTCTTGTAAATTGCAAAGCACTTTGAAGATAAGAATTTTTATTTCGCTTGCTACAATTCATTGACCAGCTTAATTCAATTGTCAGCATCACCTAGGAACAATTAGAATTACTTTAGGGCAATATTTCTCAAATGGTTTGTGATAAAAGATCATTTTTAAAAATCCATTGTGGATTACTTTCATAAATATAAAAAAATTGACTACAGAAGTTGAGAAATTATATAGTACAAAAATGACATATGAATAGAAATTCCAATTATTTCTCATTAAACAAACATAAAATTAATGTGTCACATTGCTTTAAAAGTTTCTAAATCCCTCCTCCTCATTATTGTATTTATTTCACTGTAGATGAGTTATTAACATTTCAGAAACCAACACAGTTATGTGTATCACACTTTGAGTAGCACTGGACTAGGGGACCACACAATATAATATGATACTTAACAAAATTCCAACCTCTGTAAGATATGGTCCCTGTTTATGCTCAATGCTCCTCGCCTTACTGTTTTTTGAAAGTCTCACCCTTACTCCCCACATCAAGACCACCAAGACCGGGATCCCTGGGTGGTGCAGTGGTTTAGCGCCTGCCTTTAGCCCAGGGCGCGATCCTGGAGACCCGGGATCGAATCCCACGTTGGGCTCCCGGTGCATGGAGCCTGTTTCTTCCTTTGCCTCTCTCTTTCTCTCTCTGTGTGTGACTATCATAAATAAATAAAATTTAAAAAAAAGATAAAAAAAAAAAAGACCACCAAGACCATGGCATGATGCTCCCTCTGTCTGTCATGATCTTGCCACTGCTCTTTGTCTTGATATTATCATCTTATCCTTTAAATTCCAGATTAAATTTTACTTCTTCAGGGAATCTTTTCTTGAATCCTCAGACTCAGTTATGTTAGGATACAGGTTCTCATCATAGCATGGATTTTTCCTTCCTAACAATATCCATACCTATAGTTCCTATTTGCAATTATTTGTTGATATTACCAACCACTTATTAAAACCTCCTCAAAGTCAAGATCTATGTAAATGTCTTTCAAGTTCTGAATCCCAGCACTAGCAAGTGTTTGCCACATAGTAAAAACTCAACAGAGTTTCTGTGATAGGCAGGTCTAAGAGTTTATTCCACAAAATAATTCTTTTTTTAAATTTTTTTTTAATTTATGATAGTCACAGAGAGAGAGAGAGAGGCAGAGACACAGGCAGAGGGAGAAGCAGGCTCCATGCACCGGGAGCCCGATGTGGGATTCGATCCCGGGTCTCCAGGATCACGCCCTGGGCCAAAGGCAGGCGCCAAACCGCTACGCCACCCAGGGATCCCTAATTCTTTTTAATAAAAACTAATACCTGCCTCCTCTCCCACTAAGAAGTCTTGGACATAGGTTAAGTGTGCTATTTTTAGCATGTCAATGACAAAACAAAATTTGCTGAAGTTCATGCAGTGAATAATATATTAAAGGCATAGTTATTTTTAATATAGTCATGACAAGTATTCATTGAAGTACAACTTTAAAAAAATCAATTTGTTAAGGATTTTATGTCATTTTCACCCAAGCTGTCGAAATTTTCTTGGCAGAGCAATATATTGTGGCAATGACTTTTAGTGCTATTTGATATCTATCTTACACCAATTGTGGTATTTATGGTAAGAATCCACAAGGCTCAATTTTGTGATAACACTGCTACCTACATAATCTCAAGAGAACCTCAGAAACCTTATTTTATTTCTCTTAAACATCTATTGAAAAAATATTTATATATGCTAGTTTCATATCTACTCATTGGATGGGCAAAGATTTCTACTCATGACTTTAGATTTCTACATAACACATAGACTTACCATGGCATGGTCAATTTAGGTTATTAATTCAATGCTCAGCTTGTATCTATCACAACAATCTGTAATTGAAACATCTTGATTCACCTGATCATTTCCCAAAATTTTCACTTTCATTCTATTAGCTTTTCTATCAACCATTTTTTCAATCATTTATCCATGTACCAATTTACATTTATATAAATGTGGAAAAACCTTTAAGTAATATGTTAAGCATTTTGCATAATTCTCCTTTTTTTGTAGTTTAGTTTAGAGGTGGGATATGTGGTGGGTTGAGTATGCAGGAGTGATCATCTGCAAGTTCTCATTTACATGCTTTAAAGCAAGCAGTGAGGCATGCTATTGGATGAAATGTATTAAGCAATGAGCAAGTCAACATTTCAGACCAATGGTTGTAATAACTAGACAAAAGCCAGATTATGCTGAAATATATATATATATTCTTTTAAAAATATTTTATTTAAATTCAATCTGCCAACATACAGTATGACATATATATATCTTCTTTATCCACTCATCTGTCAAAGGACATCGTGGCTCCTTCCACAGTTTGGTTATTGTAGACATTGCTGCTATGAACATTGGGGTGCCGGTGTCCTGGCGTTTCACTACATCAGTATCTTTGGGGTAAGTGCCCAGTAGTGCAATTGGTGGGACGTAGGATAGCTCTGTTTTTAACTTCTTGAGGAATCTCCACACTGTTTTCCAGAGGGGCTGCACCAGCTTGCATTCCCAAGAGGGTACCCCTTTCTCCACATCCTCTCCAACATTTGTTGTTCCCTGTCTTGTTATTTTAGCCATTCACACCAGTGTAGAGTGTTATCTCATTGTGGTTTTGATTTGTATTTCCCAGGTGGCAAGTGATGTGGGGCATTTTTTTCTGAATTATATATATTCAAAGGTATCAAGGAATTGAATAATAAGGAAGGCTAAATAAACTTCTTTATTAATTTACTATTGTTGTGTAATGAATATGATCTTAAACTTAGTGGTTTGAAACAGCACATGCTTATGAGCTCAAGTTCTATACTTCAGAAGTCTGTGTCCAGCATGGCAAAGCTCTTTGCTTGAGATCTTACAAGACTGAAATGGGAGGTCAACTGAGGTTCAGAATACTTTCTCTACTTCCATGGTTGTTGGAAGAATTTATTTTATTGTGGTTGCATAAATGAAGTCACGGTTTGGCTCTACCCCTTGGTTGAAGAATACTCTCAGCTCCTACAGGCTCCATTGGCACTTCAAACATGGATGCTTGCCTTCTTCAAGTCATGCAGAGTACTTATATATGAATTCCCTTTCTGCAACCAGCCAGAAAAAATCTCTGTGCCTTTAAATGGCTCCTGTGATTAGATTGGGTCCACCTGAATAATTTCCCTTTCTCAAAGTAAATCATGCCATATAACATATGCTAGTTCCAATAGTAAACTCCATCATATTCGTGAGCCAAGGACCATGCAGAGTAGATATACCATGGATGGATTATCTTGGAAGCCATCATAATATTCTACCTACCACAACTCTCAATGAGAGAAGATATTCATATGTAAATTGAGAATCACTAGCTACTCTTACCTGTGGGTATTTGCTGATTCTGAGCTTGTGCTAAGGATGAGTCTTGGTCCATAAAAAGGGATTTACCATGGAAAGGAGAAACCAGCAAAAGACTAGCAATAGACAAAAAACTAAAGGAACCCCAAATATCAGGCCAGTTATCTCTGTAAGACATTTGGTGAGCTCTGGGAGGGTGGAGCTACAAAAAGAAAGGAAGAGTAGTATCTTCTGCTATGTCATGGTGCTTATGAGACAAAGTTCCTATGGAAACATAGACTTTCGCACAAATGAAGTGCTCACATATTTTGATGGTGCATGGGTTAGGAAATAAAGAGCCAAGCTATAATCTCTAAAGGCAATCTTACCTTTTTAGAGTTGACGAGACAGAGATAAGCAAGATTCTAAATCAGAAGCATGGTTATATCTGAGGAACTGAGACAATAGTCGTGGACTAGATCTCAATAAAATGAGACCCAGCTCTGACCAAACTGGATCCTTGATTGGGTTAAAGTGATCATCCCCCCTTTTATCTGCTTAAGAAAGGAAAGGGTTAATATTAGCTGGTGGAAGATAACATGAGAAGCTTCAATGATTCATTTATTTGTAGCATGTAGCATGTAGCATAGAACTTTTTTTTAAAAAATTGCTAGACATGAAAAGAGTGAAGTAAATGTAACTGATAGTCAAGAAATAACATGAATCACAAAAATATGCCAACAAAGAAAACTGATATTGGAGTCAGGAGCCAAGAAATTTACAATAACTATTTAAGTTAACACCAAAAGAAGAGAAAATATGGACAAAATGAAAAGATGAGGAATTTTAACGCAAAGCTATAATCTATAAAAATAATCAAAATATAATTCTAGAAGTTAGAAATAAAGTGTCTGAAAGTAAAGGCTCATTAATTGACCTGAATAGGACACTGGACATAATAAAAGAATGGATTAATAAACTGAGACATGCTAGTAGAAATTATCCAAATTATAGCACATAGAGAAAATTTTAAAAAGTAAAGGAGAGATAAGTAGAAGACAAAAAAGTCTGATATATGTGTCTTAGGAGTTCCAGATGTAAGGAGAGAGACTAGAACAGAAGTGTTTAAAGAGATAACATCTGGAATTTTTCAAATCTAATAAAATATACCAATCTAATCCATAGATCTAAGAGGCTCACTGAACCAGAAGCAAGAGTTTGAGAAAGCTACATAGAATCATATCTTATGTTAAATCCTATGAAAAGGAAATGCTGAAAGCTTCCAGAGGAAAAAAGAAACACTGTCTTCAAAGTCAAAACAGAAGATTAATAGATGACTTCTCAAGAGAAATTATGGAAGCCAGAAGGTAACATAATGGTATGTGTATAGTGCTAAAAGAGAAAAAGGAAAAAAAAAAAAAGCATGCTACTAAAAGTTCTATGCCTTAAAGGTATCTATCAAAATGAATATGGAATAGATAAGAAAAATAGAGACTGTCACCAACTAACCATCACTACAAATAAAACAGTCAAAAATCTATTAATAGAGATATAATACAGTTGACCAGTATGTTTAATATATTTGCTTAATATAATATGGGATATGTTCTTTGACTATGATAGAATTAAATTATAAGATAATAACAAGACAACTGGAAAAACTCTAATATTTGGAAATTAAATAGCACAATTCTAAATAACCCATAGATCAGAGAATAAACCACAACAGAAATTTCAAAATATTTTGAGATAAGTGGTAAAAAAAAAATGTAACATAAAATTAAAGGGTGCAACTAAATCACTGTTTAGAATTTGCAAAAAGTTGGAAACATATGACTTAAACTTCTAAAATAAAAAGCTAGGAACAAATAGGATATTAAACATATAGAGAATGGAAGAAAACACATACCAATGATAAATGCAGAAATCTATTAAATAGAATGTATATGTAGAGTGAAGAAAATCAACAAAGCTAAAAACTGTTCTCTGAGAAAAAAGTTGATAAACTTTTAGCGATATAAATTACAAACATCAAGAATGAAAAGGTAGCATCACTATAGATTCTACAAATAATACAAAAAATAAGAGTATATTACAAATAGCTTTATGTTAACTCATTTCACAAATCAAACTGAAGGAGATAGATTCCTGAAAATCAAAACTGCAAAACTGGCACATAAAGAAAAAGAAGAACTGGGCAATTCTACAGAGTCCATTAATTCCCTAAAATCACATCAGAAAGTAAAAGTCAAAATGTTACCTTTTTCTTTCACATATTAGAGAGGAAATAATACTAATCTTAAATATATTCCTTAAAAAATGAGGAAAAGGGAAAACTTTCCAACTTATACTTTGAAGCCAATATAATATAGAGAAATCTAAGAAATACTTTACAACAAAGGAAAATTACAAGCCACTATCTCTCAGGAATATAGATGGAAAAATCCTAAGTAGGACATGATCAAATTTTATCCAATATTATATAACAAGTATATTGAAGTTTAAGAATATACAGCTGAATAATGTAATACTGATTAAAAATCCACTAGCATAATTCACCATATCAACATAAAAAAGGAAACAAAGAGATAGGGGAACATTTTTCTCTGCTGAATAGTAACTATAGTAATGCTACATGTAACATTACACATAATAGCAAAATAATGAATGATTTCCCCCTGAGATTAAGGAGCAAGACAAGGATGTCCACTTTCATCACTTCTATTCAACATTGCATTGAAGTTCCTACATGATGCAAAATACTGGGACGGAAACAAGATTGTCATTTTTCAGAGATGAAATAATTATATTTATTCCACATATAATTAAAGTTAATGTTAGAATTCTGCTATTTGTTGGATATAAAGTCTATGAAATAATTGAAAAATCAATTGTTAATCTATATACCAACAGAAACAATTGAGAACAAATAGAAAATGGAAATTTAAATCTGACACCAAAAGCAAAAGCAACAAAAGCAAAAACAAATAAGATTACATCAAACTAAAAAGCTTCTATACAGCAAAAGAAGCCATCAACAAAATGAAAAGGAAACCTACTGAATGGGTGAAAATACTTTCAATTCATACATCTGATAAGGGGCTACTATCCAAAATATATGAAGAACTCAGATAACTCAATAGCACCAGAAAACAAAATAAAATCAATAATAATTCAATTTATAAATGAGCAGCATATCTGAATAGACATTTTTCCAAAGAAGAAATACAGATGTCTAACAGAAACGTGAAAAATGTACATCATCACTAATCATCAGAGAAATTCAAATCAAATATGATATATCATTTTACATGTGTTAGAATGGCAAATACTAAAAAGACATGAAATAGCAAGTGTTGGCAAGGATGTGGAGAAAGGGAATTTTTTTACACTGTTGGTTGAAATGTAAATTTGTGCAGCCACTGTAGAACACAGTATGGAGGTTCCTTAAAAATGTTTAAAATATAACTACCTTATAATCTAGCAATTCCACTTCTGGGTATTTATTCAAAGAAAATGAAAACACTAACTCATAAAGGTATATGCATTCCCATATTCATTGCTGCATTGTTTACAATAGTCAAGATATGGAAGCAAACTAAGTGTCCATCAATGGGTGAATGGATAAATGGATAAAGAAAATGTAGTACACACACACACATACATACACTGGAGTATGATTTAGCAATGAAAAAGAATGACATCTTCCTTTTGTGACAACATAGATGAATGTCAAAGGAATTATGCTGGGAAAATAAGTTAGAGAAAGATAAATCCTGTATGCTCTCACTTCTATGTGGAAGCTATAAAACAAAAATAAGAGCAAAAATAAAAACAAACAAAAAACCCAAGCTCATACATATAGAGAACAGACTGGTGGTTTCCAGGGACAGAGAGAGGGAGAAATGTATAAAATGGGTAAAAAGGTACAAACTTCCAATTATAAATAAATAAATCATGTGGATGTAATGTACAACATGGTAAGTATGGTTAATACTACCATATTACATACTTGAAGGTTGCTAAGAGAGTTGATCTTCAAAGTAATAATTACAAGAAAATTTTTTTTGTGATTATGTAAGGTAATGGGTGTTAACTAGACTTATTGTGGTAATTACTTAACAATGTATATAATTATTGACTCATTTTGATGTGTATCTGAAACTAATATAATGTTACACATTAAATATACTTCATTTAAAAAAAGAAAATTTAAGATATCATCCACAATAGCAACTAAATGTACTGAATACCAAAGAAAAGAATCTGAAAAATATGTGTAAAACACGTGTGTTGGAAAATACAGTTAATTACTGAGTGAAATTAAAGTACACATATTACACGTGTTGTAAGATTCAACATTATGCAAATGCCATGATAAACTTGATCTATAGCTTCAATGTAATTCCAATTAAAATCCTAGCAGCATTTCTTTTGGAAATTAACAACACAATTCTATAATTTATATAGAAATGTAAATGATTTGCCATATCCAAGCCAGTTTTTAATAAGAACAAAATTGGAGGGCTTAATCTACCAGATTTTAAAATACAACATAAATTTACAATAAGCAAAACATGCTTATTAGTATGAATAGATGAAAAGATCAGCAGAACAGAGTCCAGAAACATACCCATATGTGATTGCTTAATTCATGTCAGAGGTCTCACTGCAATTCACTGAATGAAACTATGGATCCTACAATAAATAGTGCTAGCGTATTTGGAGATGTGTATGAATACTAATGTGTCTTGAAACCTATCTCATACCATATACAAAAGTAAATTCTAAATATGAGCAGACCTAAATTAAAAACTAAAATGAAGTATCATCTAGAATAGAATTCTTCAATAGAGATACAATGTGAGGCCCAATTGAGCCTCATATGTAAGTTAAATTTGCCAGGAGTACCATTAAAAATTAATTAAAATAAACAGGTAAAATGAGTTTTAGCAATATATTTAATCCAAAGTAATCAAAATATTAGCTTAACATGTAAGGGTTAATACAAAAATTATTTGAGATATTTAACTTATTTTGAAATATTAACTTATTTTTGTGCTAAGTCCTCAACATCCAGTGCATATTTTACACTTAGTACATGTCTCAGTTTGGACTAGCCATGTTTCAAGGGCTCAGTACTCCCATGTGACTAGTGGACAGCACCATTTTAGAAAAATACATTGGCTAGCGCAAGGAAATTTTTCTTAAACAGGGGTATAAAAGCATCCAAAACAACAGTGATAAATTGGGCTTAATCAAACTGAGAAGAGTTCATTAAGCAAATCATTACATTAAGAGAGTGAAAGTGCAAACCAGAGTTGGAGACACTCCCAATGCAAAATAATTATATTTAGAATTTATCAAGGGCTTTCACAGATTACTAAGAAACACATCAATAGAAAAATGAGGAAATAGTGGACTCCTACGTAATTTTTTCTTTTTTGTATATGTATTTTTATGTTAAAGTATGATTTTAGCCTTTACTTCTCAAAAATAGCAAAATTTTTATATGATTACCTTTTCCTGGGAAATAGTTTTATATTATTTATTTTAATATTTATTTTCATCTATTACTTAAGTTTGTTGCTGTATATTGTACATATATTTTCCATAAGAAATAGTTTCATAATATTTCATTCTTCTGTAATTATTTATATTATAAGTAAACATTTATTTCTATTTATTTACACATTTCTAGTCACCCCAACATATATTTTTCTTTATGAAATACCACCATATTAGAAAATCATTGCCATATGTTTATGCATGATGACTTTTCAATCTAATTAGATTATCTGATGACATTATATATTTTGTATTTTAATAGTTAAAGAAAAATGTTCATCTTTCCTGCTGATTTATTCACTTTTAAGGTAAAAACATTTAAATCTTAAGGATAAAAGTTTGGAAGTTGTACACAAGCAGAGTACAAATAGTCAATTAAACTAAGAAAATAATCAATTGAAGTCTAGTTCAAAATGGAATTTGGTTACTTTTATTTTTAAAAGCACATCTGCTAAAAACAGACAATGCAATTTTCCTCTGAATAATGTTAAAAATAGCAAGATTTAGAATATTTCTGAATATGAGGTCAGTATCTTGGTAACACCATATTAAAATGTAGACAATTTAACTTCATTAACAATATTTCTTTCTTACAAATACCCTAGAATTTGGAAGTATCATAAAGCTCTATAAAATACTCAGAGGAAAATGAAATGTATGAACTGCAAACAGAGGGGTACATGATAATTGCAAGATTAAATCTGTACCCAGTGTTTGAAATGAACTGTGAAAATTTGAAGTCTTAAACAATGGCCGTTTTCTAGATGACCTCATTAATATGATATTTTGCTACCCAGCACAATGGAATCTGAACTCAGATGAAGGAAGATAGTCCTTTGCATTATCAGGTGAAATTTTTATGAAAGGAAGAAAAGGCCCTACAATCTCATGAAAAGACAAGTCAAAGTACAGTTCTATACCTAATAAGTTGTGTGAACCTATTAATAGGCAAACTCTGAAGTCATATGCACAATGGATGATAAAAATGTTCATTTCTCTTCATCTGGGATTTTCACATGGAATATATCTTACTAATACAAATAATAGACTTACCACTGAATTTCAAAACCTAGGAAAACTTTTGCTCAATAGAGCTCAATGCTGGTGAAAAATTTTACATTTTATAAAATTCTCCTATATCTTATCTCATTAGATTATCCTGACAAGTCAGGCACGTAGGAGGAAATTATAAGATAATTAGCAGTTTATATGTATTTATGGGCAATATGATCCACCCTACATTATAAGCAGACCATAACCATGGTCAAAAGTATGATACTTTATCATAGAATTTTTGTTGTTTTAGTTTGAATTTAATTTGATCAAACTGTATAAAACAAAGAAAACCTATATTCATATCCTATAGCCTCATCTGTATTCAAACTACCTTTTCCAGATCACAAATATCAGCAGGAATAAATATGTAAGAGTAGTTCCAGGAGTAATGGAATTATGCCTTGCTGTTTGACACTGTTGGAAACTCTATCAGAAGTATAGGCTCCAGGCAAGGAGGAAGAAAGCTTTTTCACACAGGGAGAATAATGATAATTGGGGAAGGAGGTTCTCATTACTTCCCACAGATACTGTGTGCCAGAGTTTCACTCAAGTGAACAATGAACCTGCTTACATTCTTTACGGCATCTGAATCTCTTGACCCACATATTAGAGAGCTAGGATCAAGGGAAAAAAACCTTTCTGAAAGCCTGAGAGGGGTAGTAAAAGAAACAAATTTTAGGCAGGTTTTGTTTTCAGCCATACTATTCACACCATGTGTCTCCTGTTTCCAACTCTCAATTTATTGATTCATTAACCCGACATTAACCCGACATTCAAGACCTTGCTCCAGCCTTTAGGTCTGATCTAGTTTTGAATTCACTCTCATTGGGCAATTTTTTATTCTGCAACCATTCTTTTCATGAAGCATATATGTTACAGTTATAAAAACACATGGTCCAGGCTGCTTGTTTTCAGAATAGTGTCAGTGAGCAAGAAACTAGGGATACTGTGAGAAGGTGAGCACCCTAAGTAATGCAGTAAATAGAGGGAGCTATGGGTCTGGGAGCAGCTGCAAGGAAGTCAAGGGACACAGGAGTCACAAGAGAACTCTGGAGCTGAGCCATGAGAGGCAGCCACAGGATTGACTAAACCACACTCTCTTGTTCAGTAGCCCAGGAATAGAATTTGTATTATATATTTACTTTTTTTTTTTTTTTTTTGAGGAGAGAGAGAGAGAGAGGCAGAGAGACAGAGAGGAAGAGAGAAATTGAGAGAGAGAGGAGCCTGACGTGAAGCCTGATGGGGGCTTGATCCCACAACCCTGAGATCATGACCTGAGCAGAAATCAAGAGTGCAGTCAGATGCTTAACCAATTTAGCCACCCAGGCACCTCAGGAAAGAATTTTTAAATCAAAGCTTGGGATTCTCCCGTTATCCTGTTGGATTTCAATTTTGAATATTGAGGCCATCATGTAACCTGCAAAGATCTTTTCCTATTCTTTATCTACTAATCTAGGGTTGGGTATCCTTCTGTGCTATATATCATGTGCACAGTTGACAACTCTCCTGCCATAGAGAATTAAGTCATAGATAAAAAGGCTGAAACAAGAGAGGGCCAAAGGAAAAAGAATATTAAAATTGTTACTTAAAAAAAAAAAATTCTCTTCATGTTCTCCATTGAGGAATTTTCTTCAACTTTAATGATCTTCTTTTGCCCTACTGTCATTTGTTAAACTTCTAGCTCATTTTTCATGGTCCAGCAACAGTCTACTCTTTGAAAAGCCTAACCAGATTGCACAAACATATTTAATAGTTATATACCACTGTCAACTTTCTTGCAAAGCTCACCTTCTGCCTAGTTTTAGATATACTCCCCTCTTTCCTTATCCAATTGTGAACTCCATAAGATGTGGGATTATGTCTTATCTACCATCTTATCCCCATATAGACTCAGCAGAGATTTGGGTTTTTTGGGGTACAATGTTGAGCATCTGGCAAAAATCTCCTAATGAGGGCCTAATTGTCTAAGTATTCTGAGCAGGCCTATTAAAACCAAGAAATAGGATTAAAAGATAAAAATACATTATTTCCTTGGAATATACATTTTCTTCCATATATTTATGGAACATGGAGACTTTTCCAGGAAAACTAGCTTTTACATTCAATTTTTTCTCAGTTGAAATCAAAAGAAAAAAAAATTGGTGCTATCATCAACTTATTTCCTAATGTTATCTTTCTTAGTCTGATTTACTAGACTTTATGGAATTTCATGGTATATGAGCTGGCTTTTCCTTTTCTCAGCTTAAATCACTGAGCAATTCAAAATATAGGGGATCCATATTTATGAGTCCTCCACTCCAACTAGAAGAGAATTAGAGGTGACTAAAATAAATCCTTAATGTACTTTTGGAGCTGAGTCCCTCATGAAAGGCCTTACCAGCTACTCCATAAAGATTACAGTTGCCAAAATACAATCAAGCAAATAAATAGGACAGAATTCCATCCAATGTAGGGGAGGTCTCGCATATTTTATTGTACAATGTGGTTATCTATGATTTATAACCTTCCATTTTTCATTCAGAGAAAGTTGCATGTATTCCAAGAGGTTATAAACTTTGATTTTTTTTGATACATAGTTCAATCAGCATTATTTACTACAGAAAACAACACTTGTGGGACACGTAAATTTTACTTTATCTTCACTGGCATGATAAATGATTTATCAAGTACACTACAGAGGGGAAAAAGAACTCTAGCTATATACAGTTGTTTGGGTATTAATTTGTTCACAAAATAAAGCTCTGCTTTGTGATAACCTGTATATAAACCTGGGTTAGCCAATACACTTTGACACCACACCAATTCTATATGCAAGAATTGCCTGCCTGGCTAGAAGTGATGTAAGTAAGCAAGCTATCAACCACTGAATCATATCTTCAATTTTCTGATGGCTCTGGCTTCACCACTTGCAATTATTCAACTCAATAGGTTTTGATAATCCCGGACCATTACTTTGGAAATATCAGCTAAAAGAATCAGAAACCCACCTAACTTAACTCAAAGGAGAAAGGAAAAAGAAATATAACTATGGGCTAGGGTTGACTAAATTACCCAAAGTTAGTATAGTAATATTTTATATGCTGGCATGGTATAGAACTTCAGTCACTGTTGAGACCCTCTGTTCTGTTTCTTTTTTTTTTTTTTTTTTTTTTGATCAGGGATGCCTAGATAGACTACCTATCTTTATGCATTTGGCTAATAATTATGTTAACAATAAGAGCTATTTATTGAATTCCTGTTACTGTGCCAAGTGTTTAAGATTTAGTGTATTATTTCATTAGTTCTAAGAACCTTATGTGTTCAAACCGGTTCATACTGGCCCTCGAGTATGCTCATCTCTTCCCAAGTCCCCAATCATTGAAGTTACAATGGTGGGTTGGTGTAATACTCTCACCACAGAAGATAATAAAAATTATCTACACATTAGAGTTTTTCAAGTTTTTGGTTTAAAAGCACATCGCTGTAATCTTTGGAAGTGGAGATTATTATTTTTACTTTATCAGTGAAGTAATTAAGCCTCAAAGAAGTGATATGCTCCTTGTAATTGTATTGTCAGTGGGTAAATTTCCACCTGGGGGTTGAATCCCAGTCTATTACCTACCAGAACTCAGGCTCTTCCCCATATGGGGAAATAATTGAGGCTGCTTATTGACTCAAGAAGGGTGGGCCATTGTGAATCAACTGACCATTCTTCAATAAATGCAACCAAACATTTACTTTCCCTAATGCTTTGGTTATGTTGAATTAAAAAAAATAGTATAGAGGACAATCTGATAGTTACCAGAGAGGAGGTGGATGGGGAGTTGGGTGAAATAGGTGATGAGAATTTAGGAGTGCTCTTTCTGTGATGAGCACTTGATGATGTATGGAATTGTTGAATCACTATATGGTACTCCTGAAACTAATATTATACTGTATGTTAACTAACTGGAATTTATATGCTAAGTGATATAAGTCAATCAGAGAAGGACAAACATTATATGATCTCATTCATTTGGGGAATATAAAAAATAGTGAAAGGGAATAAAGGGGAAAGGAGAGAAAATGAGTGGGAAATATCAGAGAGGGAGACAGAACATGAGAGACTCCTAACTCTGGGAAACGAACAAGGGGTGGTGGAAAGGGAGGTGGGCAGGGGGTGGGGGTGACTGTGTGATGGGCACTGAGGGGGCATTTGATGGGATGAGCACTGGGTGTTTTGCTATGTGTTGGCAAATTGAACTCCAATTAAAAAAAAAAAAGGAAAAGAAAAAAAATAAAATTTTAAAAAATAAACACCCCCCCAGAAAGCAAAACAAAACAAAATGCAAATATCCAGTTATCTTAGAATAGTTTTTGCATAAATAAACAGATGTTTTCAATACAGGATATTTTTAATGGGGGTGATGACTGCTGGGATGAAGTACCGGCACCTTTTCCTCTTAGTGATATTGACATGTCAATCCTGATAATTTAGCATTCACATCCCAACTGGCAAATTTAGCAGGAACCACAGGGGGATGGAATGGCAGGAAGAAGGGATAGGTGGGGGAAAAATGAACTGTATCAAGATAAAAGAAACAACATAACATTTTTTAAAAGTGTGTTAAGATTACATGTAGAAGTCTTAATTTTTTTTTTCTTCAAAAGATAATCAAAACAACAAAAAGGATACACAGTTTTTCTCTCCACAAGAAGGATACGATTCCATGTCATTTTTTATAGTGATCCAGAACAGTTTCTAAATTCAAACTATTTTACTTGTTTGACTGCTTGTCTTGTTTCTGTAATCTGTTGTTATGGAAATGACTAAGATGTCAAAACATCGTTCTGTATGATCCCACAGGGGAAGGAAGTTTTTAGGAGGAAAACTCTGACAGAGGTTTAGAGGCAAACTAAAAACAAATTTGGACTTTGCACTTAAAAATCAAAACACATTTTTTGCTTGGTTGTGCTTTGATTTTCAAACCACTTCTCCCATGTGGGCACTTAATTCTCTGGCTTGTGAAAGGTTCATGAAGCCCATTTTTAGTTGTTTACCATACACTTGTGAACCTGAATAAGTCAATGACACCATTTCTGGCTTGCATGTCAGGAATAGTTCAACCATTCTGATTGAGTTGACTAGCCAAATATGAATGAAATAAATCAAACCAGTTATTTGGAATAATGGACAAGCTAAATAACTGCTTAAAATACATGCAGTCTGTCAATATCTTTCCATTCTTTTATAAATGTAGACATGCGTTACAAAGGTCAACTCTTTATCAAGTGCAAATCTTTTGTCCTGAAATGTTTATCTTAAAGATCAAATGAATTGCTACAATTTCAATATATGCTTTAAAATGAAAAAAAAATGAGCTTCAAAGCACTATTATAAAAAACTGTGTTCTTATAAATGCATTTATTCTTTCTTATTTTCTGATCTAAGGGAATGACTGCAGTAACTACATTCAACTGCACTGCTGTTTTTTTGTAAAAACTGGTCAAATTAGTCCTCATATAAGTAATAAACCTAAACCATTAACCTCACTGCCTGGATGCCATGAGTAGCGGGAAGAATGATAAAGTGAGGATAAAAGCTTAAGATAGCATTTTCTGGGAAAGAGTCACTAGTTTGCCAGTCACCCTCCAGAAGGGTAGGTAAATCCTGGCATGTCCAAGTCTTTATAGCAGATTCTTCTCATGGGGACGACATCAGATGTATAGCTGCACAAACTTGGGAGGTAATAATCTGCCAGGGTGGTCTACGAAATAATAAAACTGAAGAAACGTAGAGTTCAGCTCTTGTCAGACAAGCCACTAACCCCCTGTATCATCTTCATCTTGAACTCCAGTGGCCCATAAGCTGTACAGTGGTGGGGGCAATATTAGGATTATTTAGCAATGCACACATAGGTCTTAGCACAGTGCATGACGTACAGTTTCACAATAAATATTTTTGAATGAGATTTAGTGAATCTTAACTTTTCTCAGGCTCCATTTATTGATCTATAAAATGGAAATCGGATCAAATATGACTCAAAATGTGGCTGTTGAAAAGAAAATAAGGTAATATATGTTGATCTGTCTTTAAAAATTAAGGCTACTCTTATATTTGTTACTTTATAAGTATTTTTACTATTTATGGTAGCCATGTATAAATTACAGACTTTCTTCACTCGGAGAGGATTAGTTACAGTAGATGTTAGAAAAAATTAACTTTAAAACCAGGTGATTTTTTTTTTTTACCTTGGATTTTCCTTGTGCAAATTTGGTGTGTGTGTTTTTAATGGAATTAAATCTACTTTATTATGAACTTCTGGCAGTATTACCTTAGGCAGTTTGAAATTATTTCTAGATAATTAAAGTATTCTATTATTTAACTATATTGGTTACTGTTCCCTTTACTGAAAGAATATTCTGTGGTCATGTACCCTAGAATTCTCTAAGTAATGATTAAAATTGTATCTTTGCATACTTTCTATCTTTCTCCAATTAAATTTTTCTCTGTAAGTGTTCAGTCCCTATATAATTTCTACTTATCTTTCTTTGCTTCAGTCAACTACAAATTGGTCCCTGAATGTTACCGCTCCAACCTGCAAACAAGGGAATTGATCACAGGCTTAATGCTGATGGTCTAATTTGATAAATTGTAACAGTTATTCAATGACCAGTCTATACTATACCATAGAAATCTTGTCATAAGATAGGGACAGACTGCAATTAATCCCTGCAATTATTGCTGCTGTTTTGATATCCAAGAAGTCTTCAAAAGATATTTTTCATTAGTACATAATATTAAATATTCTTGTTGAGAAAACTGATTTTATTTAAAATAAACAAAAACCATTTTTAAAAAAGATGAAACATGTCTTTTGAATTGTATTGTGTTACATGCGGGAAGAAGGGAAAATAATTAATATTTGTTAACATCTATGATCTGCCAACCAATGTGATAAGCAATTTATGTACATAATTCTTAGCAGCATATCTGGGATTATTATTAAATTTTATAAAATAAGAAGGTAATTCTCATACAATTTAAGTAACATGTTTGATACCACATAGCTAGTATATACAACTGTTCAAATAAGCTTTCAATTTTAGAATAGTATTGGGTTTAAAAAAAAGTTATGAAGATAGTATAGAGAGTTGCCATATATCCCACATGCAGGTTCCCCTACTCTTCGCATCTTAAATTAGTGTGGTACCTTTGTCACAACTAGTGAACCAATATTGATATGTCATCATCATTATTATCTAAAGTTCATATTTTCTTAGTTTTTTACCTAATATCCTTTTACTGTTTCAGAATCCTTTCGAAGAAATCACATTACATGGAGTGTCACATATCCTTAGGCTCCTCTTGGCTATGATAGTTTATCAGATTTTCTTTGTTTTTGATGACCTTTACAGTTTTGAGGAGGATGGTATATTTCCTGTTCCAGCCCTGGAATCAGAATTTCTCCAAATAATGCTAGTATCTTTTATTGGAAAATAGTATTGGAAACCACGATCTGGACACCAGGTAGGCTCCTTGTAGTTCTTAGAGTGTGGTTTCTTCTAGGCCCGCTCAGATAACAAGAGCAAGGAAATACATGTATATATACTAATCTCTTTCTCTCTTGTTAAAAAATATTTATTTAAGTAATCTCTACACCCAATGTGGGGCTTGAACTCACAACCCCAAGATCAAGAGTTGTGTACTCTTTCAACTGAGCCAGACAGGTGCTCCTTCTCTGTCTTTACGTATACATTATATATGTGATATATAATATAATATAAATGTATATATTTACTATACATTATTATATAATCTGTATTTCTATACAGTCATAAGCGTGTTTCCATATATCTCTCTCTACGTATGTACATAACTATAAATATTTCTATATATTTCCAAAGGTACTTACAGTAAGTTAATATAATTTCACTCTGATGTTCCAAAGCCTCAGTAGTGGGAAACAAGTTGCTCATTGTTGCAGTGGGAGGTTACAGATAAGTAAGGTGGGAAGGCTAGAATGATCCTTGAATCCACTCCAGCAATGAAAAAAACGTCTCTAACCATCTACCATCAATTTACTTAATTTTCAATTCTAGTATGCATGTATAGTAGTTTGAGAATTATCAACTGTACCCCATGGAAAACAATTTTACTAACTAGAGTACAGTGCTTATATACTATCTTTATTAGCTTTTTAATTTTAGTCTTACAGTTTTCACTTACCTAAATGCTTACCTAGGTCAGCATATTTTCTCTTACCCTCTTCAGTGAGGTTATTCCATACATTTTTAATATTGTTAGGGTTTTCTGGTCTTTGCATTCCATCCAGGAGACCTCTAACCCTATATATATATATATATATATATATATATATATATATATATATATATTTAAACATTAACTGATCTTCTCTAAGAAGCACCATCACAGAAACATCCAAAAGAATGTTTGACCAAATATCTGACCACCATGGCTCAACCAAGTTGACACAAAAAATAATGATCACATCTTCTATTACTAGTTGGGGTTGTTTGCTTGTTTGTTTTTTAGCACTTTTGTCATGAATGGGCTTGAATTTAATCAAATTCTTTTACTACATATATTAGTATGATCATATGTTTTTTAGTCCAGGTAGAGACTGCTTTTGCCACAAATGTAAATGTCCTTGTATATTTCTGCTAGTGACTCGCTATCCAAATCTGGTTGATTTATATAACCTCTAGATCTACTTCTTCAACTGTACAATTAAAGATCACATTTAGATTTCTCTTTCAGACGCAGAAAAAAAGACCCCATTTTTACATATAGTAACGAAACTCAAATGAAATGACTGTTTTATGTTTTGTGAAGGTCATGGTCTATGTATTATTTTATCCTCCAAACCATTCCCTGTAGTTGAGTAAAAGAGGTAGTATTTTTACTATTCATAGATGGAGCTCCTGAAGTTCCTAACAGTTATTTACATTTTCTAAGATCACACAGTTTCTAAGTGGTGTTAGTAGGCTAGTCAAGATCTTCAGACTAGCATGTCAAGTATTTTCCTTTTTACAAGAGCACAGATTTATTGCCTTAATAAACAAATTAGCTCTCCCAACTTACTCTTCCAAAGACCATTCCTATCCTTGCTTAAAACTTGTTTCATATATAGAAGTCAAATTGGAAGAAAAGTTCCCAGCAGCTAAGGTTTTATTCTTTTAAAAATGGGGGGCTCCTTTGTGACTCAGTTGGTTAAGTCTCCAACTCTTAATTTTGGCTCAAGTCATGATCTCAAGGTCATGAGATCCAGTTCCATGTTGGGTTCTGCACTGAGTGTGGAGCCTAGTTAAGTTTCTCTCTCTCTGCCTCCCTCTGTTTTGCCCCTCCCCTGCTCACTCTTTCTCTCTTTCTCTCTATCTCTCTCAAAAAAATAGTTTGCTCATAAACCTTTCTTTCTTCCTTATGCCGTGCTTACTAAAGTTCAGTTTTCTACTGTAGATATAAATCATATGATTATATTTTTAATTTCCTTTTTAAACACAACTTGGCCTAAGCAGCAAAAATATAACTATTCTGCAGTCCAAACTGCAAAACTGGTATTAGATGGATATAGTTAAATAGCAAGGGAGAGAAAGGAGAGCTTCTGGGCCCTGCTACAAGGAAAAGGAGAATGAGTTCCCAGTTCCCTGCATTTGCCATCACACTGATGTCTTTATCTCCAGTTAGCTACAAAGAACTTTGCTAATCATTGCACTTTACAGCGATCACAGATTTATAATATATGGATCACATCCTGAGGCTGTCAAAAGAGTCTACTGATATGATTTTAAAACAGAAGCCAGGTCTAGAGAATCTTAACTCCTCACAGAAATGATGTTTCACTTTTCTACTATTACCCATGCTCAATCCTGATCAAAGTAAGCATGGCTGTTCAGAGTCTGAGATTTGTCTGCCTTGAGAGAAACCAGGCATTTTGCCTATGGATTGCAGGATGAGTCTTTTTGCTGTGATGTTGCAAGGACCATGATGATTGGGTATAGTCTAGAGAATTGTAAAAACTAGAAGAAAGACATCAGAAGCTTTGTGTTAATGGAGGATTCTGGATTTGCCTGTGTGGGTGGAGATTCACAAAGCATAGCAATTCTTGGCCAAATATTTAACATATACCTAGGATGAAGCATGAACTATTTTTCAGAAGTAGAATCTGGAAGCATGTGATGGGAAAAGACAATAATGAACATAAAATATGTTATGAACAGGTAAAGGGAATCATCTGGAGATCAGACAATATATAAGGACAGGCATATATGTAAGGTTCCTTAAGAAGGAGCACCCCTGTGTAGGCCATACAGCTGTGACTCATCAGAATGGTGGGAGATAATCATCTATAACATGAATTATATGCCAATAACCACCATCATAACAACAGTTACTGTTATTGAGGGCTGCGTGCAACAAATTTAAAAAATATTTATTAATGCATTAATTCTCACAGTAACCCTGTGAAGTAACTATTAATATTATTTTCAGTTTATAGACAAGGAAAATGAAGTTTGGAGAAGTTGAGTAACTGGCTAAATGGCAGACACTAACTGGCAGATGCAGGATTCCAGAGAGGTCTGCCACATTAAAAAACTCCTATTCTTAGTGCATTTGCATTACTCCACTCTTTGAACAAATACACAATATCTCAATAATGTTGCATAATTTTTTCAGAACCCATTCATACTTAATTCATGTACCCTGTTGGACATAGCATGTTGAAATAGAGAAAATAAAGCAGAAACAAAAACAAAGAAATAGACAAACATGAGCTTTAGAATGAGAAAATTGCAAAAAAAAAAAAATCCAAAGGACCAGACTTGGGGTAGAATAAACAGAATTCTTAAGCTGGACACTCTGGTGTATGTATTAATTTTCTATTGCTCATATAACAAATTACCACACAGGCTGAAAAGAGCACACTTTCATGATCTTCTAGCTCTGTAGGTTAAAGGTCTGATACAGATCTCACTGCTTTAAAGTCAAGATATCACAGGGTTGGTTCCTTTCAGGAGCTTTGCGAAGAAAATCTACCTTTTGCAAGTTCCTTGCTTTGTGGTCCCAAGCTTCCATATTCAAAGCTAGCAGTGTTGCATGTTTCTGAACATTTTTCTATTTTTCAGGTATACTCCTCTGCCCACAGCCAAGAAAGATTCTGTGATTTTAAGAACCTGTATGATTATATTGGTCCCTAATGAATGACCCTAGATAGTCTCCCCATGTCAAGATCCTTAATTTAATCACACCTGCAAAGTCTTTTTTTTTTTTTTTTTGTCATGTAGCGGGACATATTCACACCTCCAGCATTAGGATTATGGACATCTTTGGGGAGCCATTATTCAGTCTACCCAATGTATTAAAGCTGAACACCGAGACTGAGATCAAAGGCAAGACTAGATGATAAATACAGGAAACACTGCGAAGGCCAACCTTAGAGTAAGATAATTTGCTAAACATTAAAGAGATGTGTTTTCAATTCTGTCCAACCTCTCTCATCTTAAAACTATAAAAATATTCCCCTTACCTAAGGCTTGATCAAATTTTTTTTCCTGTTATTCCCTGTGGGGTGCCAACAATGTTAGAAGTTGGAACAGAAGCACAGAAGCACAAAGACACCATAGGTCCCACCTTTCCCACCAACTGTCCCAACCTGCACAATTCTTCTTTAGGCTGTGAAGACAGGGTGTCCTGGAGGGATAAATATCCTTGTCAACTGATCTTGCTTGGGAATAAATGGCCTTTCAGAGTTTGGAGGGAGTAAGATTCTAAGGACAATCCTACCTAGTTGAGATCAATAATAAGCATCATATTCTTCAAAGAACACCTTTTCCAGCATTCACCTCTGCATAGCCATACCATATATATCAATTTAGCCTTAGGGAAAAAAAGGAGAGAGGGGATTGTCACTAGAAATTGCTAATAGGGTCTACTTGAACCCTACTTCTTTGAAGCTATGTTTAAAAATAACAACAAAAAATATCCAAAGAGTTCACCTAGTAAACACTGATATCTAGTTCAAAAAGTCCTCTGAGGGAATCTAAAATACCAGATGCCCTTAAAAACATGCAAACACATTTTCCCCAAGCCACCCTTTATTCAAAAAGTGAATTGCTAACCTTTACATTTAGGGTATTTGTGTGTGAGATACGAATGAACCCATTCAATTTATCATCCTCGAATAAACCTGTCATAGTGTCACAGGAGCAGGGAATAGCCAATTGCTAATATCAAAAGCTATAAAAATGGTCCAACTTAGAGTTCCTAGGGAGTGACCCATTTTTACAGCAGAGTACAAGTAGGCAGTGCAAATTATATTAGAACAATATCCACAAAATGTTGAATTCAAAAATCCTATTTGGACAAAGGAAAAACAAACTCATGTTAATTGACATACCTTAATATTGCCAGCACATTCCCATGCAATAGGTCAGGACCAGATATGTCCCCCACTCCCTCCAAAGTAATATTCTTCCAATTTAGGTGGGTTAACACAATTGCTAAGAGCCTAAAAAAGAGACCAAGGGTGAAAGAGTTTGCTTAATATAAGAGGAAAAATGTGTTCTATCAAAACAGATGATTCTCAAAATTCTGGCCAGTTACTTTCAGAAGTCTGTAAAGTATAGGTCTAGATAACAGAATACAGGATAGTAAAGGAAAGATTAGTACCACTATGTTCGGTCAGGAAGATCTAGGTTGCACTGAGGTAAGAAATACCAAAATCCCAGTGGTTTAACATTGCTCAAATCTCTTTCAATGTCTGCTGTGTATCTACGTGACTCTCTGGGGCAACTCTCTTCCATGTAGTACTCAGAATTCTAGGTTTATGATATCTCCATTCTGTTTGAGGCTCTCACTTTTCCTGTGGAGGGACTTTGGAGAGATACATATTGGAATGTACATAATGCCAGCCCCAGCCCATTTTCCAGTACTAGCTGCTGCAAGGCAGCAGGGAGATGTACTTTCAATATAGTAGAGCTGAAATTATTGGGGAAAATTGGTATTTTGTCTATCATTCACAGGCAGGAAAACATCTGGAGGTTATGAAGGCCACGGTATATGTATTGACTATTAGTTTGTGAAGAACATTACATTAGGATGTGGTGAGAATTTCATATGCTAGGTACTAAGAGTTGAAACATGTTTCACCAACTTCCACTAGTGTAGATGTTCATTTATGTACACTGTGAGTCTTTCCAATTCTGGTGAGATGAAGTAGGAGAAATGGAGCTATAACAACTTCGGCCATTAGTACACTGGTGAGGAAACACTAAGCCACTGACTAGTTACATGTAATATGTTGATTATGATCACTTCCGCAAAAAGGCTGTTAGATATATTGAAGACCCATGGGACACAAATATGCACTTAATATATGCCTTTTCTTCTTCCTTGTATCGATCTTGGTTTAGTGTCTTTTCTTGGTTAATTTACTTGCCAGTGATAAATTCCTTCAGCCTTACAATATTTGAACTGTATTCTTTCAGGATTAGACTTCCATAGAGCTATATCCTTTTATTTTCCAGTTATTTTATATGTGGAATTCATTTGCATATTTTAAAAAACATATCCAACTATTCATCCTGGCTATGAAGAAGAACATGGCATAACTCTTCTAAATTCTAAGGAAATGAAAGTGCCAAGTCTTTATGGGGACTTTTGCAGCCTTCATAGCAAGGTTCTCTGAGACACATAACATGCCAAGAACACATCAAAAGATGAGATTATCAGTTGGAAACTTCAGAACAAACATCCCTGAATTCAAACCTAGATCACATTTGTAGCCAGCCTCATTTTGCCTCCTATGATTTGATCTTCATTTCTACATAAATCTTTTTGTAACATTTCTTTTTGAGTGGATATTTCATTTGTTGTTCTCCAAAATGAGGTGAGTTAGCCTCATGATATTGATAAGTTTTCCTATAATTTTGCAAGCCAGTCTGGTCTCCGCAGATAGTCTCTGCATTAAATGTAAACAACTGAGAATGTCCACGATGTCTGTAACAGGGAGTGCATGTGGGAAGCAGAAATACACATTCACTTAGGAAGTCCCATTTATTTAATAAAACCTTGTAAGCCCTTTCCTTCCTCATTACTTTCTACCTTTCCTTTTTCCTCTTATTCCCTTTCTGCAACAAATTATTACTTAAACATTTACTCTGTACTAATTACTATGGTAGGTATGATGGAATTTAAGAAAGACAGATTTGATATGGTCTTTGACATAAAGGAACTTAAGTAAGGTCTTATTTCTCCAGGACATTGTCTATCTTTCTACTTCAAAGCTCTCTTGTGATGTCAAAGATAGCCCCTGGAATTACCTAACATTTTTTCAAGGCCAGATTCCCTGGCAATAATAAAAGAAGAGGTATGTTTCCATGTGGTTATTTTTGCTTTGGCGGTTCAAAACGTAGGGTTTGCAAAAGTCTCCGATTTCTGGACCTGTGGTTTTTGCAAAAAAAAAAAAAAAAATCTATGGTGCCTATATTTGCAGAACATTTTGAAATAATATGGTTTACTTTGCAAGGATAGAAATAGCTTCATCTGTAGACTACTTCTAGGTATTTTTCCCTTTTTTGCTCCCTAAACACTTTCAGCAACTTGGGCTTTTAGTTCATATACCATAGAAGAACTTATTCACTTGAAATAAAAATGTGATTAACAACATAAATGGTCAATAAACATCCCACAGTCATATCTAGGCAAAGAACATGTTCAGCCCACTTTCCCTCCACTTTCCTCATTTGGAAAGATTGACGTACTGTGAAAGTCTAGTCAATAGTTGTTAGCATTTCTGAAAGCCAATCGAACGAATTAGAGATAGGAAGAATTCTTTGGCAGACTTTCAAAGTCCCTGATCCACTAAATAACAGAGTTTCCCATAGCAAGACATTGTTCAAGAATCATGTCATTTTCTGCCTCTTAAAGATTTGCTTTCTTTAGCTATTCTTTTCTTTTTTTGTTTTTTAGAACTTAAGAATTTATTAAAACTGAAACCAGAGTTATTGCACATGTTGGATTAGTCACACCAAGCATAGGACAGCTATATGATGAAATATGACAACTTCAGGAGCTTGACAATAAATGCAAAATATCCTTCCTAAACTATCTTTAAAAGAAATTAAAAAGATATTTACAAACACTGAACAAGTGTGAAAGTGTTTTTATCATTTTCTTGACACAGTATCTTTAAACTTGAAAAGGTAAGAGAGTGTGTGATTCATTACTGGATACAGATGGCTGGTTTGCATTTTGACCCTCTAATAAGAGGCACTAATACCTATAGTTCATTAACAATCCACATCATGTGGCACTTAGTACTGTTGTAACATGGAAACCATAGTAAGGTGCCCATATGAAGCTGCAACTAGGGCCTTACGGTTATTGGTTTTTATGCCAAACTATAAGATGAATTCACTAAGGATGAATCAGTGTTTTTCAGACTTTCATGTAGACACCTGGGGGTAGGTAGATTTGGTCTCAGCATGTCTGATGTAGGGTCTGGGAGCTTGTGTTCAAAACAAGCCCCTATGTAATGTTGATACTACTGGTCTATACATTATCCTTGAGTAACAAGGGACTAGATTTTATCTGAGCAAAGCCATACAAAGAGAAAAAAATCCCTGGAATAGTAAGACTGGACTCTCTAGTGATAAGCCCATCAGAATGAGACTTGTTAGGTAAAGAAGCATAGATTTAAAAGAGCAAGTTATTGAGCGAACATCACTAGTGGCCATTCATGCTCTGTCTACTGCTCAGGGGAAACTGTACCACAAACCACAAGTTCTTGAGTCCCACTTCCAAGATTATATTGTGTAATGGATACAGCACAGAAACTCTGATGCAATTAGAAATTTTATTTATTCACATCCTCATCTTCTGATTCTCTGTTCACTGGGAACTTTTAAAATTACAATTTACCTTTTCATGTAGGACTACTTAAAAAGAGAGAATGAATCTAATGGAGTGCGAGTGATTAGGCTGAGTTTCTTGTTGAAAATAAATGATTTATGGCAAGAGAATCTGCTGATCAAACAATGCTGGATATTACAGTATTTTTGACTGTTTTGTTGAAAATAAACAAAATGAAACTTTGGTCAATATCATAGTCATGGTTGATGTGTAATTGTGTGAAATGGATAAACTTTAAGGTACCAAATAAGCAGTTTCAGTGTGAAAAGCTCATGATTGATCCTAGACCAAAATGACTATAAAATATAGGAAAAAATAATGTTAGGACAGATAAGGGTAAGGTGAAGAAATCTGCCCTTTCAGATACTAAAATTTATTATTATAAAGATACGATAAGTAAATATTTCAGTATTTATGTCATTATATGCAATGTAGCTCAATGGGGAAAAATTGTAAAAAAAACAAACAAACCAAAAAACACCATAAAATATGGCATTTTAAACCAGACAGAGAAAGACTGAATGAATATAGTAATGTGGGACACCTGGCAAATCATCTGGAAAAAAACAAGTTTAAGTACTCCTCTTACCCTTTCTTCTAAAATGAATACTCTGTGGGTTGAACTAGAAAATCATGAAAGTAATAGAAGGAGGTACAGGTAAACACTTTAATTATATTGGTTACTAGGAAGGTCTTTCTAAAGATGGCATCAAGGGTAAAACCATTAAGAATGAGATTAAGAGAAATAACCCCTTTAAAATTAAAGGGCTTATGTGGCAACATTTTTACCCATGCTTCTGCTATAATCAAATTATGAGTCAAATGATAAATATAAATGCATTAAAGTGAATTGGTAATGATTCTATAAAAAGCTTTTGTAAATCAAGTAGAAAAAGAGAATCACCCAGTAAGAAGATGACCTAGGCACAAGAATAAGCAATTCTCAAATGCAAGGGAAAACAACAACAACCCTGAAATGGCCAGTAAACACATAAATGCATTCATTGTCAGATAACAAGATTATTATTAGTTGATTTGTGAAGACATACCTACCAAATATTTTACAAATACGTAAAAGTGTTTATGCAGCAGCTCCACTTCTAGTATGTGTTCAAGAATGTTTAAAATATCAGTAATGGGTGAATTTGGAAAAAAATTGACATAGAATAAAAACAATGCATAAGTAACTAAATTGTAGATTTTTACACATGATCAAGGTATCATTATAAAGATATAGATTAAAAAAGATGTATATTTACATATATATATTGATATAAGAATGTGTTCTTCCTATATTTTAAGTGAAAAAGACAGAGTCTATATTAGCATGCATTGTGAAACCTCATATACCATTTATTTATTTATTTATTTATTTGGATGAAACTTTTTTATGTTTAATTGGTTTTCTATATTCTACTATTGTAGAAAATGTGGAATCAGGGGACATCTGATTGAAGGGAAGAAGGAAAAGAAGAGAATATCTTTATTTCTTCATACTTAAATTGTGACATCCTAGGGCCTTTCTGCTTTCTCTCTTATGTAGTCTTCACTGTTCCATGACTTTTCCTTAAGATTCAAGGTTAGAATTATAGGATTAAAAAAAAACAAAACAAAAAACCTTTCCCTCTATTCTTCCACAAGATTTTTAGGCCATTATTTCAGAAAATGCACATAGTCTAAGAATGGTGCATTTCTAAATTATTTTAGGAATCTCTATAGGTAATGCAAATGCATGGCATATCATTCAAAACGGAAAAGAAATAAAATAATTTTCATGATGCACATCAGCAAGATAGAGGAATCACAAAGTCAATCAATGTTTGCTTTTCTCTAATGAATTTTTGGATGTCCTTTTCAATAACCTGCATTAATTTTTTTCTGTATTTATATAAAATTATTTATTCTTGCAATAATTTACTTATAATTTCGATCATATTCATTTACCACTTCAAACCTTTACATATGTACATGTATCACAAGAATCCTGGAAAATATACCAAATATTCATGGAAATTTCAGCAGCCTATAGAATTAAAGATAATTTTTTCTTTCATATCTTAGGTATTTTCAGATTTGTTTAATAAACAGGAAATATCTTTATGATGTGAAAAAGTAAGACCATTTCCGTATTTTAAAAAAATAGTAATATCAATCTTCAGTTGCTCTTTGGACAGCCTTTTCCTCAATAATACATACATATCACTGACATATGGTTGAAAGTATATTTATTGAAAAACTAAGAGCAGGTCATGAGTCCTGGTAATTCATTTGGTTCCAAATTCATTTGGTTCCAGAGATATTGGGACATCTTGCCACTATTTCTGATACATTAGAGTGGTGGCATCAGATGCTGATGATGAGTCAAAAGTAATAAATAATTGGTGTAATCTTAGCAACAGTACTCTTCTCTCGTTCTTGCACCCTTTTCTCATTTATTCTTCCAAGTCCACTAGATGTATCATATTTTAAGTGTAGGTATATGTTTCTACTCCAGTTAAGTAGACAAAGATTATCAAAATTTTCAATGTAAAGATTCCATTGGTGTTACTGGCTTAAGGAGAAAGATATCATTTGTGAATGAGGGAAATAATGAATGTCTTTGTGGGAGAATATGATTTTATCCAGAAAAAAATGAAGGATAATTTCAATAAGGACAGTAGAAAAAATAGTACTCCAGCTGGAAACAAAAAGGCTATATTAGAGTCGGAGGGAGAACACATGGCTTCTATATGGGTTAGAGCAAAGGAGTCACATCGCTAGACTGTGGGCTATGGAATTTGTGAAGAAAGACTAAAAGGAATCCATTATAGAAGGTTGTAATTGGAAAGTCGCTTATTGACAGGTTACAAGAAACAACTTAACTTTTTGAGAAAGCCTGCAGAAATGATCACAGTTGTAATGTAGTGTGTAAAAGAGCATGGATTAGAGTGGGAAAATGAACATTTATAGACAGGACAGCCACTCAGGAAATTACCACATTAATAAAGATGAAGTTGTGGCTAGAGATGAGACTGGGTTCTCGAGTTAAGGCAGATGTAGAATCAAAACAATGACAGATGATTAGAAATAGCAGACAAGAGTCAGAGTCGTCTTAATAATGAGTGTTCGGAAATATAATGGAAATGGAAACTTTGGGGGAAGCTTACCTTAGGGGGAAAAAAGTTCAGTTGTATTTGTTTACAGAGGTGCTGATGTATCCCAGAAATGGTATCATTTTTAGTGGGGGGTGGGTTATGGAAAGATGATGGGTATATAGATACATTCTGGGTGACTTCAGCAAACAGGTAATGTTGAGGCATGAGAAAATGAACAGATGTAGTAAAATTGGTTGATAGCTCTGAGCAAAAAGACGAGGGGTAGTAGATTGGAAGGTAAGTACATTAAATAGATTTGAGGAGGCAAATAGTGATAGGAGAGATTTTTGCTTGTTGTGTTCACTCTTGAATTCCCAATACCTAAAATTATGCCTGACATAGAGAATACCTTGATAAATACTATTGAGTGAATTATTATATGAAAGAGGTAGTTTCACCACACAGATGTTTGTGAACGGTGTGGAATACTGACTAGGAGGGAAAGAAAATGAGGTATTTTGTGTTTAGGAGGTCAACACTGATCTCTGAAAGACCAGATTCAGAAGAAATGAGAAAAAGTAGAAATCACACCCTTTGGTAAATCACCCTTTTGGTCCCACTCTCATATTTTGAGTAGGTATTCTATTTTTTCAAACCAAAGATGGCATCCAAGATCTGAGATATGCATGACAGCATTTTGTTTTCTTTCTTTTTCTCTTAGGAGGCTATTACCCTTGGAGCTTTATGTTTTACTGAAAAACAAAAACAAAAAAGCCCCAAAAAACAAAACCAACTGTGAATTAATTAAATCCGAGAAACACAATGTCAGTTCAACATACAATTCAAAATACTAATTCAGTCCTTGGATAAAGTGGGCTTTGTCCTAAATGCTTAAACATCGATTTTGCAAGGAACAATAAATGACCACCATGAGTGATACAGAGAGTTAATTATTTTCAGTTAGTTTTCCAAGCATTAAATTGTGAGTCTCTGTTATGTTTGTGTATATCTGGAAGGTGATGTTTGTATATGTCACAGGTTTTTGTCTATGTGCCAGATGACTGAGGAAATTCAGACATCAGTGCAACTAATGTCTTTGAATAGAAGAGAAATTCATGTGAGAAATGCTTAGATTTGGGGGGAAAGTAATTGCATTCTGTTTGAGAGATTCTATGTGTACCACTTAGGAGTGTGCTTTGCTTTTGTTGTTTACTCACACATTTCAGTTAGCATCACTGCAGTAAGTGCAACCTTTGAGTTCACCAGAGAAAAGTCACAAAAGCTTAACATTAAGAAAAACATCAATTTACTCTGCAGGTACCAGCAGTATGTTTACTTCATACCTAAAATGAATGGTTATGTGATACTTATTTTAAAGCATATTTTATTATAAGACCATAGGATAGAATTTGTTAGATTGGATGCTTCGGCAGTGCAAAAGAGATGAAAAATAAGTGTAAATTTCACAGATACTCACAGTTAGAGGATGTGTTTGGTAGATGACTTACTGTGATTATGCAACTTCAAAAAGTAGCAGGAAACTTCAGTAGAGGAGAAAAAAAGCTCTGAATTCAGATCTGTGATAGTTCACCTGTCTCTCACCCATTACATGTCCACAGGCAAGCCATATAACCTCTTTGATTTCTGTTTGCTCATCTACGTAAAAAGCCAATATGGCAGAGTCATAGCAATGAGTTCTATCAAATCTAGGTATTTGGAAAAGTAATGTAAATAAAAATTTAGGAAGAAGTTTATCTTATGAAAAAAAGCTGATAAAACCAATATAGATTTGTTGAGTTACAGAGGTATTGATGTATTCATGCAGAGGCATCATTTTGGGAGTGAAGACTATGGAGATTCTAAGGTTTGATACAAAAATACAATAATAGTTCATTCAGCACACACCACAATACATACAAGTGTTTACTAAGTATTTTCTTTTACTTTGCAATTACTATAAGAGAAGAATGATTATAACCTCAATTTTATGAGGTAACTGACTTTCAGAGATCCTGACTTACACAAGACAATGCAGATAAATTGAATTAGGTTTCAAATCAGGGCCGATTGAGGCAAGACTACTAACCGTTTTTCCAATGCAAGAATACACGTTTAAGTGGTCTTTCCAGTAAAAGTACTACCAACATATAAAGTGATATACCTAATCAGAAGATACTGCACTGAAGACTGAGTTAGTACAATATTAATAAATCCTAGCATTTATAGTATGCTCCCTATGTGCCATGACTGCTCTACATGCTTCCTATTATTCACTCATTTAATCCTTACAGGAACTTGACTGCAGGCAATTTGGCTTTAGATTCAGAACTTCCAACCAGCCATCATGCCGCCTCACCTGTGTGTGAAGATGATGCAAATGACAATGAGCGTTTTTGCAATGGCTGAGATCAACTGTTTTGAGAAATTTAGTTTCCAGAGTGGGTTTGTGTCTTATAAAAGGAACGGCTGGAGTGTGTAGCCACTTTTTCATGGGAGAGAATGCTCTTGTCATAACAAGTTAAGCTCCTTACATTTTTGGTTCCTAACATTTTGATTCAACTACCTCTGAACACCAATTGGCACAGATTTCATGATGGGAAAATATTGCACATCTCAGAGGATATAATCAGCAGAAGTGTTGCCTCCCATGTGGCCACCTTTCTAGACATAGAAATCGAGGAGCTTAAGGACAAACTTAATGTCTACTCTCATGATCTCACTGTGCTCTTGACTCCTTTCCACAACCCCTCTTCTTCCCCCTTCTTAGTCAATAAATAAAACACAGACCTTCCACTACAAATATCACAATCCATTGTTTGTATATTGCAGAAAACTTCAGGAACAACAGCATACATTAAAAAAATTATAGCAGCACCTGAGTGGCTTAGTCTTGATCTCAGCTCAGGTCATGATGTCAGGGTTGTGAGATCGAGGCTCTGTGCTGAGCAAACAGCCTGCTTGGGATTTACTCTCTCTCTCTCCCCCTACCCCTCTCTTGCTTGTGTATATATGCAAACACATTCTCTCTCTTTAAAAAAAGAAAAATTAAAATCAGGTATTTCTTTTTTGATCTTAAGGCATAGAACTCATTAAGGTTTATTTATTTTTAATATTTTAAGATATTTATTTATTTGAGAGAGAGAGAGAGCGAGAGAGAGCTAGAGAGATAGTCCATAAGTGGGAAGGGCAGAGGGAGAGGGAGAGAGAATCTCAAGCAGATTCCATGTGATGCAGGGCTACATCTCATAAACCTGAGATCATGACCTGAGCTGAAATCAAGAGTCAGATGTTTAGCTGTCTGTGTCACCCAGGCACCTCTTTAATCTTTTTTTATTCCTTTTTTTTTTAAGTAAACTCTATGCCCAACATGGAGCTTGAACTCATGAGCCAGTCAGACATCCCTAACTTCCAAAGATTCTAAATAAAGTATCTCTTTTGCTTCCATCACATTTATTCAATTATTTTTTAATTCATGTGTTAATTGAATCTTTACTGTGTCATGCACTGAGCTAGTCACTGGGAATATTAAAATGAATGACTCTCTAAAAGTTTTATTTTGGTACTTATTTCAGAATGGTTAGTTTTGATTCTGTTTTCTATTTATTATTTTGTTTAAATGCTATTATTATTTGGGAATTGGCAATTATATGTCATATTATTATAACATGTATATTACTACATATAATGTATATATGTTACATATATATTCTCTTTACAGCTTTTAGCTACTTTTTGCACTAAGTAGGGAGTACCACTGGATTCTGTTTTGTTTTTCAGAGAAATTTAGGTCTTTCCTTTCTGTTAGAAGAAATTCAGTTCTTCTTAAACTGCTCCTGCTTTATCTCACTCTTATTTCTTTTTAATTGTCTTTTTGATAGATTAAAATCCAACAGGTTTTTAAATTGGTCATTCCCTCCTCTCTGAGCACAAAGAAGGATGGTGCATTCTCTAGCAGGCTTTATCCTCCTCAGTGGTAATGGACAATGAACCCATAACATTTATTAGGCAGAAAAGAAATTAAATATCCAAAAATATTTTACAACTCTCCAAACTGGAAGCTACCCTAAGTTGCCCTAATAAGGTTATAAGATTTGTGTTTGCCTTAAACTCATTAGCACTGGAGTTTTGAGCAGGTTGAATCAAGTGTGAATCAGTGATGGGATCTGGGAATTCTTTGTTCTTATTTCATGGGTGGGAAGATATTCAAGGCTCTGATAAAGAGGTGCCAGTGTGGGAGACACTCAGTAGTGAGCTTTGAGAATTGTTTCCACTTGAATGTCCCAGATATAAAATCTATAACTTCTATGATGACTTTCAAGTGATGGAACTAAGGAGCATGTGCAAAGTTTACCATGATTTACAGAGCTTTTAAAGCTGATGTTTCACAAACTAATCACTTTAGAGATGTACATTTTCCTTTCCTGAACATTCTTATCATGCCAGATTTTGCATTTCCAGTGCTTCTTGTTCTCTTCTCCTTTCCCAGCATGTGAAAGAAAAATTGCCTATGATGCTCTAATGTACCTAGTGACCCAATTCTGCTCTTCAGGTAGAGATATTGGTGCTTCGTTTAGATGGCCTATAGATACAATGTTCGCCAAACTAATTTAGAAGTCAACTTGACCTTTAAGATAACTGTTTCCAGTAGCAATGGGGAAAAAAATGAAGAGAAAGCTATGACTCCTTAAATGTTGGTTTACCTGTAACATTAAGAAAAGCAAATGGAGCAATTAGAAGAGATATAGGGCATGACTGTTTCCTGAAAAAAGTTTGAATTAAAGGATGTGTTAGCAAAGGCTTAGATAGTACAGAAATAGCCTATATATAGACTTAAAAACATATTATACATCAGTATGTGTGATGTTTTCATAAATCTCAACTTTCCTTATAGAAAGAGAGTGTTAGAGATGGAGACCACTTAGGGATGACTAGGAAATGGGAATACACCCCAAGTTTTGAAAGACCTGCTCTCCCTAGAAACCAGGCAGGAAGAACCCAAGTCTCTGGATTATCAGGTTGGTTATCTCTATACCACTTTGATGTTTATGGTTCCATGGTTAATAATCATACACCTGACATCTAGTATGTCAAATTTAATCAATTTGGGCTATTTATAAAATGATAATAATAATGTTTATCTCTTAGATAGACAAATGCTTATAAGGGGAAAGATATAAACATTGTTAACTTTAGGAATTAATAATAATGGGCTTTCTGGTCCCACAGTAGTCTATTTCATATGCATTGGAACTACAGGTATCTTAAGTCAGCCTAGAAGTGGATGAGAGAGGGGTTCTGATGCCCACTGGCAACCTAGAACTTGCTGCTAATAAATATAGACTTCCTGCCTCATCGTATATTGCTTCCTTTCTGTAGCTCATCTGGGACTTATCTGGAGTTCACAGAATGGGTAAAGTGCCCCAGAGTGCATTAAATTATTTTCAGTGTTGCTGTTAACATGGGGAAAGATAGCCACAATTAAGTTAACCCAACTCAGCCCAAGGTGGGGCAGAAATAATGAACTCTCTGACTTATCTGGAATTGCTAAATTTGGTAGCATGAGCTCTACATTCAAGAGAAAATGTATTTTTCCCCTGGACATGGAGAAATGAATATTTCACTAATGAAAACCAGGGAAATTCTGGCCTTGATTTCAAATACAAATCACAATGTTGGGTTATTGTGAAGTTTTGTATGTAAGTTTTGACTATCTTGTGAAATTCTAGGAAGGTGTACCACCATAATTTATTCTATTTGCCACAGTGTATGAATAAAACACTCATTTATGAAATAAGTGGGGTGAAAAATAAACCATCACAAATGTCAAATAATCAAAATGAGTATACAATTTATGAGTTGATATAGAAATGATTATGACAAATGGACCATATAAATAACACATAAGGAGAAAGTAAGGCTGAAGGCATAATAAGAGGAAGTTAGCCAATATAGGCCATAATAAAACAAACAAAACAGCTATGCAGGTCAACCTAGCTTATGCAACATGAATGTGGAATTCATAAAATTATTCCATTTGACTTACTTTCTGCAAACCTAAAATCTGTTCAAAGCCTTATCAGTGTTGCTTACTCTTAGCCAATCTAAATGACTACATTGTGTTCTAATCTAGATAGATTAAGCATGTTCAAATAAATATAACTTGAATATAACTTGAGAGCACTGCAAACTCATGACCATCTATTTTTAAATTATCTATATTATAAATGATATTCTTCTGGCCTTTTGTCCTCTATGAGAGTATACATTTCCAAACAGATAAGGCCTTAAAAAAGTCTTCTCTATAAAATTTGCTAACATTAAAATTGGGCTATATTGGTCAACATTTCTTTTTTTTTAAAGATTTATTTATCTATTATTTATGATAGACACACACAGAGAGAGAGAGAGAGAGAGAGAGAGAGAGAGGCAGAGACACAGGAGGAGGGAGAAGCAGGCTCCACGCCAGGAGCTCGATGCAGGACTCGATCCAGGACTCCAGGATCGCGCCCTGGGCCAAAAGCAGGCGCCAAACCGCTGAGCCACCCAGGGATCCCTGGTCAACATTTCTCTTAAAGCATATATATGTTCCTTGGAACTTCACGTGTTATTAAGACATAAGAGACTGTTGACAAAATTCAAGCTTTGATCTTTTTCTGACAAGATGATATTTTAATTAATATTGCTGCGACAATATTTAAACTCCACTGAAGTGGGAACTCCTTAAGACAAATAAAATAATACTTTAAAGAAATACACCTAGATATGAATACCATAAGACATTTCTAAGTACAATAGTACATTATACCACTGACATTTTCTAAGGCTTAAATTAAGAACTTACCATGTTTCTCTGGTACATTTGAAATTTTCACCAAAAAAAGTTGTATGTGCCTACTGTATGTACTAAGTTGTATTCCCATGAGAAGGAACAAAAATAAAAGTTACAAATCTTTAATGAGTCATTAGATATACAAAGGTAAAGTTTATTAACTTTTAATGAAAGGACTGAGAACCAACTATGCTCTAGTTACTGTGTTAGATCCTGTAATGGGACAGCATACAAAAACAAATACTGTTTAGGCCACTACCAAATTTATAATGGTGCAGATGAACACACATAATATACATATAAAAGTAAATCACAGCTGTGAAAAGCAGTATGAGAGAGAAGTGCAAGGTTCTTTGAAAGCTCATAATGGGAAGAAATTGACCTACTTAGATTATAGAAGACTTCCCTAAGGAAATGATAATTGAACAGAGATGTGAATTAAGAGTTCAAGTGAATTAGGTGAAGGGGGCTGGTGAATGGTATTTTAAGAGCAGGAACTGAATGTGAAAAGGTTCACAGCAGAAGGAAGCAAGGTTAATTAGAAAATATGAAAGAAGATTGTGATTGTATCGCAGAGAAGGAGAAAGAGTTCTCTATGAAGGAAGGTGAGCACCAGGCCATACAAAGTCAAGTAGGTCATGTTAAGGATTTCTGTTTGTCATGTGACCACTGGGAATCTCTTTATTTTTTTTTTTAATTTTTATTTATTTATGATAGTCACACACAGAGAGAGAGAGGCAGAGACACAGGCAGAGGGAGAAGCAGGCTCCATGCACTGGAAGCCCGACGTGGGATTCGATCCCGCATCCCCAGGATCGCGCCCTGGGCCAAAGGCAGGCGCTAAACCGCTGCGCCACCCAGGGATGGGAATCCCTTTAAAGGTTTTGATAGGGAGTGGTCATATTTGCTTTTTAATCTGGAACCTATCTGGTGATAAATTGAGGTAAACACAAGAGAGGAAGTAGGGAGGCCAATACATGGTTACTATAGTAATCTAAGTAAAAGATCTTGGCAAAGTAAATGGAAACCACCCAGATTTGTTTGTGGATTAGATGTAGGGATAGAGGAGAAGGAGGTGTCAGAAATGGCTTCCCATATTCTAGTTTTCTAATTCCACTCTTCGACGGAAAACATGTTTTCACTTGATTCTAACAATGTCTAGTGTCAAAGGGGATAAAAATCTGGTTACTGTAAGTAGACTTTTATCCTCATTAAAGATTAATCGGCTTTTGGGGGGTCTGGATGGCTCAGTTAAGTGTCTGACTCTCGATTTGGGCTCATGTCATAATCTTAGGTATGTGGGATTAAGCCCTGTGTCTAGCTCCATGCTTAGCAGAGTCTGCTTGAGATTGTCTCCCTCCATCTCACTCTCTCTCTCTCTTTCCTTCTTCCCCTCCCCCTACTTGTACTCTCTGTCTTTAAAATAAATAAATAAAATCTTTGAAAAAAGATTAATCTGCTTTTTGGACAGCCACATCCCAAAGAATAAAACAGAACTACTTTCTTACATCCAACACAAAAATAAACTCAAAATGGATTAAAGATCTAAATGTGAGACCTGAAATCATAAAATTCCTAAAAGAAAAGATAGATAGTAATATCTATGAGATCAGCTGTACAAACATTTTTTAGATATGTCTCCTTTGGCAAGGGAAACAAAAGCAAAATTAAACTACTGGGACTACATCAAAATAAAAAGCTTTTACACAGCAAAGGAAACCATCAACAAAACAAAAGGACAATCCACCAAATGGGAAAAGATATTTGCAAATGATATATCCAATAAGGGGTTAATATCCAGAATATATAAAGAATTTGTGCAACTCAACACCAAAAAAAATCCAAATAAATCCAATTTAAAAAATGAGCAGAAGACATGAATAGACATTTTTCCAAAGAAGACACACAGATAGCTAACAGACATGTGAAAAGTAGTTCTACATCACTAATCACCAGGGAAATGCAAATCAAAACCATAAGGAGATATGACGTAACACCTGTCAGAATGTCTAAAATCAAAAACAAGAAACAGCAAGTGTTGGCTATAATGTGGAGAAAAAGGAATCCTCTTACACTGCTGGTGAGAATGCAAGCTGGTGCAGCCACTGTAGAAAGCAATACGGAGATTTTTCAAAGAATTAAAAATAGAATTACCCACAGAATACAAAAACACTAATTTGAAAAGATATTCATAGCCCTATGAAATATTATTTACAATAGCTGAGCTATAGAAGAAACCCAAGTATTCATCTACAGAGGAATGGATAAAGAAGATGTGGCATGCATTTATGGTGTGTGTATGTGTGTGTGTGTGTATACATACAGATATATACACATACATATACAATGAAATATTACTCATAAAAATAGAATGAAATCTTGCCATTTGTAATAAGATGGATGGATCTAGAGGGTGTAATGTTAAGAGAAATAAGTCAGTCAGAGAAACACAAATATATGATTTTACTCATGTGAAATTTAAGAAACAAAACAAATGAAAAAAGAAAAAAGAGACAAACAAAAAAAAGAGACCCTTAAATACAGAGAACAAACTGATGATTGCCAGAGGGGAGGTGGATGGGTGGCAACAGTAAAATAGGGGAAGGTTATGAAGAGTAAACTTACAGTGATGAACACGGAGTAATGTACAGATTGTTGAAACATTATACTGTACATATGAAGTTAATGTAACACTATGTTAATTACACTTTAATTTAAATAAATAAATAGCGTTTAAAAAAGATTAATCTGCTTTTAACATCTTTCTATTCTAATATTAACCTCCAGCTTATAAACTTTTTTTTTTGGAAACATGTTCAAAATTGATCCAGTTTTTCTATTCATAATATTGAAAGAAAATGCAAGTGATTTTCAAATACAGATAGTCTCTTCCCCTAAATTATTAAAGAAAAATATGCTTCTTAGTTAAAAATAATGAAGATCTCCTCCTTCACATAAAGTAACACAATTGCACCTGCCCACATATAGGCAGTTACCTCAAATGTTGAATTTCATATACTTAGGTTTCCTCAATTGGCAAGCTCCTGTCAAAAGTACATACAATATACAAATGGGGCAGGAAAGCTCTTCCTTACTCAGAAAGTGGTATTTCCACTGCTGTCTGGGCCAAATTATCTCTTTTACAGTACAATTAAAAATTACTCCATGAACATCTTTATAAAAAATGAAAATTGTCAAAACTTATCAAATCGTTGGCAAGTGGCTGGTCATCCAAAACAGCATTTAAATTACAAAACTGTTTATATACTGGTTTTGAATAAATTAATACAAACATATCAGAATGCTGTTAGTAAATTAGTGCTCATTTATAGTGATTGGTAGGATTGCATATATCTTATGGCATTTTGATTTGCTCTGTTGCCCTGACTGTCTTTAACTTTTACTTTACTGTCTTGATCCTACCATGAAAATTTTTTTTTTTAATTTTTATTTATTTATGATAGTCACAGAGAGAGAGAGAGAGAGGCAGAGACACAGGCAGAGGGAGAAGCAGGCTCCATGCACCGGGAGCCCGACGTGGGATTCGATCCCGGGTCTCCAGGATCACGCCCTGGGCCAAAGGCAGGCGCCAAACCGCTGCGCCACCCAGGGATCCCCCCTACCATGAAAATTTAATGTTTACTTATAATATATCCTGTGTGAATTAAAAAAATTGCTGTATAATTTTTAGTTAGAATACTCTGAAGTCCTTAAAGTAAGTAAGTCCTCAAAGTCCTTAAAGCCCAGTGCCTTTCACTGGGCAGGCACTCCATTAGCTAGCATTATTTGAAATCTAATTTATCAGAGCTGTGTAGGAGATAATGTATTTTCTCAATGCCAAAGCTTCTCTGTTGCATTTGGGTATAAAAGTGACCTGGTAAATTACACAGGGTCAAATAAAAGCCATCATGTTCTATGTAGAAAAAGAATGTGTATTTGAATATATGCTTCAAAATATATGAATAGAAGAGTTAAATGTTGGAAAATGAGAAATATACACAAGGGATTCCATAAGGGAATGGCCCTTGCACTTATAGCTCCCAGGAAATAACTAGAATTTCAAGTCCTCTACTCCTATAGTCTCATTTATAGAATGTATATAAGAACATGTAGTGTGCGTACTATTGGTCTGCAGTAGAGTTCAAAATAATATAATTTGCATAGGATTAGACAAAAACATAATAAATGTATATTTTATAAGTACTCATCCTCCTCTGTCAGGTTGCCATAAGAAAATACCACAAACTGTGTGGCTTAAACAATGGAAATTTATTTCTCAGTTCTGGAGGCTGGAAGCCCAAGATCAAGATATTGGCAGTGTTAGTTTCTCTTGAGGCTATTCTCCTTGGTTCACAGATGGCAAATTTTGTGTCATCACGTGACCTTTCCTTTGTGTATGCCTTCCTGGTGTCTCTTCCCCTTATTAAATGGACACAAGCAATATTGAGTTATGGCCCCATATTTCTGATCTCATTTAACCTTAATTGCCTATTTAAAAGCTCCATCTCTGAAACAGTCACATGGGGAGAGAGCTTCCACATATGAATGGGAGGGGGCCAAATTCAGTCCATAAATAACACCCTCTTTGCTATTCGTGAATACTTTATATTCAGGCAGACAACCATCACATATTTTCCCTCATGCACTTATAAAAAAAGTCTCAAAACTTGTGCACTGCTGAATGAAAACAGGAGTATAACACAGTTTATTTCTCTTCCTTTGTCTATCAGAAGTAAGAATTAGATAACTATCCATGGTAGACTTGCAATGGAGATACAGCTGCTTATTTAGTCCTGTTCAGAGCCAAACACACTAGGACACACTATTTCTTTATATCTTTGAGAAATAAGGCAGGTGTGTTACAATTAAATGTCTAAAAAAAATGTACCCAGGAAGAATAGCACAGTAAGAATTCTGCTGAAACCATGAAACCATGCCAATAAACTGCTCTCCTTTTCCCCGTGTTTCAACAGTTGTATATTTGGAGTAGACCAATATGAGATTCTATATTTAGTAATGGTACACAAAGTACAATGTAATAAACCTAAAATTATTCTTTTTGATCTAGGGTAATTTCAGTAAAGTGGCACATTATAATTATAGACAACCTGTAGTGTCGTAGTTTAGAAAATGTTCCTTTTTTAAAAATCATATAATTGTTTAGTTTTTATTTTGGAGAAAGAAAATTACTTTCATTCTACTTCAACTGAAGACCATATGCAGGTATTATAGACTAATGTGGGCTTCTTCCAGATGGTCCCTATATTTTCACATTTTTATCCAACCTTGGAATCTCCACATGACTGCACACAGGCTCAGAAACCCTGAAGTTATAAACATCTAGGGCACAAACAGAATGATCTAATAAGAAAGAATCTAGATGGAGATTTTGTAACTGGCACTGAGTAGCAAAACCAAGTCTCAACAGTAGCAGAGGAGGTGATTTTTTTTAAAGATTGTATTTATTTTTCATGAGGGATACGGAGAGAGACAGAGACACAGGCAGAGAGAGAAGCAGGCTCTATGCAGGGAGCTTGACTTGGGACTCAATCCCGGGATTCCAGGATCACGCCCTGAGCCAAAGGCAGACACTCAACCACTGAGCCACCCAGGCGTCCTGAGGAGGTGATTTTTTGGGTGACTAACTAATAACTTTATTCCAGAAGAGGATTTAAGATGGCTCACAAGGATACATAGGGTATAATAAGATATAATAAAGACAAAGATGGAAGGGAAAGAAAAAGGGAAAACAAAACAAGAGAGAACAGAAAATGAAATGAGACTGGGAAAATGGCCTATCATGTTGGTCTTTGACACCTGTGTCAGCACGCACATTTGGGCTAAGCTTTCTAGTAGCCTAACTTGAAGAGGGAGACACAGTCATATAGTTCATAGTCTCAGAAAGGTAAACCAAACCAATTAACTGCTTATGAGAAGTACAATTATTCTTGGTACTAAAATTATAAATTTCTACTCTGGATACTTAAAAAGGAAGCAAGGTATGACTTGGCAACATCCTGTTAATAGCTTATGAAATGTCTACATTTCCAGCTGGAATACGTCAAAGGAAGATCCATTGAAGAGAGAACTGCTTGCTTTTTCAGGGAGCCTTAGATACTATTTTTTAGATGTCTGACCTGGTTTATACCTATTGTCTCACCATAATTATTAATAGCACAAAAATATTCTCAAAAATGTCCCAGTTAAGAAAATAGATTATAGGCTCACTCTATTTCAAAATTAAGTGTTTTTTTTTTTTTATGGCAAGATTTATGTGACAGTCAAGTTGCATAACTTTTTGACACTCCAAACTCCTCATATCTAATATGAATGATACAGAGAGTAACCGTCATTTAAATTTTTTTTCTCTATGTATTAGTTTGCTAGGACTGTCATAACAAAGTGCCACAGACTGGGTGGCTTATATTATTGAACTTAATTTTCTCACAATTCTGGAAGTTAGAAATCTGACATCAAAGTGTCAGCAGGGTTGGTTTCTTCTGAGGCCCCGATCCTTGGCTTGTTGTTCACCATCTTCCCTCGTGCCTTCACTTGGTCTTTGTGTGTGTGTGTGTGTGTGTGTGTGTGTTTGTGTGTGGTCTAATCTCTTCTTCTGATTCAGACACCATTTACCTTGCCTCGAGCCCACCCACAGGACCTCATTGTATCTTCATCTCCTCTCTAAAGATCCCCATCTCCAAAAACAGTCACATTCTGAAGTACTAGGAGTTAGGATTTTAATTTAGGAATTTGGGAGAAAACAATTCTGCCAATAGTGCTTAGCATATATATTTATTTTCTTACTATTGCTGAAGAATATTTTACATCAGATTTCAAAAGGAGTGATCATAACAAAGCTATCTGAATTGTTTTCCCCATTGTACTGACAGCATATGGTTTCTACTAAGGTTCTGATTGAAATTAGACAGATGGTAAAATATGCTCCATCCTCTTTGAAACACTTGGTTCTAGCGTAGAGGGGACAGGTGTGTAGGTTTCTGCTTTAGCACCCTTAACTTTATATCCTACATATTTCTCTGTCTACTTTCTGATTTTTAATGCACAACTCCATTTCTCGAACACGCTTTGCTCATTCATGTCTCTGGGTATTTGTTTCCCTTTGATTTAAAAGTTTTTCCACTACTGTAGAAATCCTACATATGCTTTAAATGCAAGATTAATAAGCTTCCCTGATTCAACCCTTCATAATTAGTTGACCTTTCCTCTGCCTTATGCAATAGTTAGCTATGCTTTTATGTAATATCCTTACTAGACTGTAATTCCATGGAGATAAAGATTATGTCTTTTTTATTTGTACATCTTTCTTCTCTGATCCGTCCCCCTTTCCCAATTTTCCTCCTTAACCCTGAGTATGTAGTATAGTATTTAATGCCCAACTTCATGCCCACTCTATGGTTACTGAGTAAATCATGTGACCAACAACAGATATTTAGATATTTGCTGTATACGTAGTATGTCTAGTATTGCTTTACTCCAAGATAAATATCATATTATTCATGGGCCATAGTGATTTTCTTTTCTGTCACTGGAAAACTCATGACATTTGCATTTGTGATTTCCTCAACCTGGAATGCTTTCCTTCTAGCATTTCCTCCCTAATTTTAATGCAGGTCTGAGTTCAATTGTCAGATCTTCAATACCCTTTCCTTGATCCTCATAGTTAAAACAGTTTGCCTGTTAAGTCTTTAGTCGGTTTTGTTTTTTCATAGGATTGATGACTACCTGAGTTTATTTATTTATTTGTATTTATTCACTAAAATGTACACACAGTGAGGACAGGGCACTGTCTATGTTTTCATTAGTATGTCTCCATTGCCTAAAACAGAACTTTATGGGTGCTTGAAAAATGTCTGATGAAAGAATAAATGAGAAGTTTACACTTCATGTGAATATGTACCTCAGAAAAGATGTTATATATTCTTCTGTCTTTATTTCATTGTGATGAAAAATATGTTACTGAAGTAACAATGGTAAATATTTTGTTCAATTAATGAAGACAAGGTACATTGAAGCAAAATAAAAACTGATAATATTCTCAAGAATGTGCATCCCAATACTCTGAAAAATTACCCTACGGATATGGAATAACTGCATGCTTACCAATACTGCGTGTGTGTGTATGTATGTGTGTATGCATGTGATTAAAAAATACACACAAAAAGCACAAGCAACAGAAGAAAAAATAAGATGGACTTCATCAAAATTTGAAACTTTCATGCATCAAAGGACATTACCAAAAAAAGTAAAATAAAACTTGTAGGATGGGATAAAATATTTGCAATTATATATCTAATAAGGATCTAATTTCTAGAATATATAAAGAACCCTTACAACTCAACAACAAAAAGACAGTTCTATTAAAAAATAGGCAAAGGACTTGAATAGACATTTCTCAAAGAAGATAAACAAATAGCTGACAAACATGTGAAAAGACGATCAACATCTTCAGTCTTCAAGGAAATGCAAATCAAAACCATAATAATGTTCCATCTCATATCTACGAGGGTGATAATAATAATAATAATTATAAGTAAGAACAAATACTGGCAAGATGTCAAGAAATTGTAAGCCTTATACCTTGCTGGTGGGAAAGTAAAATGTTTTTGCCACCATGGAAACAGTTTGCTATTACCTCAAAAAGTTAAATATTAAATTATCATATGACCTCAAAATTCTATTCTTAAGCATATACTCAAAAGAACTGAAGAAATTTATTCAAACACATACATTTATATATAAGCTTTTAAAAGCACTTTTCCTACTTATTAAAAAAAAAACAAACATGGAAACAGCCCAAATGCCATTTATGGGTAAACCTCAAAATATTATGCTGAGTGATAGAAACCAGATACCAAAGGTCACATATCATATAATTCCATTTATATGAAATATCCAGAGCAGATAAATCAAAAAAGATATGGGGTGACTGGGTGGCTCAAGCAGTTAAGCATCCAGCTTTTGATTTTGACTCAAGTCATGACCTCAGGGTCATGAGATGAGCCCCACGTCTGTTCTGTGTTGGCTGTGAAAACTGCTTGAGATTCTCTTTCTCCCTCTCCCTCTGCCTTCGTCCCCTCATGTGCTCACTTGCTTTCTCCAAAAATAAATAGATAAATAAATAAACAAATAAATAGCAAAAAAAAAAAAAAAAAAGAAAGAAAGAAAGAAAGAAAGAAAGAAAGAAAGAAAGAACACAGTTTGGTGGTTGATCAGGGTGGAGGAAGGGACTGGGAAAATCTTTTCAATGGATAAAGGATTTTCCTTAGGAGTGTTTAAAATATTTTGGAACTAGACAAGGGTGGTGGTTAATAATGTGAATATACTCAATCTTACTGAATTGTTAACTTTAAAATAGTCTATATGTTATGTGAATTTCACTCAATAAATTATTTTCAGAACTTAAGGTTCTGATTCTTTTCGACAGCAATATTTAATTTATTTGATAAAGACATTAAATAAATTTCTTATGTAGGATACAAACTTTGTAATATTATATAAAAATACATATTACTTAAATCTATAATACCACTCAGTACAAGTTTAGTTGTATTTAGAGAATAAGAATGTTCTTTTCTTTTTAGGCTGAGAGAAGATTTCCTGTACTACAAAGAGATTTGCCTATTTAATTTCTTATCTCAACCTCCAGTAACCACAGCATTCCCTTGTGGACAATATTCAAAACTCGTAATAGGCACATTAGGATATTCAACATGATTTTCTTGATCAGTAAGTATTCAAATGAGCCATTTACAATTAATTTTTGAATCCTTCTCACTAGGTATTCTTTGGATCATTAAAGAAGCAATCCCATCAGCTGTACCAAGGTATCCTCAAGGAGACCCCACAGGAACCAGTACAAACTGAGATTGGATGTCACACTAAGGTATAATAGCCCTGGAGGCCAATTCAGCTTTGAATTGATGGGCCTTGGCCATATCAGCCCTTTGACCCAAATTGCCCCTCAATAGGAGAATAAGTGAAGAGCATGGATGACTCAGTCACGTCTCTATCTGTGGTCTCCATGAGACAGCTATAATGAACCCCATGTATTCCACATAAACCATTTCTATTATGGGTTAAATAGTTGGACTGTCTCCTCCTCAAATTCTTACATTGAAGTCCTAACTCCCAGTACTTCATAATGTGACCTTGTTTAGATATAGTCTGCTGAGATAACAAAGAGGTCATTAGGGTAGGCCCAGATCTAACATGACTGATACCCTTATAAAAAGGGAAAATTTGGACAGAGATAGAGGAAAGATGATGTGAAAAGATATAGATAAAAGATGGCCACATGCAAGTGAGGGAAAGAGGCCTGGAACAGATCCTTCCCACATAGCCTCAGAAGCAATCAACCTTGTAGGCACTTTGATTTTGGACTTCTAGGCTCAATTTCTATTGTTTAAGCTACCCAGTTATTGGTACTTTGTTATGGCAGCTCTAGCAGCCTATTAGTATTCATAACCCCTTTCTCACTTGGCCATTTTCCTAGAAGGACTGGAAAATAATTAACCTTAAAGTTAATATTTCTTTGCCTTCATTATGGTAGAGAAGTTAGAACACTGCTCAATAACAACTTGTTTCTACTAAGAAGATATAAATTTAACTTGATTCAGCAAGATAAAAGAAGTCATTATTGGGGAGAACTTTATGGAAAACTTCAGCTTTCCTCATAAAAGAAACATATGTCATAGGTCTCTGTACTTTCTATTTTCTTCTTGCCGAACCAGACAGTCAGGGGCCTTAGCAGCTACCTTGGCAGCATGAGGTAAGAAGTTGGCACATCAAGGATATTGGACTGGTAATACATAAACGTCCTGGATGAGAATCTCAGTACGCAGTTGCATGAATACTTTACTGACTACCTCAGTATCCTTGATACAGACAAAAATTAACTCATAAAATAAAAATCACTTAGTTAAGCATTAGTTAGCTGTAGTCAACAGTTTTCCTGATACATACACTTAAAACCTTCCCCTAATGAAATAAATGAATATAGATCATCCTTTATCCTCTTTTTATTCAACCATGCTTTCATCACTGTTATTACTTAAAAGGCTCTTTATATCTAATAAGTAAATCTAAATGAATAAAGCTATTTGTTTATTAAAGCTGGAAGAAAATGCCTCAAAATCATGGCAATAGTTTTCTTCAATATGGGAAGTATGGGTACTTTTTTATTTCTTATATATTCTGTATTTTCCAAGTTTTTTAAAAGAATCTTTATTTTCCATCTACCTTATTTCTATTTTCTATTTGAGAGTCTGCAGAAGTACAGTTTAAGACCATTCAGTTGTTGTTCCTATCCATTTAGTGGTCTGAGTAGTGAGATCTGTAGACCAGTCCTCAGTAGGGAGCTGCTGGATAGGCATCAAGGGTACCTGCACATCTTCAGACAGATTGGATAGCAATAAACTCAAGATCTGGTGTGGTCCATTTAGCCTGCAATCCCTCCTTAGTTATGGCTTTTCAACCCTGGCCTGCTGTTCCCTTTCAATCTTCTTAAAATCTCTACAAAAGCAGAGATGAGACATGACCATCCACTAGTATTCACCGCAGATGGTGTCATATGTGCCCAGAAATTTCCAGGTCAGCACCCACCACATTAGACTTGCTAACTGAGAGCTCTGGTTGTGGTACCAAATGGCAATGTCCACATGCCACAGAGCAATAGTAGGCAGGTTAATATAAGCTGCCTTTGTGACAGGCTGGTAGTTAGCCCAGGGATCAGCATCTACTGGGAGTTGTGGCTCCTAGAAGGCTGTCTAGATTTGATTAGTGAAGTTCTCAGGAGTGAAGTGGCCAACAATCAGAGGGTCTTTGGTGGGAGCAACACACTTTAGAATTGGTTGCTGACAAGTATTCCTGGATGATATGACACTGACATCAGCCAAGTTTTTGATGGCAGTAATAGCATGAGCTGCCAGCAGAAGCTTCTCCCAGGTTCTCTTGAGATTTATGATGTAGATGCCATCACCTTTGCTTTTGTAGATGTACTGTGTCATTTGAAAATCAATATTGGTGCCAAGGATCCTGTTGCAAGGAATTTGAGGACATCCTCCTCCCTCATTTGTCTGATATCAAGGGCTCTAGACACTGAAAATTTCCCTTTAAGTTATGATAGGAACACAGAACAACGCCATATGGACCCCCTCTCTGAGTAAAGTTCCAAGTTTTTTTTTTTTCAAAAGTGGCATATATTACTTTTTAAAATAAAAATAAAACAAATAGTGTTATATAAAAAACTAGAGCAATGTTTAATTCTATGAATGGGGGACAAAATAGCAATTACTGATTTAACTATATTAGTTTTTATATCAGACAAGGATATTTGCTTAAATATTCACTTATCACTAAAATATTTTCCATCATGTTAAAAGCTTATAGTCAGTTAAATATTGCATCTTTCCTCACTCACATTTTGATGTGATGTTTTAAATGAGTATCCAGTTACCATGGCAATAAATGACATAGGAATGCATAGATTAAATTGGAATGGAATCAAACACCAGATAAATTCAGAATGCATGCAACACCTTCATTTCAGACAAGTACTTTTTCTATCCCCACCATCTTCGTAAATGGTAGTCAATCCAAACAATCTGTCCTAAAAAAATATGATCCTAAAATACGCATTTCTGGTGATTGGAGTCCAACACAGTCACTGCAAAAAGTTTTTATGTAGATCACTTAATCATGGGTTTTTGACAGGAGGATAAATAGTTACCAGAATTCTGTGGCAAAAGACAACTATCCTTAGTCTTTTCTGATAAAAAAGTGATATTTAAGTAATTATATATTGAATTAAATTCAGAGGAATAAATATTTAATGTAATTAGAAATTATATTTTCTCAATAATGGAATATATAAAATTTATACATACATTAAATTTCCTTGGGAGAAAAAATCATAAAACTTTGAGCTAAAACAGAACAATTTCTTCCTTTTTCATTCTTTCAACATAAAGTATTTTTTGTTACCCATGTAGATAGTAAAAGACTTGAGAAAGCTGGTGAACTTATGAGTTTCCTTAAATATATGGCTAAGAATAGAACTATATTTTATTTGACTGTGACTATTTGATTACAATTACACATTTTTCATTTATCAAGAGCTTTGAAAATCTTTTGAAGGAACCTAGTGTTTAAAGGTTGACTAAACTATGGGTCTTTTCTGCTTTCCTAACAAAATGCTACAAGATACTGTTGAAAGTCCATAGCGGTTTCCCCCTCAAGCAAATAATGCTTCCATAAAACAGTTGAGATTCTCCAGTGTTTTGACTGGTTGATCTCCTAGTCATCTTTTAGCCACAAGCCATAGAGATATCGGCAAACATTTGTTTAGTACATAAAAAAGTAATCATCTTTCTAAGAGTGTCTATACACAACTAAACTTGTAGGGTCTTGAGCACAAAGTAATTGTGAACATAGGTCCCCTGGGTTAATAGCAGAGAATCAAATGAATTAGGAAGTCCAGCAGGAAGGGACTGATAAGCAAAAGTCTTTGTTCCTTTGGATATAGCAATACTAAGATAAAATTCAAGTACATTTAAAAAAAAATTCAAGTACATTTTAGAGCGTGTCCAAGTCTAACTTGGATAGAAATAAAATATGGAGTGAATAATGAAAAGAAAAAGCAGGAAAGCATTTAAAATTTTTGTTCTCACGAAGCTGAATATTTGTAGTACAAAAATTAATTATTTTCTAGTTATTTTAAGGACGCTCTAGTTTTGAAATCCCAGTCACATAGAAGAGCAACTATCAGAATTCACATGGAGTACCCAATATTTATAGATAGAAAAATATAACATTTAATATGACTATCAGAATTTATTTGTTATATGAAATAAGTGATGTGGATAAATGGGTGTGTTAATGTATCATGGTATCTATTTTTTGGCCATTTGAATTAAAAAAACTAATACATGCTATCCCATATCCTTGATAAAATCATTCTTAAAATCATGTGTAGCATTTTTTGTCATTGTTTAAACTTACACAACTGTTTATGTGCTATATAATTTATTTTTACAAACAATATTGTACTTTATATATATGGGAATAATTAAAGACCAACCAAATGAGAACAGGCAAAGAATATTTATTCAGAATTTGCTATAAAATATGCTATTTGACTGCTAATGTTATCAGTAAGGCTTCCAGTCAACAACAGACTATTTAAACAAACAAACAAACAAACAAACAAAGATGAAACAAAAAAACAGTAAGCTGTTAGTAGTTAAGTTTCTGGGGAGTCAGAAGTTATATAGGAATTTTCAGCACCTTCAACTCCTGCTCAACTCTGTATATGTAGTCTATCCATTGTCCACTTGTTTATTGCTTCTTATATACTATTCAGTAACTTGATATTTTCACTTAAAGGTAAATCATTGTCAGATCTGGAAGTCAACACATGAGTGTTTTCCTTATTTTTTTTTTTTTTTTTGGAGAAGCTGCATAATATCCCATAGTAAAATAGACCAAAATTTGTAGTCAACTGTTCTGAAGGACATCCAGATGGCTTTCAGTATTTTGCTATTCCAAAAAATGCTGTAATAAATGTCCTTAACTAAGCATCTTAACTTAATGGTATCATTAACAATATTGGTCAAATTCCCAGAATTTAAATTGCCGAGTCAAAGGTTATGTTTATTTGAAATGTTAATACATACAAATGCATCATTTTAAGGGCTTTTAACAAAGTCCCTAAAACAGCCATCACTGTTAAAAGCTGAGACTCCTAATGCCTTAGCTCTTGATCTCTAGACATCAATAGAAATTAGATGATAGATTTTCAATTCAGGGTAGCAAACTAAGCACACCTGCCAAGTCCATAGCACCCCATTCCTAAAAGTCACACTCATAAAAAATAAATGGAACAAAGGAATTTGAACAACTACTGACAGAAATTGAAGAGGGAAATTGCAACCCAAAAGATCAAGGGATATCTCTTATTACAGGAGTTTTGTGGTTGTATGGTTGTATGAACAAGTAAGAGGAAGCCCAGGGACAATGTCCCAGGTCATTGGAGCAACCTGACAGTTTAGCTTCTGTCAAACACTTCTTAGGACAGACAGGGAAGATCCAAGTATCTGTTTCTAAGAATAAACAATGAGTAAGTGAGTTTACATTAGAGACTCAGGGCAGTAGTACCTTGTTATCTGGCAATGGATGCCTGAGAGGAATGAGGAACAGTGCAGATAACTAGCTGTTCAGTCAGGGTCTAGTTCTGTATCTTATTCATTCTCACTGATGAGTGGCAGAAGTAAAGACCATGGCTGGAGCTGGTGAGTTGTGTGCAGGATAAAAGATACAGTCTAATAGGAAAGTTCAGCTATGAAGATGAATATACAATTTCTTCTCATCACTTGCAGTAAGTAAATGCCATTAAAGAGACAACAAACAGCATTGGGACAAACTTACACATATGGAAACAGAATAAGAGAACAAGATTTTGAAAGATTAAAAATAAAGTTTTTAAAAGATACTGCACTTTATTCAATAATAAGGTTAGGTGAATATAAGGAAGAACTAACAAAAACTATAAAATTTAAACAAACTAGGAGCACCTGTGTAGTTCAGTCAGTTAAGTGTACCACTCTTGATTTTTGCTCAGGTCATGATCTCAGTGTTGTGAGATCCAGCCCCATGTTGGACTCCATGCTGGATATGGAAAATGCTTAAGATTCTCTCTCCCTCTCCGTCTATTCCCTCCTCTAAAATATTTGTTTGTTTGTTTGTTTGTTTATTTAAAAAGATTTTATTTATTTATTCATGAGAGACACAGAAAAAGAGGCAGAAACATAGACAGAGGGAGAAGCAGACTCTATGCAGGAAGCCCAATGAGGGACTTGATCCCTGGACTCTGGGATCATGCCCTGAGCCAAAGGCAGATGCTTAACCACTGAGCCACCAGGCATCCCTAAAAAAAATTTTTTTTTTAAATAGAAACAAACTGTTGACATAGGTTAATGCATAAAATGGTCATTGCTAGTAAATGATAAAGCTGGAAAATAGAGAAAATAGAAAAACCCAGAAATCATAAAAGAAAATTGAAGAGATTTTGACAATATGTCCAGAAGTTCCAGAAAAATCATCTAAATGGAGCTTTAGAAAAAATAATCTGAATGGAGAGTAGGCAATATTTAAAGAGATAAAAAGGGAATTCTTCTACAAGGAAAGAAAGATATGAGAGACAAAAAAACATACTCTTTGTTGTTGTGAAGAGTCTATAAAACCAAAGCAAAGCAAAAGAAAACAAAACTAAAATAAAAATAAACAAACCCAAACCAACTGATTCCAAATGTATATGTATATATCTGAAATTTCAGAACATTTAGAAGGAAAATCCTAATGTCTCCAGAGAAATTAATTATAAAAACAAGAACTATTGACTACAATTAATTTATACAATTATTTGTTGGAAGGCTGCCCCATAATGTGCTATCTAGGATGGCATATTTGTAAGTCACCCTGAAAGGTCTTTGGTCTGCTTCTGTATCTCATGGTCACTCTGTTCTAACCATTAGGTTCCATCTCTCTGGCAACCTGTCACTTTCACTCATTCTTAAGCTTCAGTTGGTCTGTTCTGTTCTTTAACTCAGTACTCTATTTTCTGTCTTATGTCCTTCCAAAAAGATTCTTCATGCAAAGACTTACTATTTACTAATACTACTTTTCTGGATTGGCCTTAAGAACTCTGCCCATGGCAGCCCCTATAGTGATCATCTTACTCATGAACATTTATTGTTTCAAAATGTTTGTTTTTACAAGAATTGTTTGTACAATTCTACAGTGTACATCAGTGAACACTGAGTGTTTGTTATTCTAGGGTAGATGAACAGTAGCAATGTTAGATCACAGGACCTGAAGACTTGAGATTTGAATAGATAGTACTAAATTCTCCTATGGGATTACTGTATAGATTGACTTTCTCATTCATAGTTAGAGTACTTTCTTAGACACTGGTTATCAACTGTTTAAATGCTTGTCAACTGGGTAAAAATGAAATGTCATTGTCAATCTCCATTCACCACTTTATCATATTTTCTTGTGTCCTTATAATTTTTCATAAGATTAAACCTAAATCACCAAAGTATGTAGTCTTACATCTGTAAGTACCCTGAACCCTGAAAGCCACAAATTATTTAGAAGTAACTTAAGTCTTCTTAATGAAGTTTTCCAACAAGAATCTCTTACCCACAGCTAAATAAGGAAGTATTCTTCCCCAAATGTGTAACACCATGGATAGTCACCAAAAACAAACAAAGCGAAACAGAACAAAACATTTAAATCGCAAAGCCAAAGTTAAACACCATTGAAACTAATTCAAAAGTCTGATCCTTGAGCTTCAGAAGTATGGAACCGCCTTCAGGTTCTGTTCCATAATCAACTGCATTCCAGATTATATCTGTATTATGTTTGCAATGCTGACACTATATGATTTATTTTGTTTATTTCTTCTTTCTTTTCTCTGCTTCTCATTTCTTTCCTTCAAGTGTGTTATTTGAACAACTTTTAGGATTCTATCTTGATTTATTTATAGCGATTTTCAGTGTATTGCTTCATTCAATTTATTTTTTAGTGGTTGCTCTGGATATTAAAATATGGTCTATTGGTATCTTCATTTAACCACTTTAAGCGGAGTATTAAATCTTCCTTTCTTTTAAGCCTGTTAACTCTCCCATTATCATAGATAATATTATCTCTCATTATATATATCCGATTGTTTTCATTATTTCCTTAGTTCATTGAATGACATAAGAGATTATTATATTTTTATTTCTACTATGAAATATAACTTAAGAGACTCATCAAGATAGTATATTATATGTACCTTTATTTTCACCATTTCTTTTTTTAAAAATCTTATTTATTCATTCATGAGAGACACACACACACACACAGAGGCAGAGACACAGGCAGAGGGAGAAGCAGGCCCCATGCAGGAAGCCCAATATGGACTCGATCCCAGGTCTCCAGGATCACGCCCTGGGCCGAAGGCAGACGCTCAACCACTGAGCCCCCCAGGTGCCCCTATTTTTACCATTTCTTTATTCTTCATTTCTTTCTGAAGTTCTATGCCTTCTGTTATCATTTCTTTTCTTTAAAGGTAGGTCTGCTTCCAACAAATTTTGTTTCCTGTCATCTGAGAATGTCTTTATTTTTCATTCATTCCTGATAGACAGTTTCTTCTAGATATAGAATTCACATCTGACAGTTCTTTTCTTTCTGCTCATGAAAAATGCTATGCTCATTTCTTTTAGCCTCCATAGTTTCAGATGAAAAATTGGCTGTCATTTGATTTGATATCTCTTTGGCTGCTTTAAAAAATATTTTTCATTGTCTTTCCTTTTTAGAAGTTTAATTATGATGTGTTTTAGCATGGATTCCTTTGTGTTTAACCTACTTGGATTTGCTAAGCTTTGGAATCTATAAGCTGAGATATTCCACCAAATTTGGGAAGCTTTTAGCCATATTTTTTTCAAATACCTTTTCAGTCCCAAGATCTTTCATTCTTTGTTTCTTGGGGGTGGAGGGACTGTTTATTTTCTCTCTCTTGTTCAAGTAGAATAAACTCCACTGTTCTGTTCTCAAGTTTGATTCCATCCTCCTTGAACTCCACTTTACTACTGCATCTATCCAGTGAGCTTTTTATTTCAGCCTTACTTTTCAGTTCTATAATTCCTGTTTTGTTCCTTTTAATCTTTTCCAGATTAGATATTAGTAAATCATATTGCCAAAATTTTCTAGTTTACTTCATTTGTGTTGGGAATTTTTCATTTGTTGAAAACGTGGAGCTTTAAAGTTTATGTTATGTTAGATAGTTTCAACATCTGATTCATCTCAGCATTGGCATCAGGTGAGAGACTTTTCTCATTCAAGCTATGCTTTTCCTGATTCCTAGTACAAGAAGTAATTTTTGGTTGTATTTTGGGCATTTTTGATACATACTAAGAAACCCTGGATCTTATTTACATCTTTTATTTTAGCAGGAAGTCTCTGCTTAGGTCCAACATGCAGCTTATTGCCTACTTTTCTGGGCTGCATCCCAAAGGGAATTTAGTTTTCTGATCTCTTGCTTCATTCTTCCAACTCTGTTTGAATTCTCACTGAATTCTGCTATAATCACCTTGGGAATGAAAGGTGTTTACATGGGCCATTGGGTGAGGGAGGCTGGACCACAATAGAGTGAACACTTTCCCTGGCCTATTCTTTAGCCATCTAGTTCCAGGGGGTATCCTATTCTGTCTCTGCTGGTGCCACTGGGCAAGAAAATTAGGCATCCCCTTTCCCAATCCTTTGCCCAAACAGAGGAGGCTTGGCTAGCTTGCTTTCTTTCTTTCTTTCTTTCTTTCTTTCTTTCTTTCTTTCTTTCTTCAGTTTCAGTTTTCTTTCAGCAGTTTCAGGTCACAGTCCTCTCCAGTGCCCACTCTAAGATGCATGATATATGAAAAGAAAATACAAAAAATTATCTGTGGTGTTGTTCTTCTAATCTTGAGGTTCCTTGTAAGGACAACTTCTTTCCATGCTTTCAATCCTTTTATGACTATTTATAAAATTATTTCTAGAGTATTTAGCTGTATTTTAGAGAGGTGGAACAGGAAAAATTGAATCTATGATATCTTAACTTCTGAAATACTTCTTATAATTTGTAAAACACTCTCCTGCCTATTTTCTTAGTCGTTTCTTACCAAAGCCCTATGGGGTCTGCTCTTGGGAAGATATAACTCTCTTCATAAGGTAAAATTCAAAAGGGCCAGATCTACTGTAAATAAATCTAACTTCTAGGAAGCAAACTGTTAAGGAACAAGCTCCTACTATAAAACAAAACAGTCCCAAAATTAAGAACTTAAAAACAAAATCTATCCAACTCATGAGTGTGTGAGTGAACTGAGCCATTCTGAATTGAGGCACCTTGGCTGATCTCTACTATACCTAATAATGTGTCTGTAGTCACTGTTTAGGTTTAGAAGATCCAGAATGGCCTCTCTGGATCTTCTTTAGGTTTAGAAGATCGAGAACGGTGTCTTACAGTTCTTGGTTGTTTGCTAGTATGATGGAGATGATAAGGTCACATACCTTCTTTCAGCAGGTTAGCTCAGTCTTTCTTCCATGGAAGTGGAACAAGAGAAGGCCGGCCCCAATCCAAAGTATTTTTCAAGTCTCTGTTTGCCTTATGTTTGATATTGCCCCATTGGTCAAAGCAAGTCACAAAACCAAGCTGAAAGTCAGTCTAAGAGGTAATTCCTTTTTTTTTTTTTTTTTAAAGATTTTATTTATTTATTCATGACAGTCAGAGAGAGAGAGAGAGAGAAGCAGAGCGAGAAGCAGGCTCCATGCACCGGGAGCCTGACGTGGGATTCGATCCCGGGTCTGCAGGATCGCGCCCTGGGCCAAAGGCAGGCGCCAAACCGTTGCGCCACCCAGGGATCCCTAAGAGGTAATTCCTAAAGGGTGTAGATGTAGGGAAAGGAAGAATTAATGGCTAGCGAACAATCAACGGCAATCAAGTTCTGACTGGTATGCAATCAACTGACAAGTGAGCTCCTATTTGCATTACTTTCACAATTTATAATGCCTATCATGTCTATTAGCTTATTTGTTTCTCATAAATATCTCATGCTTGCTATGGGGAAGGCATAATTGTCCTCGATATAAAATTCAGTGTTTATGTCTAGTCCAAATATAACTAACATGTTGACAGTTGAACAAACAAAAGAATAAATAAAAGTTTGATATACGTTATATTAGGGCATCTTCCAGGTTCTATGAAACATTAGGTACAATGTAAGACCTAATGTTTTTATTCTTTGTTCTCTCTCTCAAGCTCTAATGGGATCTGCTTAGTTCTTTTATGGTAGGCTTTGTTGAAAAAGTTTATGACTATCTTAACCACATTTTCCATGAGTTTATAAATTAAGAATATATCCTCTGTGAAGATGGAAATAATTCTTACCTGTAGTCTATTCTTATATGTGACTCTTAAATTTATTGATCATAATTATTGTGAGATGCAAAACCACTGAAACTATCATTATGTCTTCTCTGAGGGGGCATTTATAACTACAAGCTTAAATGTTTTGATTTACTATAATTTATTTGGAAGTTAGGAGAACATTGTCTTTGTTGTTTTGGTATTGCTATTATTATCCATATTTTATTCTTTTACAATATCCTTTTTATTGTTGTGTCTTCAGAATCATCAATTCAATAATTTCAATTCAAATAAGTTACTTCTAGCTCTTCTCCAGTGTTAAAACTAATAATTTAACATCCATTATTTCACAATAATAATTTAACATCTACTATTTCACAAAAATTATTTAGATTCCCTCTTAATTATAACATGCAACAACTACACTAATGGAGGCATATAGCCTATTTCTGAGCTCTCTGTGATATACTTGTGAATTTTTCCACAGCTTCTCCTCATCAGCTTGTAACTACTTCAGATGAGCTGAGTATCATCTGCAAACTTGCATATTCCATTTTGCACATACTCTTTTAGATCAATTACTATGTGAGAAGATGAACTACTTTATTAAAATGTGAAACAAGTCTAGACACAGTGTATATTCCCAGGTATCCTACTGCAAACAATTCTCTATCCACAAAATTAATAAGCTCTCTTTTCTTTGTTTGCTTGTTTTTTTTTTTTTCTCTATTACATAGGTGTGTATCCATGAAAATGCCTGCCTTCTATCATTTAGTCTCAGAGTGGAGGGAAACTGTTTTGTGAAGGTATAAGAGACTTTAATACATTATCAAGGGCTTACAAAATTCAGCAGTTGACAGCTGTCTTTTTCTTTGGTCTATACATTTATTTCTCCTATTGGAGAACCCTAGTGAGGAAGGATTTATACTATTTATCCTTAGAGTAACAATTTGACTTGTTTTCCACTCACCCCCACCCCCACCCCCCCACCATGTAGGTTATGCTTCCTTAAGTGTGCAATGAACCACTCTGCTTTATATATTGCACCAATCAGTTAGGCATGCAAGTGAGTTACTGGTCTGAAATTCTAAATCTTTCCATGGTGCTTTTTATAGGTGGTGTCAAAACAAAAGCAAATTCAAAATAAATAAAATCACCACTTTCATTTATAATGTTAGGGCTTAGGACAAGCAACAACAAGCACAAATACACCAGTACAATCTAATATACTCTTTCTTAGCCATTAGTGATAGTGACATCACCAGTGTCAAACTAGCCATATCCCATTGGCTAAATAAAACATAAGATGCAAGAAACTTCCTCTTACAGTGATTACCTCCTTTCTCTGGAATCTTTGTTTATGCCAGTGGTTTTCACCTAGGAGAGAATTTGCCCATCTTGGGACATTTGGCAATATCTAGAGACATTTTTGGTTTTCACAACTTCTGTGTGGTGGTGCTAGTTATCTAATTGATCAGGGTCAGGGAAGCTACTAGGCATCCTGCATTGCACAGGTCAGCTCCTTACAACAAAGTATATGGCCCAAAATGTCAATACTACTAAGATTGAGAAACACTGGTTTTATCTTCTTTTACATATGTTCACTCATTTGGTTGGTAACCTCTATTTAGTTCACCATACATAATGAACATTCACCATAATCATGAACCCTGACATTTGTTTTGATAAGTATTCTGCTGTGCATATGTTTTCATAACATCTATAGAACACATTTTTATAACGTATCTATATGAAATATATGGTTTCATTTTTATCTTAATTTTGATTATTGTACTTAAATAGGCATTGTTTTATAGCATATTCTCTTTGGACAACTCGCACTGACTCCTGGGTTCCCCTAAAGCACTGCTCATAATACCTAAACAAACACAAGCAACTCTAATTTTTATTCAGAATACTAAAAATTCGATTTGCTTATAGTGATCTAGATAACAAAAAGAATTGCAACACTTTTTAGTAATGGTATAGATATGTACATTCAGAATAAATTTGATTTTAAAATTATCCCTATGAATGTTTAGTGTTTCATAGTGGGCATCACACTTGGAATCCACAGTCCACAGCTTCTTGAGCTGCATAATACATTGTAAAGACAGACACAACCAGAATAGCAGAGTTTCAAAGCTTCTTGAGCTGCATAATACATTGTAAAGACAGACACAACCAGAATAGCAGAGTTTCAAAGCAAATAATTATTTCCAAGAAAATGTGACCAAAGGTAAAATAATTGAGACACAAAAATGATCAGATGTCTCTTAGGTCCACTGGTTTAATTCATTTGGACCAAAATTAATTTCTTTCAAGCTAATGCATACGAGGAAATGCTAATTTATATGGGTGCTTTAGCAGTAATATTCATTAAGACTATTCTAGTTCATTACAATGTCAAAAGATATTTTTTTTTCTTTTACAAGCTGATACGTATTAATGAGAAACTTACTGACCCCCCTTTTTCCTGTGTGTGACCCATGGAACAAGAAATCATTAGGATAAAATCAGCAATTTCACAGTTCTTGTTCTCTGTCAAACAACTACACACTGACAGATTGTTCAAGTTTGATTCATTAGGCGAACTTTTCATATGTAAGGCTAATATGCTATGACTTTTAGCTCTCAGTAAATTTAATCATTGTACCATTTATGTGTACTTATTCACTTTAATTTCAGTTTATAGGAGGCATATGTGCTTTAAGATATAGTGCCACATGGGCAGAGAATCAGAGAATTTTAGTGCTTGAGATCATTTTCCCTCAACTTTGTCATTTCAGAGAGTAGAAACTGAGGCATATAATGAATGCCAGATGGCAAATTAATGAATCAGACTGTGAATTGTCAGTTCTTAGCTCACTGTTAAATTCTCTTTGTGCTACCATTTTGCTCCTGTTCTATGATTTCAAAATTAAATGCAAGCTTGATTTTATAACATGATTATTCTTTTCATACAAAGAACTTTCAAATAACCATTCTGTACTACAAATTATAGATGGTAACTAAATAGTTTCACTAGCAATAGTTTAAGTGAAATATTTTATTTAAATTATGGATAATTGGGACACCTGGGTGGCTCAGTGGTTGGGTGTCTGCCTTTGGTTGGGATCAGTTGTGATCCCAGGGTCCTGGGATGGAGTCCTGAATCAGGCTCCCCGGAGAGAGCCTCTGTCTCTCTTTGCCTATGTCTCTGCCTCTCTCTCTCTGTGTCTCTCATGAATAAATAAATAAATAAATAAATAAATAAATAAAATATTTTTTAAAAATAAAATAAATAAATTGTGGATTATTTATACAAATCATTTTTGTAGTTTCAGAAATACCTCAGGAATAATTGCAATTTTCTACTTTTATTTTTTTAAAGATTTTATTTATTTATTTGATAGAGAGAGTCAGAGATCAAAAGCAGGGGGAATGGCAGAGGGAGAAGGGGAAGCAGGTTCCCCACTGAGAAGGGAGCCCAATGTGGGGCTTGATCCCAGGACCCAGGAGTCATGACCTGAGCTAAAGGCAGATGCTTTCAGCCACTGAGGCACTCTACAGTCTTCTACTTTTAGAGCAGGTCTTTTATCCACTATCTTGTAAGTAAAGGAGTAATGAACATATAATAGATTTTCTTTAAAAAAAAATCTACTACTTACTATTTTTGCAATTTTGGGCAAATCACTAAACCTCAATTTTCTTACTATGAAATAATAAAAACATTTTTACGTTATGAACTTCACATATAGTATTAATTAAATAAGGTAAAGTAAATGAGACAAACTTTATAAACTACAAACATCAGACATCAGACTTATATTAAGTTAATGTCATCATATTATTAAAACATTTTTGCTAAGACCCAAAATTCAATGTCTTTATAGCTCTATTCTTCTATTTCTTTTCCTATTTCTCACTTTTGGTATTTGAAAAACTAAAACTAATATACCCTGACATATATAAACATATGAAAAAGTTGATAGCAGTTGATTAAACCTTAAACAAAATTTCTTTTAAAAAAAGACTATTTTTAGGGATCCCTGGGTGCCGCAGCGGTTTAGCGCCTGCCTTTGGCCCAGGGCGCGATCCTGGAGACCCGGGATCGAATCCCACATCGGGCTCCCGGTGCATGGAGCCTGCTTCTCCCTCTGCCTGTGTCTCTGCCTTTCTCACTCTCTGTGTGTGACTATCATAAATAAATAAAAATTTAAAAAAATAAAATAAAAAAAGACTATTTTTAGAGCATTTTTAGGCTCATAAACAAGCTGAGTAGAAAGTACAGGGAGTTTTCATATCCCCTGTCCTCACACATGCACAGGCTGCCCTACTCTCAATATTCCCCAACGGAATGGTACATTTATTATAATCAATGAATCTATGTTGATATGTTATTATCATTCAAAGACCATAATTTACATTAAAGCTCATTATTGATGTACAATCTATGGGTTTTGATTAATATGTAGCAGCATGTACCCATCATTCAAGTATCATACAGAATAGTTTCACTGCCTTAAAAATCTCTGTGCTCCCTTGTCCCTAACCCATGACAACCACTGATCTTATTCTGTTTCCATTATTTCAGCTCTATGAAGTACCATATAGTTGATACATTATGTGCCCCCTTTACACTGCCTCCTTTCACTTGATAATATACATTTGAGGGTTTCTCTTTGTCTTTTCATGTCTTGATAGCTCATTTCTTTTTACCATTGACTAATATCTCATTGTCTGGATGTACCACAATTTATCCATTTCCTTATTGAAGGACATGTTGGTTGCATACAAGTTTTGGCAATTATGAATAAAGCTGCTATTAACACATGTGTGTATGCTGTGTGTGTATCTAAGTTTGCAACAGTTTTAAATAAATAACAAAGGAGTAAGATTGCTGGATTTTATGGTAAGAATATATCTTGTTTTATTTAAAAATAAAAAGGCAAGAAAACACCAAACTGTTTCCCAAAGTGGCTATAACATTTTGAATTCCCACCAGCAATGATTTCTTATTACTCTACATCTTCACCATCATCCTTGTTTTAAGTATATGGCTTTTGACCATTCTATAGGTGTGTAGTGGCATTGTGGTTTAATTGATGACATGTGATGTGGAGCTAAATATGCTAATTTGTCATGTGCATATCTTCTCTGGTGAGGAATCTGTTAAGGTCTTTGTGTCATTTTTTAATTGGATTGTTTGTCTTCTTATTGAATTTTAAGAATTCCTTGTATATTTTGGTTACCAGTACTTTTTCAGATGTATCTTCTACAAATATTTTCTCCCAATGTGTAGCGTGTCTTTTTATTCTGTTGTCATTGTCTTTCACACTGAAGCTTTTAATTTTAATGAAGTCTAGCTTATCAGTTTAATGATGAAAGGGACATTTTTGCCTTGTATCTGAAATTACTGGGAAAGCATGTTTCTCACCATTCAGTATTATGTTAGCTATAGATATTCTGGTAAATATTCCTTATCAAGTTGAAGAAGTTTTCCTCTATTCCTAGTTTACTGAAAGTTCTTATGATGAATGAGCATTGGATTTTATCAACACTTTTTCTGCATCTATTGAGATGATCATATGATTATTCTCTTTTAGCCTATTACTATGATGAATTTCATTTATTATCAAAAGTTGATACATGTATTATTTCAAAGGTTGAATCGAACATACAAACCTGGGATAAATTTCACTTGGTTGTGGTGAATAACTGCCTTTCTACTTTGTTGGATTTGCTTTTTTAATATTTTCTTGAAGATTTTTGAATCTATGTTTGATACTGGTCTATAGTTTGCATTTCCTGTAACGTTGTCCACTTTGAGTATTAGGGTAATAATATTGGCTTCAAAGAATGAGTTAGAAGGTATTCTATCTTCTGGAAAAGATTCTAGAATATTAGTATAATCAATTTCTTAAATGTTTGGGCCTGGCACTTTGTTTTGGATGTCATTAATTACTGATTCAATGTATTTAATATTTATAAGCCTATTCATGTTGTCTATTTCTTCCTCTATGAGTTTTGGCAGTTTGTATATTTCAATGAATCAGTCCACTTCATCCAAATTACCAAATCTGTGGGCATCAAGTTTTCATGGTATTCCTCTATTATATATTTTCCATAAAATCTACAGGGATGGCCTCTCTTTCATTTCTAATACTAGTAATTTGTTTTTTCTCCTTTTTTGCTTAGTTGCTCTGGCTAGTGAGTTATCACTTTGTTGATCCTTTCAAAAAACCAGCTTTTTGTTTCATTAATTTTCTCTTTTGATTTTCTCTTTTCAATTTCATTGATTTCTCCCCTGATTTTTATTTCTTTTCTTCTGCTTACTTTGGATTTCATTTTGTATTTTTTTTCTAATTTCCTAAAGTAGAAGCCTAGATTGATTTTAGTTTTCTTTTTTCTAATATGTGCATTCAGTGCTATAAATTTGTGTATGCCACAGATTTTGTAATTTGTATTTTCATTTTTATTTAGTTAAAAATATTCTAAAAATTTTCTCTAGAGATCTCTTCTTTGACTGACACATTATTTAATCTCCAAGGACTTTGGAATTTTTAAAATTCTGATTTATGATTTAATTCCACTGTGATCTAAGAGTGTGTATTCCATGATTTTCACTCTTTTACATTTTTTTTTCTGGGACAGAATATAGTTTATCTTGGCATATGTTCCATGTGAGGTTGAGGAGAATGTGTATTCTGCTATTGTTGGATGAAGTCACCTATAGATGTCCATTTTAACCATTTGATTGATGGTATTATTAAATTCAGCTATGTCTTTACTTATTTTCTGCCTGCTAGATCTATTCAGTTCTGATAGGGGAGTGTTGAAGTCTCCAACTATAATAGTGGATGCACTTCTTTTTCCTTGTAGTTCTATCAGTTTTTACTTCACATAATTTGGTATCCTTTTGTTAGGCACATATACATTAAGGATTCTTCTGTTTTCTTAAAAAAATGATCCATTTATCACTATGTAATACACTTTATTTATTTTTAAAAATCCTTTCACTAATCTCTTTTAGTGGCCAAATGGCCCCAGGGATAGAGGACCAGGGGAGGGGAGTAGAGTCGAAGTGAGGCCCCAGATCCATAACTCCTCCCTACCCACCTCCTACCCCCTTATATATTTATAATCTATATACAAGCCCTGGGAGGTGGTGAGGGGTAAAGGGAACTCCCTCAGCTGGATGAGAGCAACTGAGGGTCATTGTCCCTTTGGGAACCAGGCTCCTCTGCCCATTGAGAAGACCCTTCTCACTAAGCTGGCCCTGTCTACTCCTAAGGCCTTAGCATCCAGCACAGGGGATCTGATGCAGAGGACTGCTGGTAGAAGTTGATGTGCTAGGTGTAGAAGACTCCACTGTAGGTAGAAGGTGGAGCCCTGAGACAAGAATTGAGGCCAGACAAAGACCTTCGAGCTAGGAGAGTATGTGATGACTCAGGTCCCTCTGCTCAGTTTATGATGATTCTAGAATGGCTTTAGTTCCACTAGGGCAGATCTGCTTGCCTCCAGCTAGAGGGGAAGGGTCTGGCAGGTGAAGGTAGCACCCAAGTGCAGGAGCAAGTAGGACCCACATAACCAGGCAGATCTTGGCCCACAGATAATAAGGAGAGGGGTGGTGGGGCAGGAGGTACGGCTGATGACAGGGAGGCAAAGTTCACCACAGGCAGCTGTGAGTCCACCATGGATAGATGCACCCATTACATGTAATGCCTTTCCTTGCTCTGAAGTTTCCTCTGTCTGAATTTAATTCAGCTACTCTTTCTTTTGGCTAATAAATGTTTGGAGAGTATAGCTTTCTCCATTCCTTTTCTTTTAGTTTATATGTTTTTTATTTAAAGTGGGTTTCTTTCTTTTTTAAAAGATTTATTTATTTATTTATTTATTTATTTATTTATTTGACAGAGAGAGAGAGCACAAGCAGGGGGAACAACAGGCAGTGGCATAAGGAGAAGCATGCTCCCCCCTGAGCAGGGAGACCAATGTAGGGCTCCATCCCAGAGCCCTGCAATCATGACCTGAGCCAAAGGCAGTTGCTTCACTGACTGAGCCACCCAGGCTTCCCAAAGTGGGTTTCTTGTAGGCAACGTATATTTGAGTCCTTTTGTTTAATTCAGTATGAAAATCTCTTTGAATTTGTGTATTTAGACTATATAAATTTAATGTGATTACTGATAAACTTGGACTACTATCATATTGTTTCCTGTTTTCTATTTGTTGTCTTTTTTCTTTATTCCTATTTTTGTCTTTACTTTGTCTTCTACTTTTTGTGATTTTAACTGATCATTTTATGATTCAATTTTCTCTTTTCTTAGCATATCAATTTTACTTCTTTAAAAAATGTTATGATTGTCCTACAGTTTGCATTATATATTTACAAGTAACCCAAGTCCACTTTAAAATAAACTATATTGTTTCACAGATAGTACAAGTACTTTGTAATAAAATTTTCCTAATTCCTCCTTCCCATTTCTTGTGTCACTGGTGTCACTCATTTTATTTATACACAAACAATAATAATAAAATATATTGTTTTGCCCTTAGTATCATGAACAAACTGATCTGTTAGTTCAATAAAGAATAAGAAGAGCAGAGGGGAAGTTGGAAGCAGAGTAGGAGGAGCTTAGGCTAACCTCATCCCACAAACACAATTAGGTAACTGGATAACATAACTAGATAACTATCAAATCATTCTAAATATTCCAGAAATCGATTGAGAACTGACAGAACAAATTCTACAACTCAAGGTACAGAAGAGACCACAATGAAGAAGGTAGGATGTTCAGAGACACAGCTTGGGAGAGAAACAAATCATGGTGGCTGTGTTGGGGAGGAAGCTAGGGCTCATGAAGGAGTGCAAGAGACAGTCTCACACAAGGGAAGCATATGGGGGAAAATCGTCATATCAATTGACTTGGAAAACAAGAGAGCCTGAATTTTGTGAGTTCTTGTAACCAGTAAAGCTTAAAACCAAGAGTTTTAAAGGTCAGTATGTTTGGCCCTGGGAGAACTTGAGGGCATTGGGGCAGCTCTTGGAAAAAAGTCTAGGCAAAGAGCCTGCAAACATACAGTGTAGAAACAGCGGTATGAAGAGTGACTGGAGCACATAGTGGGATGTTATTTGCTCATCTCTGTGTGCATCCAAGAGAGGCACCATTCACAGAGATACTGCTCCAGGAACAAAGGAACTGGTTGGCACTGTTTCCCTCCCCTGCTTCTTAGCATAAGCACAGGGCCATGAACTAGAATAACACAGACATTCACTAACTAATTTGCTTACCCAAGCCCTGCCCATTCCATGTTTCAAAAAAAATTGCCATTTCCAGGCAAACTTGCTTCAGTCCCAGTGCGGTAGGCCCTCTCTCCCAGAAGACTGGCTCCAATTCCTGACAAAAGCATGTCTTCTGACTAGGAGTCTTGTGAGGCATTGGTTCTGGTGGCAAAAGTGACAGGTCTCATTTCACAAGCAGATGAGAGTACCGCTAGTTAAAATGTGCTACATTCAGGCCAGGAATCAAATACTGCCCACAACAGGCAAAGAATCTTTACAGATGACTGGCCTGAAGGATAAAGTGGCCAGGACACAACACCAGAGCACATGCAGCACACACTGGAGACATTCCTGAAAGCACTAGACCCTGAAGAACAAGGGATACTACACTGCATGGCACTACAGAGACTCTTTTTCATAAAGCCATTACTCTCAAGAATAGGAGACATGACTGACTTTCCTAACACAGAGAGACAGGTATAGAGACCTAGACAAAATGAGAAGACAGAGGAATTTGCCACAAATGAAAGAATAGGAAAGGCCATAGCTGGATATCTAAGCAAAACAGATATAAGTAACATGCCTGATAGAGAATTAAGAGCAATGATTTTAAGAACACTCACTGGACTTGAGAAAAGAGTGGATGACATCAGTGAAACCATTAACACAGAGGTAAGGAATAACATAGCAGAGATAAAGGGCTCAATAAATGAAATAAGAAACAGACTTGATGGAATGAACAGCAGGCTGGAAGAAACAGAGGCATGCATTAATGACCTAGAAGACAAAGTAACAGAAAGTAATCAAGCTGAACAGAAGAGAAAAAAAGAGTTATGCAAAATGAAACTAGACTTAGGGAACTCAGTGACTCCATCAAATGTAATGATATTTGTGTTATAGGAGTCTCATAAGAAGAAGAAAGATAAAAGGGGGCAGAGAATTTAGTTGAAGAAGTAGTAGCTGAAAACTTCTCTAATCTGGAGAAGGAAACAAACATCCAGATCCAGGAGGCACAGAGAAATACCAACAAAATCAACAAAAGAAGATACACAGCAAGAAATATTGTAATTAGATTTACAAAATACAGTGATAAAAAATATTAAAAGCAGCAAGACAAAAGATAGTTACATACAAAGGAAATCCCATAAAGTGATCAATGGATTTTTTAGCAGAAACTTTCCAAGCCAGATAGGAGTGGAATGATATATTCAAAGTGTTAAATGTGAAAAATATCAACCAAGAATACTCTACTCAGCAAGGTAATCATTCAGAACAGAAGAGAGATTCTCCTACAAACAAAAATTCAAGGAGTTCATGATAACTAAATCGTCCCTGCAAAAAATATTAAAGGAGATTTTTGAGTGGAAAACAAAGTCCAAAAGTGATAGTATGAAGATAGGAAAAACAAAAGCAGTAAAAACAAATATTTCCATAAAAAATAAGTCAAAGAACTCACAAAATAAAAGTATGTGAAATGTGACACCATACGCCTTTAAACATGGAGAGGAGAGGAATAAAGAATGGGTTCAAACTTAAATAACCACCACCTTAATATAGATTGCTATCTGCAAAAGATGTTATACACAAACTTAATGGTAACCACAAATCAAAAACCACTAATAAATATATGCAAAGAATAAAGAGAAAGAAATCCAAACATATTACTAAAGAAAATAAGCAAACTATGAAAGTGAGAAAGAAATGATCAGAGAAAATCTTCAGAAACAATCACAAAACAAGTAATAAAGTGACAATAAATACATATCTATCGATAATTACTTTAAAGAGAGGCAAACCAAGAATCAGACCCTTAACTACAGAGAACAGACTGATAGTTACCAGAGGGGAGGTGGGTGGAGGGATGGGTGAAATAGGTAATGAGGATTAAGGAAGGCACTTGTCACGATGAACTCCAGCTGTTTATAATAAAAACTTAAAAATAAATAAATAAATACATACATACATAAAGAAAAAAAGAGTAAGAAAAACAAGAATTTTTATTTTACGTGTCCTATTTCTTCTCTAGTGCTCTTTCTTTCTTTATATAGATCAAACTTTTTGACCTATATCACTTTCCTCCTCTCTGAAAAACTTCTTTTAATAGTTCTTGCAAGGCAGGTCTACTTGCCATAAATTACCTCAATTTTTGCTTATCTGAGAAAGTCTATTTCTCTTTCATTTTTGTAGGATCATTTCCCTGGATATACAATTCTAGATTTGTAGGTTTTTTTCCCCTACCTAACACTTGAAATGTTTCACTTCACTCTTGCATGGTTTCTGAGGAGAAGTCATATTTGATTTTTATTTTTGCTTCTCTATAGGCAATCTAATTTCTCTGACTTCTCATAAGTTTTTTTCTCAATCTTGATTTCTGTAGGTTTAGGACTGATGAATTTGAATAATTTCAGCAGGCTCTGGTGCATGGAGGCTGTCATTTTTTGTCTGGAACCTGATTCTGGGATGACAGAGCAGATGATAGTGGCTCAGATTGTGAGAACCAGTTAAAGTAAGTGGTTGGAGTATGGCCTCTGGATTGATTGATTGGTTTGCACATGAAAAGTGTGTTTACAGGTGAATTATTTACTCTTCCTAGAAATTAGCTAATCCTAGGAGAGGCAGTTCCTCCAGAGGCAGTAAGGCCTCAAATATCAAAGTATCAGAAATATTGAAAACCAAAACATAGTTAATATACCTCTTTTGGGGGATGCCTGGGTGGCTCAGCAGTTGGGCACCTGCCTTCAGCTCAGGTCATGATCCCAGGATCCGGGGTCAAGTCCTGCATCAGGCTCCCTATGCCTGTGTCTCTGCCTCTCTCTCTCTCTCTATCTCATGAATAAATAAATAAATCTTTAAAATCTATCTACTATCTATCTATCTACTATCTACTATCTATCTATCTACTATCTATCTATCTATCTATCTATCTATCTATCTATCTATCATCTATCTATCTATCTATTTATCTATCTGTCATCTATATATCATCTATCTATCCCTCTTTTGGTCTTCACTTTTTTAGAATAATTTTTTGCTTTTTTCATTATTCAATTTGCCCATTCCCCCCAATGATTTAGAAATTACATGTTCTTTTCATTTATTTATTTTTTTATTTATGATAGTCACAGAGAGAGAGAGAGAGAGGCAGAGACATAGGGAGAGGGAGAAGCAGGCTCCATGCACCGGGAGCCTGATGTGGGATTCGATCCTGGGTCTCCAGGATCACGCCCTGGGCCAAAGGCAGGCGCTAAACCACTGTGCCACCCAGGGATCCCAGAAATTACATGTTCTATGTCTATTCCTTAGTGGTTACTTTAACAACATTCAGCATGATTCTCAATAAAAATCTAAACCAAATACTTTAAAATTAACTCCTGAACTTATATAGGATTCTATTTTACCTTCATGTTGATGCTTTTCTAATTTTTCTTCTCCAGATAGCTTGCACTGTTAATTTGCCATATACCTTTGCTGAATCTCGACCTTGCTGTTTGCTTGCTATACACTACTCTCCATTTCTAGTTTCAGCTTTCTCTTAGATACAGTGAGCCCTGAAATGCTTTAGAAACTCTTTATAAAGGATTCAACTTGTTTGAAGAAGAAAGATCTTTCTCAGTAACTAAGCCACTTTACCGTTGATGTTCAACCCTGTTCAACCCATTATAACTTACAAATTCCCTCTGGCTAAAAGAGTAAACATCACTACAGTGAGTTATTTCTTACTTCAGAAAATCAACATTTTCTGACAAGGGGCTTTGTCAAGAGCACAGAAAGTGGCAGTGATGAGACTCTGTGGTGTGTTTCCAGTAGCATAGTCAAGAGGGAGCTCAAGACTGCAAAATCTTGACCATTTTCCCACCTTTCCCTACCTCTTTCCACTTCATTTTCTGCTTTGAGATAATCACAACATTCTGCCATTCTCTTCATATATGTCACTCCCAAATAGAAGCCCAGCACTCCCACAGTGTTTATCTCTTTCCCCATAATCCCAGGGCTGCTTTGTGCATCCCACTTTCTGACCACATCTTCCACCCATTCCTCACTTCTGAAACCTTAAGATCAATCATTAACAAAATCTCCTGTATCTCCAATGCTTTTCAGAATATTTGCTTTTTTACTCCCTTACTCAAAGTGAGCCCAGCTACCTATGCCCCCAGGGTCCTGCTTGCCCTGAGCCTTATCAAGTAGTGTCTTTTTTTTTTTTTTCTTTCTACACTCCTTATTCTTGAGCCTAAAAGAAGAATGGATGTGCTTCTTATTCTTCACTGATTTTCCTTCTTTCCTCCAAAGAAAATCCCCAACTTTGAATATAAACCATGAATCTTCCATAAGGTCCTCCGGCACCCACCCACACAATGGCATCTGTACTTCTGTTTTTTCTGCCCACTTATTCACATGACTTGCTCCCTCATTCCCTTCAGGTCTTTGCTCAAATGCCATCTTCTCAGGAAGGCCTTTCTAGGTTAAACTTGACAGTCCCTTTTCCTTTTTCCTGGCTTCATTTTCCTCCTTAACATTTACTACCATCCAATATATTATAAAATAGATTTTACATATTTATCTTATTTTCTCTGTCAACTGACTAGGGTAGAAATCTTTGATGTTTTAAGAAAATCCCCTGAATTCCCAGAGCGAGCATAGTGACTGGAGCACAGTAGGTACTAAATATAGGTATTTAAATGTATGATTGAATGAGAAGCAGTGTATTTATCCAGATGTCATTAGGGACAAAGACTTGAAATGAACGTCAGAGAGTCATTTGCTCCTTTTCCTTGAATTATGTCATTACTAGCTTCAATACAAGACTTTACATTCTGTAGGGCTTCTATATCAAAGATCTATTTTTGTTTCCTTTTAATTCCTGTATGTCCAGATCTAAATCACACAGTTATTATCATCCCTTTACTGCTTCCATTAAATTTTCCCAGCAAACCTCAAAGAAAAAAAATATAATTCCCATAATTCTCTTCCTGCTAAAGAAAGAAAGACAAGAAGGCAAACCTCCCTTCCAATTTCCAAGTCTGTGACAGCCTAAGAACCTATACTCAAGACATATCAGCAATAAGAATAGAACATACATGTTTTATTTTTTCTATTGAGAAACTGAGCAGAGCTACTCAGGATGAATTGCTCCTAAGTGCAAATGAGTTTTGACAAAAATTAATTGTACTGTAACATTTTAAAATCTAATATTTATATTAAATTTGACTCCTCAATAAGGTTCTGTAGTCTGGTATATGTTAAACAAATCCCACATTTTAAAAAGATGTAATGAAAATAATTTGCATAAGATTGTTGTCAGAAAGATAATTATATTTCAACATACTCAAAGCAAATGTAGAACTTGTTTTTAGATATATTTCCTTTCCTCTTTGCCCATTCTGTGAACAATCTTGGTAGTACAGGAAATTCTTACATTATTTCTCCTAGCAGAAATATTTTAGGTCAGATGAAGTATTCATTTCTGTATTTCTGCTGTTCAACATTGAATTATTTGGGGACCTATTAGTAGGACAAAATAATTTTATATGTTGGAGAGAAAACATCTAAGACATGACATTCAATGCTGGGAACCGTAATTTAACCAGAAACACTGTCAAAATAGAATATGTCTTTCAGTATAGCATATGGTTAAATGAACAGCTTCTACTATATTCAGACTGACCTGACTCAAGCTGTACTTCCAATTTTTGCTCTATTTGCAATTTTGGGGTTAGTGATATAAACCCTCTCAGTCTCAGAAGGCTTAAATTTATAAAAAGTAGGCAAAAAGAGAAACTAAGTTATTAGGTTATTGTAGTAATTAAACAAGAAAATATATGTAAATCAGTAAATGTGTACACATAACCAGGCACATTGCTTGATAAATGTTACTCACTGGTTTTTTTTTTTGTTTTTTTTTTTTTTTTCAGGACAGGGAGTAGATGGAAAGCTACACCATGAAGTGATTAAAGTAAATATATGCTTGTAGAATCAAGGGAGCCATGATAGCTGTCTTCACACATTTCAGAGGCTGTCTTGTATAAGATGAATTAGACTTATTCTGTGTAGTTCCATGGCATACAGTAAACAGTACTGGGTGACATTTAATTGGGAGAAATATGGAACTTAACATCTGGAATTGCCTTAAGTAGAAAATGACTAAGTGTCCATGCCCAATCTCTGACATCTGTGAATACACTGTTACATGGGTAGGATTTAGGTTGTGCAATTAAGGTTGCTAATCAGCTGACCTTAAGATGGGTTGAGTATCCTGAATTTTCCAGAGCAATTGGATGTAATGGTAACAGTCTTTATGTGTGGAAGAAGGGGGTAGAAAGATCAGTGTGAGAACTATGTGACATGAAACAGTCTTGACCAGTTATTGCTGAGCTGGAAGAGGATCACAAGCCAAGCAATGCTGGTGGCTTCCAGAAGCTTCCAGAGCTGGAAATGTAAAGAAATAGATTTTACTCTAGAACCTCCTAACCAACACCTTGATATTAACCCAGTGATACCCAATACAGACTTTTGAGTTCCAGAACTATAGGATAATAAACCTGTGCTATTTTAAGTCACCAAGTTTGTGGTGCTGTCTTAAAGCAGCTACAGGGAACTGATAAAAAGAGTACATTAGAAACATCAACTATATAAAATAGAAGATAATGATTCCCCCAAAACTGGACGTTCAGAGAAGGGATATTGTTTTGGGGAAGAAGTAGTCTAAAAAGGGATACACACATGGTATAGAGAGTTTAATTATAGGAAGCTGAGTTTTGTTTAAAAGAAGTATAATAAGAAAATCATAGTGATTTTTGATATATGGATTCAACTGTAATTTTTTTCTTAGAAAATAAAATTAAACAATTATTATTGATATAAAATGTGTGTTGGACATAAAATTATTCACTCAGCATGTCTCCCAAAAATTTATCTCCATCTTCAGTCTCTTAAATGGGGTTAAATGCATGACTGTCAAGACAGAAAACTTATCATTCAGTGACAGGTTAAAATGCCCCTACCCTCTCTCTTATTTTTCTTCTACTACCTTGAATTTTGAGTCTATCTCTTAGGCAACAATATAAATCATAAAGGTGCTTGTCTATTTGACTCTATCTCCATATGTTGCCTGAATAAGTAACTAAGCAAGTACAGTTTTATCTTGCCTTGCTGCTTTACCAAGCCCTTTCCTCCAAGTGATGGATGTCATACTTATTTCTTTAAAGGGGAAGCAGATAAGTTTTGCCTTAGTGTGGAAGTATCTAACCCAGTTAACCAACCACATCTTCTACATTCATTGTCATGAGACGATATATGAAGTTAAAGCTAAGTATATTTTGCTGATGAGTAGATTGTTGGTTCATTGCAGAAGTGAAAAAAATAGTCACTCAATATGGCAGTGATTGTCAAAAGTGGTACGCACAACAAAGTCAGCAAAATCAATTCCTCTGTTGTTAATTTAAAACAGACTAATGATATTTGAAAACCAACCAGTGGGTTATAGAAAAACAATTTAGCATTTTTATTTATTTTATTGGATAACAGATTAAAAGTATTACATTAGCATCTTTAATTTTCATATATTATGTGCACTTGTGGTCCAATTTGTCATAAAAATTATACTCCTTGTCCTACTATTTACAAAATGGTGGTGTCAGAGGAACAAGTGTCTGGTACCCAGTGAGTTGGTTCACCTTTGGTGGAACACATTGACTACTCTGGCTTTCCTAGTGTACTGGCTGCTCTATGACAGTCTTATGTGGCTCTCCTTTCCCTGAATCAGGGCAATTTGGAAGCATTTAGCCCAACCTCATAATTTGTCACCTTCTTATGAATTTCTAGCTGATCATTCCATCTTTAATATTGTATCCTAAAAATACACTGAAGAATTCTATTATCTCCTAAAACAAAAACAAAAGAAAACAAAAACAAAACAAAACAAAAATCCTACTTCCTCCTCCTTCAACTATAGTTACTACTAGCAGCTACTACTACTACTACTACTACAACTACAGGCAGCTACCACTCATGAAGAATTTAAGAGATATAAGCATTTTATGAAATGCTTTACATATCTCATTTAATTAGTGCAAAACATGATAGTTATCTCCATTTTAGAGATGAGAAAGTTGAGATACAGAGAATTTTGATAATTTGCCTCCAACCACACACATATATGTAATGATATCCAGTATTCAGCCTAGGACTGGTTACTCCAAAGCACTGTAATCCAAAGTTATTCTGTTTTTCTGTACCTTCAACTCTGGGTCTACTGGTAACACCTACTGCTTTCAATAAATTATTTTTCCAGAACAAAATGAGGTATCTCTGAGAAAGTTTTAGAAGAAATTAATATAATCAGTGACATCATGATATATTATTTCTATTCAGTATTGAACTCTCATATATCCTCTTCCCACATCTCTCTCCTTTCTTAGGGGGAAAGAAGACTTCCGTAACTGAAAGCCAAGAGAAGCTTCTGTTTTAGGCCAGTTTTGATACTCAAATGACTAGATCAATAGACACAAGATAAGGATACAGTTAAAAAGAAAAAGCAATCCAAGACTCATGAAAAGAGGAAAACATCACTGGAGAGTTATGTTTTCCAACTCTTTCCAGTCATATCATCACTAAACAATTTGCCCTAAAATGGTGAGAGTGTCTCCCAGTCTACACATTCAACCTACGTCATACCTCCCATCTTCCTTATCTCTTTTAACATTCACTATCAAAGCCACATTTCAGGACCCTAATGGAAGTGTTATCTCTGGTAAACTTCTCCCAGTAACTTCCTTTTATGGTTTTCAACATGATATAGAACAGAGAGGTCTCTTCTCTTTAACCCAGCAGTTTTTATTTGATCACTTTCAAGTGAACCTTTTTAATTTTTTTTCAGGTGGATAAAGCATATCAGCAGACCTCAGCCTCATACAATTATTAAAGCATTGACATTGGAATATGGTATCATTAACAGTCTTCCAGTGACTCGCTAGGGATAAGTTGACTTCCGTGTTGCATTATCCCATTACATATAGAGAGACATTATTGAAAGTCTAAATCACATGGCAAAGAGAATTATAATTTCAAGGAGGGCAGAGGTGACTGGGTTACTGACTGGATGAATGTTCCTACATGTCTCTTAAAATATTCTAAAGCATATACTGCATAGACCATCACTTCTGTTTTCCCACATCATCTTGCTCCCTGCCTCACAGGTCCTCAAGTCAAAGAGGTTTACACACGAATTTATCACTTTTATTCCAGAATTTGGCTGTATCTCTCTTTTTGTATTTTGATCTTGTTCATATTGCTTTTGCTCCCTTGTTAGCATATAGAACAGCTTATATTCTGTTTTGCAGGACTGAGCACAAAGAGGATATGCTTGTCAATATGACTGGCTAGAAAATCTATGATTAAAAGTTATGTTACTCATTACCATGGAAAATCAAAGTGGGAACAATGCTTACTGACCATTTTTGGAAACAATTTCTTGTTCATTGCCTTCTGTGATTTTTCTTAAAAACAAAGCTGTAAAATGCCACATTTCATGGAGATGGCAACACACAGTGCAATCTGTATTTATGCAAAAAGATCCCATTATTCATTTCTCTTTCAAATTAGTTTCTAAGAGTTTCTACCTGAAGGAGTACTAACACTGGTAATTATTTTAGGATGTGTTAGCTGGTATTTCACAGATCAAAATCTCCATGGTTTTGGGTTGACAGATAGCTATCAATGCTGTTCATTTTCCCAAAGATAATGGTTGGAACACATGAGCCACAAAATCAATAACGTGAATGATTATTTGCCAGTGAAATCGATGAATATAACTTCTAATAAATGTATCCTTCATGAATAAAAAACATTATGATTACGAAGATTCAGGCTAGCATAAAGAGTGAACTCTGAGAGTCTCACAGTTTGTTTACCTGCAGACAGATTTGGTTCTAGATATATGATATCTCAAACTAATGCAACAAACTTAGAAACACAAAAGCAAAATAGGGTCAAATATAGACAGGTCTTTTAGGAGTTCAAGAGTTGTCACAAAGCCAATAAAAGCCTGGCAGCATTTATTTCCTACCTACCCCAACAAAACATTATGGCATATTGACATTAGAGTCATCTTAAGGTGATGAGTGATATTAAATGTCACTATCTATCTGATTCTTGTGTTTCTTCTACTGTGATTTTTCCAAGTATTGTAAAATACCCCCAGAGCTGGGGAACTCAGTATCTTCCCAGGCACTACAAAACAGAAAAAGATGGTAGAACTGGATTAAACAGTATAGGAGTTCATGAGTAGAGTAGTTCCAAAAGTGTCCCCAATAGGTATTTCACAAAGAAACCATCACACTTTAAGATAGAAGGGAATTATTTATGAGCTACAATTTAAAATGGTGTCTATAAAAAATTGTTGACATTTATAATCATATTTTAGGGAACAAAGCATTAGTGGTCTAGAAGATTTTACCATATATATCAACTCCTTACTTGTTGATGGAATAAAAATGAAGCCTAATGACATTAATTTAAAAATCTAAACCAGGGCTCTTCATTGCAAAGCATCTGCTTGGTTACTGTAAGGTGAGTGAAAGAGACATTATGTTTATGAATGAGCAAAATGCATTAGGCCTTCCAGGATTGGGATCAAAAGGTTAAGAAAAAAACAAGGTAAAAATGTCCTTTTTAAGTGTACTGTCATGATCTAGGTTGAACTATCAACATTTTAGCCCCGATGTCGTTGGCATCTAAAGCTACTTGACACATAAAGAGGACAGTTGGGATTGACCTACTGAGGAGGAAATGGAATGTAAACCAGAGGCAAATCAGAGCTTCAGCTCAACTTGGCAAATAGCCTACTTCTCAAACTACCCATATTGCTTCCCAAGGAGACCTGGAACACTGATGACAGCAGTTAGATTTAGGAATCTCACCAACCTAAGGATGAGTACTCTTAGGCCAGGTCATGAGAATTATATCTTTATGAATCCAAAGGGCAGAGAGTCACTCTACTTTTATAGAAGTAAATGTCAGTTTAATATAAGTACTATCTTTCTAATTAATGAAGCTGTCAAAAAACTGAGTGTGCTGCTCTATGATATGAATTTGTGGTTTCTGGATATGTTAAAAAAAAAAAACTGCATGACCACTGTTACTGAAGGAGTTAGCATGGTTTTCAGATGATCTATGATGGGCCCTTCCATCTCTATAATTCTAGTCACTCCATTCATTCATTCATTCAATCCTCCAACAAAACTTGATTCTCTGATATTGACACAAAATGACCTCCTTTCTGTTTTTATTGTATTATTCATTTGAATTAAATAGATATTGTGAAAATCTGAAAGAATTAAGGAAGTGAAATATAAAGAAGCATTCAATTTCATTTTTCTTTCCTTTTAAAAAAATATTTTATTTATTTATTCACGGGAGACACATGGAGAGAGACAGAGACACAGGTAGAAGGAGAAGCAGGCTCCTCACAGGGAGCCTGATGTGGGACTCAATCCCAGGACCCCAGGATCACACCCTGAGCTGAAGGCAGACACTCAACTTCTGAGCCACCCAGGTGTCTGTCCCTCAATTTCATTTTTCAATGTACAGAATCTTAGAATAACCAATCTATCATTTAATTGATCTACAAAAAAAACCAATTTTTTACTAATTCTTAGGTTTCATATAGATAATATATTATGCTGATTAGTTTTACAGCATTTATTCATAGTTTTGTCATTCCTTGTTCCTTCGCTTCATACAAGGCCCTTTTCAAATGTCATCATATTGGAAAATCTTTCTTTTGCCTCCCAATGAAAAATGGCATTCTCACTCAATCATTCTCTACTCTAATCCTGCTTTATTTTTATTGACAAAATATATCACCTCATGATACTGTTGTTTATTTCCCATCTCTATCCACTAGATTGTAAATTCCCTGAGAATAGGGATTCAGACTGTTTTGTTCACTCTTATCTTCCTATTGCTATGATAATATCTGGCACATAGTTGATGCTCAAAAACATATGTTAAATGACTGAGCAAATAAACGGATGAATGAATAAGTGAATGTAACTGCCTGAATTAATAAATTACTTTGCATAACATGAGTGAGTTTTGATTGCAAACAGGCATTATTTTAATATCATAAATAAAGTAGTCAATATAAAATAAAGCTTTTTTTAAGTTTACATTTAAATGTCAATTTACACTGACAGAAGTAAACTGAAAATGACTAAGGGAACAAAAATACATATTTTTACGAGTTTTAAGCCCCACCCATTAGAATTTTCATCTTCTATCATGTCTTAGAAAAATAAATGAGACTAACTTGAAATAAAAAAACATTCAAAAACTGTCTAAATTTCCAGGCGTTCCAGTGAAATTGAAAGTTCCAGCTCAAATCACTAAGGCCCAGATTAAATTTAATGAGAGAGAATTTTGTAAGTAATTTCTACAATGGTTAATTCTCAAAAACATTCCATTTCTCTATATGAATTCATGCTACATGACCACTGCAGAGGATAGAGATGCTGAGGAAAAGACATTGTTCTGATGCATTGCTATGCATTGGGGATTTTGTAATATATGAAATATGTGTGCCCATTGACATTTTTAAATAACTGTGATCTTTATTATATCTTCCTGACTGTTGACCCATCATGTTTTATAGTTCCATCCGAGTATTTAATGTTGAATACTAATTTTCAAAAACAAATACTGTTTTCTATACAGATGACAAAAATTTTTTGCAAGTTATGATCTATCCAGTTATTTATTTTAGGTACTGCACTATGAAAACCAAATATGGCGGAGTTTTCTGATTATTGTTTATATCAATTCAACAATGCAGCTTGCTTAGAAAGTAGTAAATATCATTGTGAATATAAAAAATAAATTTGCCTATGGACATCAGCAAACTATGCATACAGAAATGGATTGCAAAACAATTTTAGAAGGGATTTTGTGATTATATGCTTAAAACTAAGTATAAATCAGTAGGTCCCAAAATATTTTATATCATTTTTATTTATTTATTTTTATTTATTTTTTATATCATTTTTAAAGTGGCAATATAGCTCAACATTTTGTACTACATAAAAATATTTTTGTAATTAAGTTCAAGTTTGAAAAATGATATTTGAACGTAGAAATAATATTTAGTCGTTCTTGTTTTTATTATGAAAGAAGGGAAGCAAAGTATAGTAGAAATAGTGCTAGATGACAGTTTTGGATTAAAAGAATATTTCAGCCAATATTTATCTGTATGATCCTGAGCCAGTTATTATTAATGGAACTACACCTGGTTGTACCTAGGTCCAAAATATTACATAAATATCAATTTTTAAAATCAGTTGTTGTGCTTAGAAAAATATAATATAGAATTTATGTCCCTGAAGCCTCTAAGTACTATGATGATACCAGAAATTAGAAGAGTCAACTTGACCAAAATAGCAGAAAGTTGAATCAATACACATTTAATGTCAGAATTTCAAGGATCCTGGAGATCATCAAATTTGACCTCTCCATTTTAGACACAAGGAAACTATTCTGAAGAGGTGAAGTGGCAGAAATTCATACAGCAAAGTAGTAAGAAAATACTAATTAATGGATTAAAAACTTACAACACTTCAAGCAACAACTTTCCTAATCCTTTTTTTTTTAACGGGGGGGGGGGGAACCCCTCCATTCCCTCAACTTTTTCTTCTTCTTCTTTTTTTTTTTAACATTTCCATTCTCTTGTTGTTAGATGACTCTCTGTTTCTACGCTTTTACTAAATAAACACACATAGTGATAAATTTAGAAATCTAGAGTATCAAGAAAAAAGTTTTCCATAATATTATCATTCAGAAAGATTTGATCATTTTCTATAAGGGGCCTATTTCATTATGGATAATTAGAACTGTCCTTTATTAGTCATAAAATTGACATTTCAAAATGCAAAAGCAAAAATTGCAAAGGATGTTATCATGGTGAAAATATTCAAGCCTTGCTTCTCTGACTTTGGGAAAACTTCCATCGATACAGTATTGTAAGACTCTTTGGATAAAGACCAAGCATCCTGCCTTTACATTACTGTTCCATTAATTGAAAACTGGCTGGTAGCATTAGTACAGCATTTATTCAGGGGGTTATCCAATTCATATCAGTTGGCTTTCGCAACTAGACATATGGGTAAACTAAAAGCTGTCAATTCACTTTAGTTTCCTTAAAATTGCTGTATAAAATATGCTAGTGTCCATTAACTTAGATAAGGCTGAAGTTGACTATTTGAGGCATCTTATTGCTCACTGAATCAACAAAACTGCTTTACTTTTTTATCTTTTTAAATATTTTTGGGGATTGGGAGAGATCATATTAGGAATAGAGCTGTAATTGATTTGTTTAATACCACATAGATACCACCTGTATGGTATTGTTTGAAAGCCCTATCCAAATCAGAGTAAACTCCTATGTCAAATGCAAATATGAACATATCTAAATATTAATAAAGATCTATTTCTTCCATAAATAACAATAGATAGGAAATGAGCAATCGGATAGGGCTGTGTGCATCCAGATAAGCTCTTCATTAAAACCAAGTTTACCAATGGTAGTGTTGTCAGTTAAGATACCATGACACATACACAATGAAATCATATATAATTTAAACTGTCCTCACTTTACAAAATAGACAATTGAACAACTGTAATTGATTCATGTATTGCAATTTTCATTCCATTAGTTAGAATATATAACCAAAATTGGGGTTGTCAATCAGAAAAGTGAAGGCATGTTTTGTATTTCATGATATTAATTGGAGGAGGAAAAATCATTCTTTGTATTTAAATGTAACAGGGTTATACACATTTTAGGTAATACAATAGTGAATATACAAGTTCCCTCTAGTCATATAATTAGTTTCAGCACCTTGATAAATATATGAAAATAGGTTAATATGAGGCCCTGTGAAATAATTAGACTGGTTTTCATTTCATTTGAACTAACTTTATTGATTGTATTGCCTTTCAACACTATCATTTTTTTGTTTTTGTTTTGTTTTGACTCCTGTATTTACTTTTGTATTTTGGAGGACTCTGTTTTTATTCAGAGTCTATAAACCTGAATTACTAATCTAAGAAGGTCATATCGTATCTCTGGGTATCAATGGACTGATATATTTTAATAATGAAATCAGGGACAAAACACACTTAGATGTAAATATTCATGTTATTGAATTCAAATATAGGAGTCTTCCATATTAATCTTCTCCAAAAAATACTCTTTTCTGGGTATTTTTTTTAAAGACTCTATTCATTTATTCATGAGCGACACAGAAGAGAAAGAGAGAGAGAAAGGCAGAGACACAGGCAGAGGGAGAAGCAGGCTCCATGTAGGGAGCCTGATGTGGGAACGTGGGACTCTATTCCGGGACTCCAGGATCGCACACTGGGCTGCAGGCGGCGCTAAACTGCTGCACCACGGGGGCTGCCTTTTTCTGGGTATTTTTAATTCTTGAACTCGTTTATGACATTTTATATATTTTCTGTGGATTTATTTCAGATCTCTAATAGTCAGCTTTGAGCATCATTTCATATATACCCTAAGTATACCAGGTGATAAATAACATATTTATATTTCAAATATCAACTAGCATAGGTCCAGGTAGTTTCAAAGGAGCAAAAAATAAGCACATTTAAAAAAGATTTTTTTTATATATTCATGAGAGACAGAGAGAGAGAGAGAGAGAGGCAGAGACACAGGCAGAGGGAGAAGTAGGCAAGGAGCCCAATGTGGGACTTGATCCAGGACTCCAGTATCACACCCTGGGCTGAAGGCAGGTGCTAAACCACTGAGTTACTCAGGGATCCCAATAAGCACAATGTTAAGGGAGGTATCAAGCCCAACTGATTATATAATGAGTCTTGATTATTATAAAATACATCTCATTTCCTAGCCTTCATGATATATTTGTTTTCTCCTTGTTATTCTTTTTACTAAAATAAAAACATTGTGGAAATTTTCAAATTATTATGCATGAATATGAGAGGTATACTTGACTTAATATAGGCCCATTCCTTATTAGCTGAACCATATGTAATTGCTCAAATTTGGCCATTTTTTGACCCACAAAAATGGTAACGTTACACAGTTCAACCAATTATATCATAGAACAAGATACATGGAAACAAGGTGGATGGGGCATGTAATACTTGAAGAACACATAGATTGAGAGCCCTGTATGTAAATTTAAGTTCCAGATTTAACATATATGTGTTCTGTGCACTAACTCCCTTAGCTTTAGAATCCTCAACAAAAAAATGGGAAGATTCATTCTATGCATGGTTCTTCACAATAAAGCATGATAAAAAATTCAAAGCTTTGTGAACCTAATGACTTCAATCATACGTGTCAATCATTTTGTGGACAGACACAAGATTTTAACGTACCTGACAGTCTCTCATTTCACTCCATATTAGTAGTAACTGCAGTCCTTCCTCATGTAGCTGTGGTTACTTTTGGTCCCAGGGAATCTTAGAGATGAAGAGATCACTGTTTTTTAGAATTAAAGAAGGACGAGAAACTATTTTTATTTTGCCTAACGCACACAACAGAAGACATAGTAGAAATGTGGTATGCAAACTCACCTCAGCATAATAAAATTTACTAAGACTTCCTCAGCTACATAATCTCCTATACCCTTCCCAATCTCTTGACCTGTCTAGTTACAACTCAAGCCACTAGTCAAGAAAGCCAAAGGGCAATTTTCCTGTATCTCTCTTCCCTAGCTTTGTCTCTGTGTAGATCTTATTTCTTCCAGCCAACCAAACATCCGTTTACTTGTTTTCAGTTTACCCATTTGTTCTATTCATTCCTAAAATGTTTGTTGAATTCACAGAATATGGCATGAAATCTGCTGAATACTGGGAATGAGAGATAATAAGCCAACTGCTGTGGGACTGAGGGATGGCCCCTCTGCAGGCACCAAGTCTTAAGGGAGTATTAAGATACCTTTTGTGAGAAGAACTACCGTGTGCAGGAGGCTGCCTTGAATATGATTTATGACAAAATAGGTCGCTATGTCATGGGGAAAAAAAACTTACTAGAAAAAACTATGTCATTATTTGTATAGCCACAGACCTATCAAAAAATGATTGTGGGGTGATTAGCAGATTAAAAAACCATATATGTCTTTGATGTTCTCTGTAATCTAAGAATCTTGATTCTATATCATTTTAGACTTAAGTTAGGAAAATATGCATAGCATTTGAGAAAATAGGAGTGAATATTTTGGGGCACAGTGTAGACCAGTGGTTTGCAAACTTTATTATGTAAAGAAAAGCCTTGAGGTATCATTTGCGCGGGGGAGGGTGGCACAAGTTGGGTAAGGGACAAGAGTGAATGAACAGAGCAGCCCACAGACTCTATCTCTTCCTGCTTTATTCACAGCACTTCTATGATTTTCTATTTTACATATATTGGCTTCTGTCTTATATTTCTTTTGTGCCATAGGACTCCATCTCTATACTATATCTGAAAAAAATAGATATATTTACTTGGCTCTAAGTGTTCATCTGCTAAAGCAAAAACTGAATGGTGTGGAGCTGAGCCATCTTTCCAATTCTGAGTTTTAAATCATTGTGAAATGAGTAGAGTTCAAACCATATGTTTTCTTTTATGAAATAAGTAGTAGAGGGAAACATTTTTTTCCCCCACTCAGTAAGTTTGTTTCTCTGGCTCCTGTCAAAATTGAGGAGAAAGATTGGTAGATACAGACACTATAATTTCTGGTTAAAAATGTTCTTGACTGTGGAGGAACGTTGTTTAACTTTCTTGCATCTTACAGAAGCTTTCCGTCAAATTTTGAAATCAGGGTAGTATTAACTTTTGACCACAAAAATGGAGGTTAGCCCTAGCAGAAACAAAGGCTTATTTTGCTTACTATCATTGGTATGTCAATGTGGACATCTTGATAACTCTCTTTTCCCTCAAATGAAAGTTCCATTCTTCTTCTTCTAGTCAAATTCTCCCTCTTCCAGCATTTCAGGATAATCAGAGAGCCAAAATTAGATTCCCAAAGTGGACATTTAGTTTTTAACATCCTAATTTTTGGAAGACACATCAGACAATGACCTAATATTATGTGAGCCTGAAGACATTTCCTGCCCAGGCCACGCCTTATGAAATTTCCTACAGATGGCTGTATTTCTTGATCAAATAAAATTTTTTTTAGCTATATCATTGCTTTTGTTGCATTTTAAGTAAAGCATTCTAGTTCAAGAGAAATATCCCCTCCACCTTCATCGCTTTCACAATACTATGGGTCCAGATTAAAAAAAAAATCTACCTGGGTTTTTCTACATAATGCTATTTCAGTATTTCAATTGATAGTGCAATCAATACATCAGACTATGTGGCAGTTTCTGATGGAGACTATATCATTGTATTAATCAATCAACTTGTAGAGACATTCAAAGTAAATCCCCCTTGGCAGTCACAAAGTTAAGAGAGAAGGACAGAGAAAGGAAGCAGCACATCAAATAACACAAATCAAATGGGTTTAGAAGAAAAACAACAACAACAACAACTTTTAGAGGTCACTAGGAAAGGAATGTTACATGATAGTTCTCTGATTTGGTCAGTATTTTGAAAAACTACATTTCTTCTTGTGCCAAGTTTAACATATGTGCTTAAGCTATTGTACACTGGAAATATAATAGTAAGTTAGAAAAGGAACCTCCATTACCACTATTTTTTATGAGATTGCAGCTCCATAGTGCTGCTTATTCACTTATTAATGTCGTGTAATACCTGAAATCATAAATTATTTAGTAAGAAAACAGATGCATAAACTCATCTTTTGAAGCTTTGAAGTTGTGAACAATAGTAGCTTAAAAGAAAAATATAAAGACTTATTTGCTTATCCCTACTTCATCAGGTTAAAGGAACTTAAGTTGACCTACTCTAATGCAACTCCATTAGGGAAAACTTTAATTAGAAAGAGTAAGACACCGTTTAACAATCAGAGAGTAAACACAGATCAGCATGGAGGTTCTGAGAAGTCTGTTTTTCTTACTTAGCTGAACAGAAAAATGTTTTACTAACATGGATGAAGAAATGAAAGTTCATTTTGCTTCCAATTTTCAACAAAGGAACACTGAGTAATCAAAGAAATAATGCTGACTGAAGCTTTGGAATGGTGATTATGGGGGTATGCTCTTTAAGCTTTTTTTAAACTGTTTTTTTTTAACTTCAAATACTCTCAAAATTAAAAAGATGGGAAACCATAACCATCATCCTATTATGGTATAAAATTATTGTCTCTTTACCCATCTTCCTTATCCACATACAAGTAGGCACTATAAAGTGCTTAATACATGGCCTGAGACCTATATGTTTCCTTAAAATAACATAGTATAGTTTAATATAGTTCTTCTTATGCAGATTTAATTTACACTGAGAACATTGACCTAGCATTTTTAATTTCTTCTCCATTACTTTTCTTTTTTATTTATTAATTTAGCTGTGTATAACTCTCATTCACTATTTCTATTGCATTATATTCCACCGAAAGAACCCACTGTATTTATTTTATTTATCACCTTTGTGGGACATTTGGCTGCTTTCAATTCTCTGTTTGTGTAAAACAATGCTAAAAAGAGCTTCCTGTATTTGCCACCATATGGTTCTATGCATGAGTTTTCCTTCGGGCTGTCAGGTTGTGGGATGGGGAGTAAAACCAGCAGTGATATTAGATTAATGCACACTTAATTTCATTAAATCTGATGGATTGCTCTCCAGAAAGTCTGTGCCAGTTTACATCTCACCAGCAGAGCCCCAAATGGTTCCATTTTTCACCCATCACCAGCAGCTAAAATTCTCTCACTTTCTAATTTTTGTCAATGTGATGGTATAAAATTATATCACACAATTATTTTAATTACCATTTTTTCTAATTACTAAAAACATGGACTTTCTCTTCATATGCACTTTCCTTTTTATTAAATTACATTTTTATTCCTTTTATCAAGTTTAATGTCTTTTGCTGTTATTGTTGGTGATTTGAAGGCAAGGTTTATGTATTCCACATAGTAATATCTTGTTTAAATTTAGATACTGAAAATATATCCTTTCAGACTGCTAATTTTGTCCATGATGTCCTATGTAAGAAATAAATCCATAATTTTGATCTGATTTAATCCATAAATATTTCACTTATTATTTATTACTTATTATTTTCTTCTTTCTTCAGGTTATCAGTCTTATGTATGTATGTATTTATATATTTATTTTTATGTGAGCAATCATTTGATTTATAAAAAGGTACAACAAAATTTAAAATGACACAAAATACAAATATCAAAATAATATCAAAAGGTGAGTGTATTTAACCATACTCAGCTCATAACAAAGCAAATGGGGAAGGGGAATAATTCATGCTATATAGTGTATTGCTAAATGAACTCACAGCAGAACAAGTTGATAAAGGCAGAGGAACTGGATCTTTAAAGAATTAGAACTGTGGGGCTCCAGAATCATCTGGCATTTGCTCAATGTTGTACCTATGGTTAGAAACATACATGATGAGAACTCCAGGGATCTTTCAGATCCTTCCTTTAAGGTATCGGTGGCTACAGGATAACATTTGTACTGAATTATTCTCTGTACTAAGTAGTCATCTGCATATGTTCCTTTGTATGTCCAGTGGTAATTGTTCCAATCTTGGATACTTGGCAATCCTTAGAGCCACTTGATAACTTCTGTTCCAATCTCTCAGTTTCAGCTATTACACAGTCAGTTATACAAGGGAAACACTTAGCATACGGATGGCTTATCACTGACTACTAAGTCATGTTTGTGTTTAATGGAAAAGTTGCTATCAACCAGGATGTGGTAAGGTGGGTCAGCTGTGTATTGTGTTGGGAGAATAAGCAGGAAGGATGTTGGGGGGACTTCTTTTTCCTTGGGTGCACTGAGATCTTTCTTTTCTTTCTTTTTAGGTTTTAATCTATCCTTCTCTTAAAGCCTCTGATCTCAGAGACTAAGTGTTCAGTTCATGGTTTCATACTTTCTTTTGCTTCCTTCTGTTCATGCCACACTCTTCTTGGTCCTTCTTCCTTCTCCTTCTCCTTCTCCTTCTCCTTCTCTTCTCCTTCTCCTTCTCCTTCTCCTTCTCCTTCTCCTTCCTCCTCCTCCTCCTCCTCCTGCTCCTCCTCCTTCTTCTTCTTCTTAGTCTTCTTTTAAGATTTTATTTATTTATTCATGAGAGACCAGAGAGGCAGAGACATAGGCAGAGAGAGAGAGGCAGGCTCCCTCTGGGAAGCCTGATAAGGGACTCCACCCTAGGACCCCCGGAGATCACGACCTGAGCCAAAGGCAGATGCTCAACCACTGAGCCACTCAGATGCCCCAGTCCTTCCTCTTTAAAACAAGTTTTTCATTTGGCTTCCAGGACTTGACTTCCTTTAGACTCATTTTAACCATGTCTCTGGTTAATCTTCAGACTCCTTCCTTTATTCTCTTTTTTTTTTTTTCAATTCTACCTTTCAGCATCCCCACAGCTCCATCCTCAGTTCTTTAATTTTTTTCCTATCTCTACTCATTGCACAGTAAATTGCATCCATTCTCAAGGTTATGATTAACATTACATGCTCATGAGTCTCAAATTCTGTCTCTAACCAAACCCTTCCTCTAATTCCAGGCTGGCACATCCTCAGTGAATCACAAATCAGACAGAGGTTCTATTGGAGAAGCAGAGCCAGGAGGAGATACATTGCTGCAGTCAACTGGCTTGTAGGATGCTGGACCCTGACCAAGTAAGAAATCTGTAAGGCAGGCTGTCAGAAATGGCAAGCTAGAACTCTCAGCCAAGGGCTCAAATTATTAACCATAGGAGCAATTTCTTTTTTATGGAAGCCTCAGCTTCACCTTTCAACTGACTAAATGAGGCCTACTCAGACTAGGTAAGATAATCTCTGTTACTTGAATTCAACTGATTATGGATTCTAATTGCATTTACAAAATAGCTTCCACAGCAATACGTAGGTTTTGTGTTTGATTGATTAACCAGTGACTCTAGCCTAGTCAAATTGATACATATAACCACCATAGTCACAAAGCATTTCTCAAAGCAAACTCTTAATTCCTTTGTCCTCCTCACCCTAAGCCTTCTCCTCACAGAGTTTACCCCATCCCAGTTTATGTCAAGAAGCATATTCTTTCCATCAGAAACAGTAGAGTGCCTGTCAGTCATTTTGATTTCTTATACTTTGCATCCAGTACACTGGCAAAACTTGTTAGTTCTATCTTCTTTTTTTTTTCTTTTAAAGATTTTATTCATTTATTCATGAGAGACACAAGGAGAGAGAGAGGCAGAGACACAGGCAGAGGGAGAAGCAGTCTCCATGCAGGGAGCTGGATGTGGGACTTGATCCTGGGACTTCAAGATCACACCCTGGGCTGAAGGCGGTGCTAACCACTGAGCCACCCACACCCGGGCTGCCCAGTTCTGTCTTCTATATCCATAATATGACCAATTCCTACCAGCACTAGGAAATATAGGTTCAAGCCAAGATCAACCTATTTCCATATTTATGGTAATAGCCTCCCAACAGATCTCTGCACCTTTAGGCTTGCTGAGCTTTGGTGTTTTGTCCATAAAGCAGGCCATATCCAGATCCTGCCAAGGGAAATCATGTCACTGTTCTCTTCAAAATGCCTAATGACTTCCTATCATAGGAAAAAAGTGAAAGGGAGAAAATAAAGGTTTGTTCCATGGATTGATGTCTTTTACTTTCTTTCCTATAAGAATTTTTTAACTGGAGAAAGAAACTAACATATGTGCAATATTTGTTGTACCCTATACAAACTAAATGTTTTAATTAATAAGAGTAATATCTAATATTTATCAAGCACTTACTATGTGCCCTGGTACTGCTCCAAGAACTTTAGGTATTATCACAGTTAAGTCTGTGACAACACTGTGAAGCATTATCATGATTACCAGTTTTCATTCAAGAAAAGTGAGGTATAGAGAGATAAACATTTCACCTAAATTCACAGACATCATTAAGCAAATTTTTGTGGAAATAATTGGTATCAAAAATGACCAAATAAACACTGATGGGCTGTATAAATTACTTGAAACATCTTAGAAAGAACACTTTAAAGTGCTTGAATGTCTTCAGTATTGAAAACTAGGGAAACATGGGTCATACCTAGCCTGTTACCTGTTTTTTATAATAGTTTTTATTGGAACATAGCTACAATTATTTGTTTACATATTGTCTATGGCTGCTTTCATGGTAGGAGGCAAAGTTGAGGAGTTATGGTAAAGACCATATATGACCTGAAAAACTGACAATATTTTTTATTTAGCCCTTTATAGAAAAAAGTTTGCTGACCAACGCTTAGAAGAAAGTCAATGAAAATTATTATTGTAAAAAAGTGTTCTGCTTTCTTTCTATAGTTGTCCCAGTGTCCAGTTACCTTTGAGATGAAGACAGAATTTGGTCATGGAGTCATGAAAGCAAAATATTCCACCCGAAATACAAGTAGTCATGCCTTCTTACCAGGTGCTTACATTTAGGTAACAAATCTACTTAAAATCATTTAACAGAAATTGCAAGGCAAACTTTGAGTTTTCAGAGCCCTCTGGGAATCATTTGTTTGATTCATTGGCTGTTAAACAGATGTCCTCACATTAGAATTTCAGGGTCCATAAAATGTGATAAGAACTGGGAATGCATCTAAAACAGAGACCATTAAAGACCAGCTCTCTTCTTGTGAGTTTCTGTTGGCTCTTCTCTCCCCACTCCCCCCACCCCCCACCCCAGCCCTTTGTCTCTTTCTTTGCTCATTTTTGCTGCCCAGGTACTCAGTGGAAAAGCTCTTGTCAATTTTCTTATCATTAATTAACTATTAACAATACAAGATTCATGTATTTTATGGTTCAGAAACATTAAAAAAATATATATATCTTTAGATTTATTATTAAAAGTAGAATTTCTTGTAAGGTAAAATAGGTATTTAGAGGAAGTTTCTACTTAGGTGCTAGTTTCAATATAAGCTATTATAAAAATAAATGAGTTCCTGTTGATTTATATTCTTGTTATATGGTAAATACTTTATTAAAACCTATTGCATAGGGACGCCCACGTGGCTCAGTGGTTGAGCTTCTGCCTTCTACTCAGGTCGTGATCCCGGTGTCTTAAGATCAAGTCCCACATCAGGCTCCCTGCATGGATCCTGCTTCTTCTCTCTCTGCTTATGTCTCTGTCTCTCTCTGTGTCTCTCATGAATACATAAATAAAATATTTTTTAAAAACCCTATTGCATAGTATATTATTTAATAAATATGGGGAATTAATGGATACTAAATGAGCTGTTTTAAAATATTTTTGTAGTTTAAAAGAGAAAAAAATCCTCTTCCCCACTGGCATCACACTTAATCATGTATTTATTTTTATTTGAAACATCTATGTCTGAGAAGTCTATATATGAACTTACACAATAACTAAACTAGAAATTTTTTCATTTATCAAACATTTACTCAAAAGTTACAAAGTTACTTTCTGCAAGTGACTGAGGATACAAAAATGGTTCAAAATTTAAATAATATAATCACTAAAAATAGTAATATTGACAGCAATAATTATCAAAATATAGGGGCAGCAGGCAAAATTATATTCAGAGAACTACTTCTGGATTTAAATTTTGTCATTCTTGGGAAGCCGGGGTGGCTCAGTGGTTGAGCATCTGCCTTTGGCCCAGGTCATGATCCTGGAGTCTTGGGATTGAATCCTGCATCAGAGTCTGCAGGCAGCTTGCCTATGTCTCTGCCTCTCTCTCTGTGTCACTCATAAATAAATAAAATCTTTAAAAAAATAAATTTTGTCATTCTTACCGGAATGAAACATAAAGAATTCAGCTCAAGAAGAAAAACAATAAGAAAACAAAATTAAAATAAGGAAGAAAACAGGGGTGCTTGCATGGCTCCACTAGGTTGGTCATCTGGCTCTTGGTTTAGGCTCAGGTCATGATCTCATGGGTCCTGAAATCTAGCCCTCGGTGGGCTCTGCTCTCAGCAGGGAGTCTGCTTGAAATTCTGTTCCTCTCCCCCTCCTGCTACTCACGTGCACACAAGTGCACACACTCTTTCTCAAATAAATATTTAAAAAAAAGAAAAAAAGGAAATTAAAAAAAAAACAAAGAAAAAGCTAAAAACTACTGTTTTTTTTTTTAAGTGAAAAATAGTATTCTTAAATCTAAGTGTTGGATTTTGAGGGATGAAGGGACTCAACACAACATGAATATAAACAGTTTAAACAGTAGAAGATGATCTCCAGACCAACTGAATCAATTAAAAAGAGAAAAATAAACAAAAGATGGTAAAGAGGATCTAAGAATACATAGAAAGCAGTTAAAAATAAATATTAAGTGAGACTATGCAAATACATGTTGCTCTATGGTAACTTCATTTCAAAAGGCTATATTACTATAGTTTTCAAAGCCACTCAGTTAAACCCCAAACTGGTAACTTTACCTACAAATTGTCTTTAAAATTCTTTAAAATATTTTTTAAATAATTTTACACATATTAGCAGGAAGAGAAAGATTCTTCTATCCTGAGATAAAGTAGAAAGCAATCTTCATTTAGATTTTAACTAGCAGTTGAAAGCCAGAGAGCTTGTAGAATCTCTTTGGTGGCTAGTGTTTTTCTATGTTTTTTTTGTTTGTTTCTCTCTTTTTAACTCTTAAATTGACTTTACGTTTTAATGGATTTTTAGGTCCACAGAGACAGAGATCAGAAATTAGAGGGAGTTCTCATATACCCCCCTTCCCACATGCATAGCTTCCCCCACCCTCAATATCTTTGACCAGAGTGAAACATTTTTTTTTTCCAAATTACAAAGCTACACTGACAGATCAGAATCATCCAAAGCCTATAGTTTACTTTAGGTTTAACTCTATGGGTTTTAACAATAGTATCATACAAAATAGTTTCCCTACCCTAAAAATCTTTTGTGCTCTCCCTATTCTTCCTTATTTCTCCCCTAATCCATGACAATTACTGACTTTTTCTGTCTACATAGCTTTACCTTATTTAGAATGTCATATAATTAGAAATATAGTTTCTGGCCTTTTCAGATTGGCTTCTTTCACTCACAAATATGCATTTAGGATCCCTTAATGTCTTTGCATAATATTCCATTGTCTAGGTGTACATTTTATTTATTCATATACCTATGAATACATAGGTATACATATACATATACATATACATATACATATACATATACATAGGTATACATATTCATATACCTATGAATTGGACATCTTGGTTCCTTCTAAATTCTAACAATTACTAATAAAGCTGTTATAAATATCAGAGGGCAGGTTTATTTAGACACAAATTTTCAACTTCTTTGGAAAAATAAAAAAGAGTACTATTGTGCAGTATTTTTTAAAGAAATTTAATGGTAACAGGGTAATGGGTATTAAGGAGGGCATATGATGTAATGAGTATTGGGTGTTATATACAAATGATAAGTCACTGAACTCTGCCTTGAGATTAATAATACATGATATGTTAATGAATTGAATTAAAAAAATAAATAAAATGAATGTTTTTTTTTTAAAGAATTTAACTGTGAAAAATTTTTGATAAGACTTGATTTCTCTAGTTTACTATAAATACCAGAGCTCTCAATTATATTATACCCAACCATCTTACATTTATGTTGCTTACTTTGGGCATTTGAAATTTAACTACAGTAGCCTAATGGAATTTTATATATCTTAGGCAAGAAAGAGGCATTTTTCATCTAAGAAAGAAAAATATATAAAATATACTTATTTTAATTCACTTCTGATTTTGGGAAACTAGTCTGAGGATCCCTGGAAAAGAAACCTCTGACATTCATTAGGAGTCTTCAGGAGACTGCAGAATATTTTTCTTTAGGGCTCTTTAATGGTGAAATTGATTCATTTTCTGGTCATATTTTCATAAGAGTGAGACAGTGGCTTTAGACCTGGTTTTGGCCTGAGTGTTGCAGAAAACAGAAATTTCCTGTCTATTTCATGATTTTGTGAGGAATATATAAACTAAAAGAATATAAAGTATAAGGAATATATAAACTAAATAAAACCTTCACCTGCTACAGATATTAAAGGAAGTTCTGAGTTTTTTCATTCTATACTATACTAATATAACTCTGAAAAATAGTCCTAACTTCTAAAATAGTCTAGGTCCAGTTTATCAAAGGGCATTCCTTTAGATGATAGGATGGACTAGACTAATAAATTATGAGGATTTTATTGGAGATATTGCTTTGGAGTCACTCTGTACCTGGAGATGCCATGCCACTTTGAAAGAATACTTATTTATTGCTACGAACTTGTTGTGGTGGTAGTCTATTTTATACTGGCAGAATCTGTTGACTGAGAGTGTAAGATGTTAAAAAACCAATAATAGAGCTTGTTTAGATAGCACCAAGAGGATGACACGAGGAAAGAGATATGGTAAAAATTTGGCTTTGCCTCTAGGTAGAAATGCAGCTCCTTGTTGAAAAAAGAGTGACATTTTCTAAGTAACAATTATCTGCACAGATATGTGTCTTAATGACTAAATTGCATGTGAAAATGGCATACAGATCTATCAGGGAGTATATGCATAGTTAATTATGTCTGAAATAATAAATGTATGATTTTTCATAGGATAAGGTAAACAGCCAATTAAAATAAGATATGATATACACTTTCTCTACTCATTAGTCAAAGCATAAAACATTTTAACATTGCCTCAATAATTTACTTGTGTTAGAATAAAGGGAAATGCTTAAAACATTAATAGGGTACTTTACAATCTTGAAGTCAATAAGTTGTTATATGATAGTTATGTAAATAATTCACAACTCCATTCAGCAGAAGAGGACAAAGACTTTTCTGCACAGTGCAAATACTTAAATATGCTATAGCTTTCTCCACTGGGTCAAGCTATCTTCAATGGCTTCTCACAGATGAAGCCTGGAGACATTTTTATGCTAATATTCTACTTACATTTCTCTCCATGGATATATTACTATTATTATAAATACTATTAGCTGAACTTTTACTTACTGCTACTATGATCCTAGCTCTACTCAGGTGCTATGCAAAGGGACAAGTAAATGCTCCGTGATCACACTTAGTCTCGAGCAAAAATAAAATAGAGATTAGCAAAAATAAAATAGGGCTTATATAAAATAGAGTTTAGCAAAAACAAAAAAAAATAACAAATAACTTATATGTATATCAGATAAAATTCACTTTCAATATTAAAATTTCAGTAGACTTCATGATTTAGTATGCAAGAGAAATCTTAGTTTTCTAGAATAATTTGACCCAATATAATTCACATAATAGATTATGTGCCCCAAATGTGTGATACAAGTAAGAGATCAAGAAGGTAAAGGACAGCTATAAATTTTGGGGCTGAGGCAAGATGGCAGAAGAGTTGTGACCTAGTTTCATCTAGTCCCCTGAATTTAGCTAGATAACTATCAAATCATCCTGAACAACTATGAATTCAACCTGAAATGTTAAGAAAAGAATGGCTTGAATTCTACAAATGGAAAAGTGACAACTTTTTGTAAGATAGGAGTGTGGAAAAGCCAAAACTAAGGGGATATATCAGAAAATAAATGGTAGCAGGAGGGAACCTGCATAAGCCAGCTAAGGGAAAGTAATACAACTCTGGAGTGCAAAATTGGAACCTTTAGAAATCTACTCCAATGAGAGACTTCCCTGCCTGAAAGGTGCTCAGTGGTAAAGTGGGGCAGATGGGAAAGTAGGGTCTCAAGATTCCTGGAATCACAGAAAGCAGAAGCGCCTGAGCCAGCAGAGTTCCCAAGCATTGGAATAGGACAACTGGTTTAGGTCAGTAAGTCCGGAAGAGGTTTCTCAGCTCAGTTGGCCATAAAACTCAGACCATGGCCCCATTGGGTGACCACTGTCCTTGTTGGGGCCCTGCAAAGAACTGGAACACTGGCAACCCTCTGCCTTTCCCTGGGGAAGGTTGGAACAGGTGTGCACAAGACTGAGCAAACACTCTCTGTGCAGGGGTCTGTAAAGGACAGAAATGAGGGGACCCTCTTCCTTCTTCTGGGAGGATTGTTGTGGGCACACACCGTAGGAGTCTTCAGAGTTTCACAGATACAGTGATCCTTCAATTCTGATGCTGGAGGTCCTGAGTGGCCATTTTTATTCTCACCCTCTAATGAGGCATGAGAAGCCTTCAGGGACAAAAGCCAGAGAACAACCAGCTTACACCGAGTCCAGCCCCCTGGCAAGGAGCAGTGCAACTCTGCCCAAGCAAAGACATCTGAGAATCAGCACAGAAGACCCCTTCCCCTGGAAGACCTGAAAAAAGAGGTGAACACCAAGTTTACAAACCAAACAAGACTGTAAAACTAAATAGTATTTAGTATTTAGAACTCCAGGTTTTCTCTTAGGATTCATATATCTTTCAGTTTAAATTTTTCAGTTCCTTTTTTTTCTTTTTTTCCTTTTTGACTAGTTTCTTATTTTTTTTAAAGATTTTATTTATTTATTCATAGACACAGAGAGAGAGAGAGAGAGAGAGGCAGAGACACAGACAGAGGGAGAAGCAGGCTCCATGCAGGGAGCCCAATGTGGGACTCGATCCTGTGTCTCCAGGATCACACCCCAGGCTGCAGGCAGTGCCAAACCACTGCGCCACCAGGGCTGCCCACTAGTTTCTTATTTTATCAACTCTTTGTTTTTAAGTCTTTTCTTAGCTTTCATTTTTTGGATTTACATTTTATAAATATATTCTTCATTTTTGTCTTCATTTCACTGTATTCAATTTTATTTTTGTATATATATTTATGTATATAAGTTTTGCCTTCTTTACATTTTTGGGACATAGTGTCTTCTAACACAGACCAAAAGACACTCAGGGCCAAGTGAATCACCCTGTTTTGTCTGTCCTGTGAGATTATATTCTCTCTTTCCCTCATCCATTTCTTTCTGGGCAAAATGACTAAAAGGAGGAATTCACAACAAAAAAAGAAATAAAGGTAATACTCTCTGTCACAGATTTAATTTATATGGATATAAGTAAGATGTCAGAGTTGGAATTCAGGATAACAATTATAAGATTACAAGTTGGGCTTGAGAAAAGCATAAAAAACACTAGAGAACCTCTTAATGCAGAAATGAAATCTAATCAGGCCAAAATTAAAAATACTCTGAGTGCAATCTAAATTGGATGTTCTAATAGCTAGGATAGATGAGGCAGAAGAGAGAGTCAGTGACATAGAAGACAAGTTAATGGAAAGGAAGAAAGCTAGAAAAAGAGAGAAAAACAACTAATGGAACATGAGGGAGTCTGTGAGAAATCAGCAATGCCATAAAGTGAAACAATATTAGAATGATTGGGGCCCCTAAAAGAGAAGAAAGAGAGGGAAAGAGGTATACTTGAGTGAATCATAGCTGAGAACTTCCCTAATCTGGGGAAGGCAACAGGCATTCAAATCCAAGAGGTAGATCTGACTCCTCTCAAGATCAATAAAAATAGATCAACATCCCGACATATAACAATGAAGCTTACAAATTTCAGAGATAAAGATAAAATCCTGAAAGCATCTTGAGACAAGAGGCTCTTAACCTACAGGGGTAAGAACATTAGACTGGCAACAGACCTGTCCACAGAGACCTGGCAAGCCAGGGTACTAAATGAGAAAAACCTTTAGTCAAGAATACTTTATCCAGCAACACGGTCATTTGGAATGAAAGAAGACATAAAGATCTTCTAGAACAGACAGAAACTGAAAGAATATGTGACCACCAGACCATCCCTGTAAGAAATATTAAGGAGGATCCTGTAAGTAAATAGAGAGCCCAAAAGTAATATAGACCAAAAGAAACAGAGACAATCTATAGAAACAGGGCTTTAAAGGTAATACAGTGGGACTAAACTCATACCTTCAATCTTTACTCCGAATGTAAATGGGCTAAATGCTCCAGTCAAAAGACATAGAGTATCAGACTGGATAAAAAAGCAATATCCATCCATATGCTTCTATAAGAGACTCATTTTAGATCTAAAGACACATTCATATTGAAAGAGAGGGGATGGACAACCATTTATCATGGTAATGGACCTCAAAAGAAAGTTGGGGTACAAACCTCATACCAGACAAATTATATTTTAAGCTAAAGACTATAGTAAGGGATGAAGAGGGACACTATATTATACTTAAAGGGTCCTTTAAACAAGAAGATCTAGCAATTATAAATATTTATGCTCCTAACTTGGGAGCAGCCAATTATATGAACCAATTAGTAACTAAATTAAAGAAACGTACTGATAATCTCCAGAAGAGATTATATATTGGGTCAAAAATCAAATCTCAACTCGTACCAAAAGACTGGGATTATTCCCTGCATATTTTCAGGCCACAGTGCTCTGAAACTTGAACTCAATCACAAGAGGAAAGTTCGAAGGAATTAAAACTCTTGGAGGCTAAAAAGCATCTTACTAAACAGTGAATGGGTCAGTCAAGAAATTGAAGAAGAATTTAAGTAATGACTGGGTGGCTCAGCAGTTGAGCATCTGCCTTGGACTCAGGGTGTGATTCAGGGTTCTGCAGGGAGCCTGCTTCTCCCTCTACCTATGTCTCTGCCTTTGTCTCTGTGTCTCTCATGAATAAATAAATAAAATCTTTAAAGAACGGAATAGAGAATCCAGAAGTGGACCCTCAACTTTATGGTCAACTAATATTTGACAAAGGAGGAAAGACTATCCATTGGAAAAAAGACAGTCTCTTCAATAAATGGTTCTGGGAAAATTGGAAATCCACATGCAGAAGAATGAAACTAGACCACTCTCTTTCACCATACACAAAGATAAACTCAAAATGGATGAAAGATCTAAATGTGAGGCAAGATTCCATCAAAATCCTAGAGGCTAACACAGGCAACAGCCTTTTTGAACTTGGCCACAGCAACTTCTTGCAAGATACATCCATGAAGGCAAGAGAAACAAAAGCAAAAATGAACTGCTGGGACGTCATCGAGATAAGAAGCTTTTGCATAGCAAAAGATACAGTCAACAAAACTAAAAGACACTACAGAATGGGAGAAAATATTTGCAAATGATGTATCAGATAAAGAGCTAGTATCCAAGATCTATAAAGAACTTATTAAACTCAACAGCAAAGAAACAAACAATCCAATCATGACATGGGCAAAAGACATGAACAGAAATCTCACAGAGGAAGACATCGACATGGCCAACAAGCTCATGAGAAAATGCTCCGCATCATTTGCCATCAGGGCAATACAAATCAAAACCAGAATGAGAATCCACCTCACACCAGTGAGAATGGGAAGAATTAACAAGGCAGGAAGCCACAAATGTTGGAGAGGATGTGGATAAATGGGAACTCTCCTGTACCTTTGGTGGGAATGTGAACTGGCACAGCCACTCCGGAAAACTGGAGTTTCCTCAAAGAGTTAAAAATAGATCTGCCCTATGACCCAGCAATTGCACTGCTGGGGATTTACCCCAAAGATACAGATGCAATGAAACTGCCCGGACACCTGCACCCCAATGTTTATAGCAGCAATGTCCACAATAGCCAAACTGTGGAAGGAGCTTTGGTGTCCATCGAAAGATGAGTGGATAAAGAAGATGTGGTTTATGTATACAATGGAATATTACCCAGCCATTAGAAACGACAAATATCCACCATTTGCTTCGACGTGGATGGAACTGGAGGGTATTATGCTGAGTGAAATAAGTCAATGGGAGAAGGACAAACATTATATGGTCTCATTCATTTGGGGAATATAAAAAATAGTGAAAGGGAATAAAGGGGAAAGGAAAAAAATGAGTGGGAAATATCAGAAAGGGAGACAGAACATGAGAGACTCGTAACTCTGGGAAACGAAATGGGGGTGGTGGTGGGGGGAGGTGGGCTGGGGGTGGGGGTGACACGCACGGGCACTGAGGGGGGCACTTGATGGGATGAGCACTGGGTGTTATTCTAAAGGTTGGCAAATTGAACACCAATAAAAATAAATTTATAGAAAAAATCTTTAAAGAAGAATGTTTAAAATTCATGGAGACAGGTGAAAATGAAAACACAATTGTTCAAAACCTTTGGGATACAGCAAAGGCACTCATAAGAAGGAAGTACATGGCAATACAAGCCTTTCTCCAAAAACTAGAAAAATCTCAAATATACAAGCTAACCTTACACCTAAAGGAACTGGAGAAAGAACAGCAAATAAAGCCTCAATCCAGCAGGAGAAGAGAAATGGTAGAGATTAGAGCAGAAATCAATGAAATAGAAACCAAAAGAACAGTAGAACAGATCAACAAAATTAGGAGCTGGTTCTTTGAAAGAATTAATAAGATTGATAAACCCCTATCCAGACTTATCAAAAAGAAAAGAGAAAGGACCCAAATAAATAAAATCATGAAGGAAAATGGAGAGATCACAACCAACACTGAAGAAATATGAACAATTTTAAGAACATATTATGAGCAACTATATGCCAACAAATTAGGCAGTCTGCAAGAAGTGGATGTATTCCTAGAGATGTATAAACTACCAAAACTGAAACAGGAAGAAATAGAAAACCCGAACAGATCCATAACCAGCAAGGAAATTGAAGCTGTAATAAAAATCTCCGAACAAACAAGAGTCCAGGACCAGATGGCTTCCCAGGGGAATTCTATTGAACATTTAAAGAATAAATTATACCTATTCTTCTGAAGCTGCTTCAAAAATTAGAAATGGAAGGAAAACTTCCAAATTTGTTCTATGAGGCTAGCATTACCTTGATCCCAATACCAGACAAGACTCCACTATAAAGGAGAATTACAAAACATATCCCTGATAAACATGGCTGCCAAAATTCTCACCAAGATACCAACCAATAAGATCCAATAGTACATTAAAAGATTATTCACCATGACCAAGTGGGATTTATTCCTGGGCTGCAAGGGTGGTTGACTATTCACAAATCAATCAGTGTGATACATTACATTAATAAAATAAAGGACAAGAACCATATGATCAACCTTCAACCTTGGCTGCAGCAACTTCTTGCTAGATAAATATCCAAAGGCAAGAAAAACGAAAGCAAAAATGAACTACTGGAACTTCTTCAATATAAAAACTTTCTGCACAGCAAAGGAAACAGTCAACAAAACTGAAAGGCAACCTAAGGAATAGGAGAAGATATTTGCAAATGGCATATCAGATCAGGCTAATATTCAAGATCTATAAAGAACTTATCAAACTCCACACCCAAAAAACAAACAATCCAGTCAAGAAGTGGGCAGAAGACAATAAACAGACATTTCTCCAAAGACGACATACAAATGGCCAACAGACACATGAAAAAATGCTCCACATTACTCAGCATCAGGGAAATACAAATCAAAACAACAGTGAGATACCACCTCACACCAGTCAGAATGGGTAAAATTAACAAGACAGGAAACAACAAATATTGGGGAGGATGTGGAGAAAGGGAAATCCTCTTACACTGTTGGTGGGATTGCAAGATGGTATAGCTACCCTGGAAAACAGTATGGAGGTTCCTCAAGAAGTTAAGAATAGAGCAACCCTATGACCCAGCAATTGTCACTACTAGGCATTTACCCCAAAGATACAATATAGTGATCCAAAGGGGCACCAGCACCCCAATGTTCATAGCAGCAACATCCACAATGGCCAAATTGTGAAAGAGCCAAGATGTCCATTGACAGATGAATGGATAAAGATGTGGTGTAGATAGATAGATAGATAGATAGATAGATAGATAGATAGATAGATAAAGATGTGGTGTGTGTATACACCCACACACACACAATGGAATATTACTCAGCCAACAGTAAGGGCGAATACTTAACATTTACATAAATGTGGATAGAACTGGCGGGTATTATGCTGAGTGAAATAAGTCAATCAGAGAAAAATAATTATTATGTGGTTTCACTCATATGTGGAATATAAGAAACAGCACAGAGGATAATAGGGTAAGGGAGGGAAAACTGAATGGGAAGTCATCAGAGAAGGAGAAAAAACATGAGAGACTCTTAACTATAGGAAATAAATTATGGGTTCCTGGATGGAAGGTGGTGGAGAGAGGGGTAATTTGGTGATGGCATTAAGGAGAACATGTGATGTGATGAGCACTGGGTGTTCTACACGACTGATGAATTATTGAACTCTACATATGAAATTAATGATGCACTATATGTTGGCTAGTGAATTTAAATTTTTAAAAATCTAAAAGAAAAAAAAAAGAAGATAAAGAACATCAAAATATTTTCAGTAGAATTCACTTGAGATGCAGGTGTGGATAAAATTTGAAGAAGTGAGGGGAAGAGGGTAAATCATTCCAGGGAGAAGGAATGCATGAAGAAGTCCAAGTGAAGACACTATCAGAGAGGAAAGCTTGGAATTCTGCTTTCTGAAAGAAATAGTTCTTAAAAAAGCACTTCTTTTGACAAGCTTATAAAGAAGACAAAGTAGACATGGCTCTCTATAGAAGATGGCATGTTCTCAATATGTTGCCTTATGGAACATTTTAATTTCCCATCCTTAATGATCTCATCCCGTGAATCTTCCTAAAGTTCTAGTTGAATGACTTATTTGGGCTAAAGGTCTTAACATATGTCCGAATGCTTGAATGAAACAGATTGCTAAAACAAGAAAAAATATTGGATTATATAACAAAGGTGAGATCACTGCCATTTTATTTTGACACTTCCAATTAAGGTAATAAACTAGGAATCATATGTTATATAGAATTACTATGTGTGTTCTTTGATGGCACTAGGAAAATATAGGGATTTATGTGTTTAAAAAATCAATGTTGCAATTAGCTTACCAATTTTCCACACTCTTACTATTCCTGAACTCTGATATGCATATTTGAAATATATGTTTGCTCTATGAAATTCACCACCACCCTTTAAAAAGTTTATAATAGTGTATTGGTCACATAAGATAAAATGAGGTATACCACTAACCCATTTGTCATCAATAGTGGGTTACATAATGGTGTCCAACTGTATCTAATCTCTTACACCTAAGTGTATGGAGAATTAGAATCTGATACTCGATTCAGTATCTGGGATACTCATCTGGGAAGCTCTTCTCCATCTACAGACTAGAAAGATATCAGAATTTCTGGAGACAGACCATTCAACATTTTCTCCCACCATACCTAAATATACAGAGTATTTACCATGCACATAAAACTGTAGATACACACAGTGATTTTCAGGTGAATGCAGTCACACTCCCCACCACATTTCTTTGGGACATGATGTTCAAGAGGTGGCAATTAATTCAACAAAACACACAGTTCTTAGAGATGATGAGCATTGCAAAAAGAAATGGCTGATTTTTAAAAACTTAAGCACAATGAAATATATCTGTAACTGAAACTTTACAGATCAACATTTTAATCTTCCTTCCTTACAGGGAATTAAAAAATTTAGAGAACCAGAAAAAAAATTGCCAAACTGATTGCTATATTTCACTGTACACTATGTAGGTTTATATAGTACCATAATTTTGCAAAGAGCTAATTATTTCAATATACTCATGGTGATTTTTAGCTTTTCTTATTTCTTGTCCTTCGTTTTTAATTTGACAAACAAGACAATGTTCCAAAGGTGATTTCATTTGAATATTGTTTGTTTGGTCCCAGGACAAATAATAATTTATTAGATTACTCTAAATTTTATATACTGATTAAAAACTACCAAATCAGTAGTGTATCTTTACACCAACAACTTCGAAGTAAGTAGTAAACCCTCACAATAACATGATTGTCATAGCTCTTCCAAATTTGAATAGCTCCATTTCCTTGCTTTTATAAATGTGTTTGTGTCTATGTTATAAATGATGTTTGAGTGAACTATTTTTATGATTACTGCATGTTTTGAAAATATGAAAAATCTAAAAATGTCATTAAAATACTTAAAATATGTCCCTGAAAGGTGAGTTTGAGTATATTACCCACTTAAAGCTTAGAATTTTCAATTGCTTTTGCTTTTCTGAGCACCATAACTTTATTTTCAATATACGCTATTATTTTCTTAGTATCAGGAGAAGATGCCTCAAATTAACACTATAGCAATTGGGGGCACAACTGATTTGGAAAGTAATTTTTTTTTCTATTTCCTATATCTTTTCAGGCACACAACATTAAAACAACATCCTATTAAAAAGCTTCATAAAGTCATAATAGGCAAAACAATCTCAAAGTCAAGTGTGTCAGCTAATAAACCTGCAGAGCCATTAAATCTACGCTCTTTACCAGCGATTCAGTTTCTACCCTACCAAAATGAAAGTTCAAATAAGAAAAGCAATTTTAGACTTCAAACATTAGATGAACACATATTTGGACTAGGATGGAAATTGAGGTTTTTATTTTTCTAAATGCTACACAGCATGAGCCTGAGTAAGGATATGGGACAGATCAGGGCGGAGAGGAAGAATGATGATGATAGAGTTGTGCAATATGGTAGAGAGAGCTGTGCCCTTCCACATTATAGCCACTGTTCACACACAGCAAAATTAAACCAATTGACTATAAGCTAAGTAAAATTAAACTAATTAAAGAATTAACTAATTAAAACAAAGTAAAAAGTTCATTTGCTCAGTAGCTTTAATGATCTTCCAGTTATTTAATAGACACACATGGCTACTGGCTACTGAATTGGATAGCACAGAATAGACCACATTGATCACTGCAGAAAGTCCTTTAAATCAGCCCTGGGTAGAATAAAGCAATCACAAATTAGTGTCTCAATTTAACATAGCTGAAGCTTCAAATAATGTGGGCAACTTGACTCTTTTAAGTTTTAGATATGAATATGCAAAGTTTGCAATCTTTATTTTAACATGGATTCATTTTTAATATATATGTATATGTATATGTGTATATATATGTGTGTATATATGTGTATATATATATATTATATATATATATACTGAAAATTGAGTATTCTCTGTCAATCTACATGTTTTTTCACAAACTGAAACTGAGCCCTCCTCCTGTAATCAGCACCTGAATAAAGAAATAGAATTCATTACTGGCATCCCAGCAATCCCTCCATTCCTTCCCCCCTTATCTACACCTCCTTTCTGTCATTACAACAACCTCGATTACTTATTTCATATAAAAGAGATCATATATTATCTAGTCTTCTGTGTTTGACTTTTTCTGCATAAGATTATATAAGTGAGGTTCATTTATATTATTGTGTGTATTTGTAAATGGCCAATTTTCATTGCTATATAGCAGGAGCCAGCAACATACACACACACACACACACACACACACACACACACAAGAGACAGATAGCAAGTATTTTCAGCTTTGTGGGCCACACAGTCTCTTTCACAACTACTTAACTCTGCCATTGTGGAGTCAAAATAACCATATTCAAAGTGTAAATGCATGGACGAAGTAGCTGTGTTTTAATGAAACTGTATTTACAAAAACAGGCAGTGGGCCATATTTGGTCCATGGTCTGTAGTTTGCTAATTCTTGTTGTTTCATTTTCTACCATGTGACTAAATCCCAGTCTATTCATTCTACTATTAATGGCTATCTAGAAAATTTCTAGTTTGGGTTATTATTAGTGGTTTGGAAATGATTTAGTACATATTTTTGGTGAATATTTGTGATTTTCTTCTTATGTTTCCAATACCTGGCATGTTCCTCATTCACTAGGGTAAGGTACTTACCCCTTAGCGCATACTTTAAATCTCACCCCCTGTTATGGGTCAGATTGTATCCCTCCCCCAAAGTACTTTGATGTTCTAACCTCCAGTAGCTGTGAATGTGACCTTATTTGAAATTGGGTCTTTGTGGATGGATGGTCAAGTTATGATGAGGTCATTAGGGTGGGTTCTAACATAAGACGACTATGTCTTTATAAAAAGGGGGAAATTTGAACCAGACATGCACTTAGAGGGAAGACAATATGAAGATACAGGGAGAATGCTATCTATAAGCCAAGGAATGCCTGAAGCTAAACTAGGTGAGATGCATGGAAAAGGTTTTCTCTCACAATCCTGAAAAGAAACCAACCTTCTGATACCTTTGTCTTCAACATCTAGCCTCCAGAACCATGAGAAAACAAATTCTGATTATGTGAATCTGTATCACTCATTTGTGCTTTCTATGCCATTCCAGCAAATTAATATACCATCTAAGAGTCTCCCTTGACTACATATCTATAGTAGCATTCCTCTCGTTACTTCAGTTGGTCTTGCTTAATTTATTCATTATCCACTTTTCTTTATTTTTTATTTTCCATGGTAGAATTAATTTCTATGGAAGCAAAGATCTCAACTGACTTTTGCACCACTCAGTTTTCTTTACATAGCATACTTAAGTAATCAATAAATATTTGAATATGTAGGGAGGCTCGTGTTGCAATTTTTATCTGATACTTTAGAACTGGAAGTAGCTGGAATAGTAAGGTCCACAAGCACAGGTGAGTTAACGGTGTAAGAATTAAGTTTTACAAGATCCAAACTGAGTGACATTCATATGAACAGATTAGGAAGAATTTTAAGGAGTGGAAAACTAGAAGTCAGTCTCTGAAATTAGTATGTATTGTGCTACAATGAACCAATTATTATACTAGGCACTCTCATGTTATACTGTTCTGCTATACCATAGTTTATTTAACGTCTGTAAGCCAGTTTCTTCATCTAAACAATGAGGAAAGTAATAATGCCTACCCTATCAGATTATTGCATGCAATAAATAAGAAAATGCCTGCAATTCCTCTGTACACAGCCCAGGACAGGAAGTGTGCAATAAATGTGAACTTACAGGATTCACAATGCATTTAATAGAAGAACTAAACACTGACAGTGCCCAAGGGTCCACAGCTTGTAAGGGGCAGAATCAAGTTTGGAATCCAGGATTATCTGGCCTAACTGATCATTCTACATTCCTATGTCTATGCTCTTTATGGACATTTTTATAGCTATTGGCTTAATTAGTACTCTTTTTGTGAGTAAAAGCCTTTTTATAATTTTTATGAGAAAGCAAAACTGGTTGCTTTAAAAGGCTGCCTCAGTTACTTTGCGATGTAGTCACAATAGGAGGCCTTGAGGATCATGTGTCAAACTCAAGTTGTAGACTCCCAACACTTGAAGCAATTAGAGAAGTTTAAGAGAGTGCCACGCCAATTTAAACCTAGTTCAATAATGACAACATCACAGAGCTCTTTCTGATTCTCTGATTTTATATACTCAGAGACACTTTATTTGGAGAGATTTAAAAGTGTTCACTCTAATGATGAAAATTTAGAGATCTGAAGTCTTAATAGAAAGAACAAAATTTGATTTTCAGCATTGCCAGCAATGATCTGGCCTACAGAATAATTTTCATTATGATAGATGGCAGTCAGCAGAGGCAAATCATGGCCATCATGAGTGGTTGTGCAACCTTCAGAAATGAACATACCCTGGTACAACAATCTGGTTGGCTTGATTTTAAAAGACACAGTCTTCATCTCTTGTATCTAATATAATATTATATATATATTACATTTCTCTGGCAATAAAACAAATAGGTTTCAGGTTTGTAGAAAATCAACCTTTTCTTTATTGATTTTAACACATGCTAAAACTAAATTACAGATAAAATAAAGTCCTGATTTTAAATTAGTGATAATATTCTGCCAATATACCTGAAAATGTAGCTGTGTATATAAATAAATGTCTACAAATAAAATACCGATACAAGTTTCGTACATTTGAAGAGATTTTTGGTTTTTGAGAAGAAGCATATATTGATAAATTTCTATTCAGGAGCATCTGGGTGGCTCAGTTGATTAAGCTGTCTGTGGTCAGCTCGGGTCATGATCCCATAGTCCTGGGATCCAGCCCCACATCGGGCTTCTTACTCAGTGGAGTCTGCTTCTCCCTCTCCCTCTGCTGCTCCCCCTGCTGTACCCCTTCTCTATCTGTCTGTCAACTAAATAAATAAAATATTAAAAAAACACTTTTCTACTCAAATCCTCAAACCCTCTATTATTTAAGGACATTCATAATGAGAAAGGAGGTCCAGAATCACCTACTAGGAGTTGTTAGCGGTCTCTAGATTCAGTCATACCAGGCAGCTGGAATAACAATTTCATGAATGTGTACCAATGTTATGTAGAAAATCAATTGGAGGGCATTTGCTATTAAGTATAGGCAATGCTAAGTGAAATACTAATAGCATCTGCAAAGGCAAGAACATTTCCCACATCAACTCAATGTTCTAACCTCATGCTATTCTGAGATTTTAACCCTAAATAATGGTCCAGTCTTCCTTCTCATTCTCAATCTGTAGTACACAAAAAAAACTACAAAGGATTTTAGCTTTACAGTATTTACGATATTTATTAACCAGTGTTTTATTGCATTAAATAGAAGTAAGTCATTTTATATTATGAATATAAACTTTGTCCTATTGATATATACACTGTGTGTATACATACACACACATATGTATGTGGGTACATACATAGTGAGAACCAGTGGGATGGGACAAATATGTGAAAAATATGCAATTATATATCTACAACTGAATACTTAGCCCTTCATAGAACCAAACTACATAAAATCCTTGTATTTTAACTTCTGAGCTGCTCTTGGCTGTCTGATTCAGTGCTCCCTATTCAGGGACATGTCTGCTTCCTTTGGGACATTTTCTGCCTGCCGAAGACAAGAATGCTGTTCCAAAATGAAATTTGGAGCCCAATTTTAAATTGAATCTCACCCTCCAGAGTAAACAATAGATGGAAGCTGCCTATTAAATCATCAACTTTTAATTAAATCCTTTGCAGCTGTAAGATCCCCATACTCAACAAGGTGATAAATGCATTGTATTTTAATTTAGTTATTTTTTGTACTAAACTCAATGCAAGAGACAGAAAGAGAGAGAGAAAGAGAGAAAATGAATGTATGATATTTACCATGTTAACCAAGAATGGATTCATTACAACTTCTTAAAGCATAGTAAAGTGTTTTAAAACATTGGAGCCAACAATTTGGAGTCAAATCTTCACTCCAGGGTCTACTAACTCTATGACCTTGAACAAATCAAATGAATTTTCTTAGCCTCAGTTTCTTAGGCAAATTAAATCACTGGTTCTACTTCTCCCTCCAGTTCTCCCTATATCCACATCACTATCATGGCCTAATTGTGGATGGAGGGTATCACTCCTGCCCTTGACTTTGAGTTTGACCATGTAACTTGTTCTGGCCAAATAAATGTGGGTGGAGGTCAAGGTGCCACTTCTGAATGTAGTTCTGAAGAGGCCTTGTCTGTTTATGCTTACTTTCTTGCATTTTGTCATCACCAAGAGAAAATATTATCCTGAGCAGCTTCTTCTCTTTGATCCTGAGTTCCATGATCAACATGTGAGGAGTGCAGCTGTCCCTACTCCATCTAGCCTAGATGAACTGTCCCAGTTGACTGGCAAGCATATGAAAAATAAACACATATTTTATTTAAGTGTTTTACAGCATTACTGTACACTGATATTGTATTATACAGCATTACTGTAATAAGAGGGAATTGATACAATTTCTTACTGATAAAATGAGAATTGAGATGGCCTCTTAGTCATACAATTTTTTGAAAAACTAAAAAGAGCATCCATTCATTTAAGAAGTAATAAATGCTTACTATTCACAAGATCCTTTGGTAGAAAGTTGGGGGATTAGAGAGATAAGGTCCCTGCCATCAGGAAGATTGCATTCTAGATGTAATGGGTATATTTGATTGTTCATAACAGGGTATTAACATGTATTCATAACATAGTAAGCATAGTAATAAATACTAGATGATAATGATGTAAAAATATATTACCAATTAATATTAGTAATTCTGTTCCAGGTTGATGTAATGGAGAATTACAAACTTAAAATGGAAACCATGGGGATCCCTGGGTGGCGCAGTGGTTTGGCGCCTGCCTTTGGCCCAGGGCGCGATCCTGGAGACCCGGGATCGAATCCCACGTCGGGCTCCCTGCATGGATCCTGCTTCTCCCTCTGCCTGTGTCTCTGCCTCTCTCTCTCTCTCTCTCTCTCTGTGTGTGACTATCATGAATAAAAAAAAAAAATTGGAAACCATAATACAGCATGAAAATAGAATGTGTAACAACCACCTTCTTGTACAAAATTTTCAATAAGCAATTTGTTCAGAAATGGATAATAAGTGAAAAAGACCTGCAACATAAGACAACATATAGGTACTGAAATTAGCAATCTTATTTTATAGGTTTTTGAAGACTGAGAAACTTAGAGGGGAAATAAGTTTGATTTATTGACATCTTATAGTGTGATGTCTAGTTTTATGTATCAACTGGCCACAGGTATATGGTTAATCAGTATTCTGGGAGTGTCTGTGGAGGATGTTTCTGATGAGATTAACATTTTAATCAGTAGGCTGATTAAGGCAGATTGTCCTCACCATTGTGGGTGATCACTATGTGTTCAAGGCCTGAATAGAACAAAAAGGTTGAGGGTGAGGGTGAATTTCTTTTCTCTGCCTTACTACTATAAAGCTGGGACACAGATATTTTCCAGTCTTTGGACTTGGACTAGAACTGAACATGACATGACTGGCTCTCCTTTCTTGCTGACTGCAGATCATGGAACTTCTCAGCTTCTACAACTGCATGAGACAATTATTATGTCCTTATTTTTTTACATCCTTATCATAAATATCCTTTTTCTATTTATAATATATATTTTTATATATTTTTACACATATATACAAACACATACATGTGTATATACATATGCATATATATGTGTGTATATACATACATGTACGTGTGTATATGTATATATATACATACATACACATATACATACATCTTATTGATTCTGTTTTTCTAGACAACCCATACTAATCCACCCAGAATATAGAAACAGCTCCTTTCTCTTTGACATTCTGTCAAACCACATTTAGACATTGCAAATCCATAAACATATATTCCAAAACAAACCAAAACAACCACAAAAGCTATCTCAAATGAAAGAGATGTCATATATTTCCTTTACTCTTTTAAATTCTTATGATAGCACATGCATACAAAGAGATAACCTATTTCTGTAATGATGAAATAATAATTTTGAAGTGTCACCAGAAAATCTTTGAATGTTATAGTTGAAAGGAAAATGAGAGAATTACTCATCATTTTACATGAGAAAATTCCCCCTGGGGGAAACTCAAATTTGCCAAGGTCATAGACAATGTCAAAATTGAGATAATAGCACTAGTAAGACATATCATTTATTGCGTACTTATGTATCTCCTACTGTGATTTACAATCATGATTGCATTTGATAATCACAGAGCAAGTATGTGAGTTATGTGTTATGATTATTCTAGTTTTTTAAATGACAAAATAGCTTAGAAATGTTAAGCAACATTGTGTGCGACCCACAGAAGTGATCAAATCAGCCTTAAGCCATTTGACTTTAGAGCAGTGCTTCTCAAACTTTAATGTACATACAAATCCTTGAGGATTTTGTTAAAATGCCTGAACTTCGCCTCTGAGAGCCTGATAGAATTGGTATGGGGCAGCCTTCCATAGTATTAACATTTTAAAAAATCTCTCCCAAATGATTTTAACATGCAGTCCTGCTTGTAACTCCTACTTGGAGCCTGTATGGCTAAGTTCTTTTTATATCTCATGTATTCTTTAGAAAAAGCACTCAGAATTAGGCCATTACAAATTACAAAGTACACAATCTCCTTGTCCTTAATATTGGATTTGACTTTTAGCAAACAGGAGAGTCATTAAAAATATGTTAAAATTAGGATGGAAAAGGATGCCATTTGGGAAAAGAGATGCTAATATTAACAATGTTATAAGCTAAAATAATATCAATAGTATTAACAATAATAATGTCTAATTGTTTTACACTAAATTGTAACTCTTCTTTTACTACAGTGGTAGTTTGGCTTAGCCTTTCCAATTAGTTTCCTCCCTAAAATAGAATTATGCATTCAAGACCTTGTGAATTTTAAGTATCTCCATCAGAGCAGGCAAAGAACATGTCCTGCCTCCTACAAATGGTGGCTTTACATGCTGCTAAGGCTTTAAGTGCACTTGCAATGTTTATCTTGTGCTTCTGCCATCAATTCTGAGAAGATTTTGGCCTAGGTAGAAACTGGCACAAGAATGAGAGAACTAAGTTAGTGAAAACTGAGCCCGGCTCCTAGGGTTTAATATAGAGTTAGGTTCTAATGAGCCTCTGACCACAACATTTTTAGTAAGTAATCAATATATAACATTGTTTTATGTGTATTTCTATTTAAATACATCTTATTATTAAAATTCATCTAATAAATATTATTTATTCAGTAAAATTTGAATCATGGCCAATGCCTCTATAACTCATGCCTGAACACAGCTTATGTAACCTCTATATTTTCTGTGTAAAGCACAATATATATCATTCCTGTGCTTAGTGATACTAGGTAACACTTCAGCTCTACACTTGAGGGCCATTTTAAACAGTGAAATCATCAAGGAAAATCATAAAAATGTGAAAAACGGGCACTAAATATATTCTGAGAGGGACACTTGTTTACAGTATGAGAACTGAAACAAGGAAATATAGTAGTTCCTTATTTTCTCTCAGCTGGGCATGTGCATATTGGGTGACTCAGATTTTTCACCCATCTGTGCAGATCTGTGAATGATCATGAAAGCCCAGTGAGTATTGATTTGGGGAATAAAATAAACTTTAGCACATAGATGAATTCACACACACAAAAATATGTTAATGAAGATTGACTATATATGGATTAGGCAAAGACAGATACAGGTATATAGATACACATGTGGTTGTGTGTGTGTGTGTGTGTGTGTGTGTAAATACAGTTGACCCTTGAACAGCACAGGGGTTAGGGGAGCTGACCCCATGCACAGTCAAAAATCCACATATAACTTTGACTCCCCCAAAACTTAACTACTAATAGCCTATTGTTGACTGGAAGTATGTTTGATTAACACATACTTTGTATATGTATCATATTCTGTGTTCTTACAGTAAAGTAAGCTAGAGAAAATGTTATTAAGAAAATCATAAAGGAGAGAAAATATATTTATAGCACTATATGGTATTTGTACCAAAAAAATCTGCAGTAGAAGTGAAACTGCACAGTTCAAACCTGTGCTATTCAAAGGTCAACTGTAATTTCAGTGTATGATTTGTTTTTAGTAAAGAAATGGGAGATGTATGATATATGAGAAGTACAGAGAATGAGAGGACAGTAAAAGAAAGAAAGCCCCATGTGTGGCATGCAAAATAAGACTTAAGACATCTTATTTGAAGTACCCTTGGAGATGAATGAGATAGGCCTTCTAAAACAAAGGAAAAAGCAAAAATAAATAAATAAATAAATAAATAAAATAAATAAAACAAAGGAAAAAGCTTACGCAAAATCCCAGACATGAGATATCAAAAACAATTGTGAAAACGACAGATTGTGGAAAAGGAAAATGGTAATGTTGACTGAGTAGGAGAGGAAAGGTAAGTTGGGCTCTGAAAATATATTTTAAGTCACACCAATGAGTACAATGTATAGAATAGGGCATGCTCAGATGTGAGCTTTGGAAAGATAACTTCCATGATTATGTGATAACTCAATCAACAGACAATGGGCTAGGAATTCCAGATGGGATGAACTCGTAAAAACAAGAGGTATGAAGCTGAACTAAGAATATGAGTAGGGAAGTAGGCAAAGATTTCAAATCCAAAGGATTTGAGGACACATTAAGTATTATCAAGTGGGAAGAATAACCAATTAGGGGCTAATCAGATTTGGTTTTTACCTTTAATATCTGTAACAGAACCTTGGGCAGTTTTACTAGGAAAAGGCATAAGACTAGCTTTCTATATGCCTAGATGTAACTAACAATGAGACAGCCACGTAAAGTATTTCATTAGTGAAAGTAAAGAAAATATTGCTCGGCATAATTTTTTAATCCCTCAGTCCATGGTTCCCATATTATCTGAAGTAGAAACAATGAAAAGATACTTAATAAAAGTCATTTTGATATAAAATTTTCCATATGAAAAGTTTTCCATAATTCTCATCACTATGAGTTACAAGTTATAAAATCAACTTTTCAATGTAAAAAATATTTTTGTTCTATTAGACACAATAGGATGTATATATGTCAGTAGAGAAAAATAGTATGGATAAATATACTTGAAAAATAGGAACTTATATGCTTATATGTACAAGACTTACTGTTTTTCCAATTCACAGAAAAATGTCAGCTCCTTTATTGATTTCTAGATCTATAGCTGCCCAGCTACCCAAAGCAGGTATGTGGGGGTAACCTAACTATGACGTGATATACCAAAAAAGAAAATCTATTGATCACGTGATATCAATGGTTTCAAATAAGTATCCAATAGGAATCCCCAGTGGGGAGACTTGGGTACATGCTTTTTTATTTTGTAGATTTACATAAAAAGTAAGCACAATTACAGGTTAATTAAAATTATGTAAGCAACAAGTCTTTAGGCACATCATCATCTGAACTATGTCTTCTGAGTCTTTCAAATTAATTAATTATGCCTTTGCTATCTGATGGCTTCTCTTAGCCTACTACTTTTGTTTTAAATAACAACTTAAGCATAAGAAAGAATAAAATAAACATTAACACCAACAAGTAGACAGACAAGCATCATCGCATAAATTAGATGGCTATCAAAAACAATGAATTCTGTAATATAGTTATCTCTCACAAATCCAAACTACTTCAGCCACTTACATGGAATGTGTTCTGTTATTGCTTATTGGCATGCAAAAAATGGAAATCTAGAAGATTCAAACCATCCGATGATCAATCCCAAAGCCATTTAGTAGTGAGATCCTTCCTGGGACTTCTGTGATTAAAGGATGGACAGGAGTTAAACTCTGATATAGTCATTGTTGTATTTTCTCATTCACTTATTCCCTCAGTAACTATTTATCAAGTGTGGATTAGTATGTATTTATGTTCCTGGAACTGCTCTAGGAGCTTAGGATGTATCAGTGAACAAAAGAGACAAGATTTTGCCTTTGAAGATCTTACATTGTAATAGAGAGGCAGAAAATATAAAGTAAACATAATATTAAGTAAATTATCTGTTAGAAGGTGATAAATACTATAGGGGGACAAGAGCAGAGTAGAATAAGAGGATTAGGAGTGCTGGTTTACAGATTCCAAATATTAAATAGGGTGGCCATTATAAGCTTCTTTGAGGACAAAATACTTGAGCCAAGATGAAACAGAGAAAAGGAGTTAGTCAAGCCAGTATCTGGAAAAAAGAACTTTCCTGAAAAGAGGAGTTGGAGCTAAAAATCCAAGGCAGCACACTCCTAAGCATTCAAGGAACAATAAGGAAGTCAGTGTGGTTACAGCTAAGTGAGAGAAGAGAACAGAACAAGAGGAGCTTAGAAAGGTATCTGGGCTCCTGATCAAATAGCACTTTGTAGACATTTGAAAGACTCTTTGTAGATCTAGACTTTGACTCTGAATGAAATGATGGGCATGATGGGCTGCTGATGGGTTCTGAGCAGAGGGATATTATACATCCTTCAGAAAGATAACACCAGGGGTGCCTGGATGGCTCAGTGGTTGAGTGTCTGCCTTTGGCTCAGGTCGTGATCCCAGGGTCCTGGGATCGAGTCTTGTATCAGGCTTCCCTCAGGGAGCTGGCTTCTCTCTCTATGTCTCTGCCTATGTCTCTGCCTCTCTCTCTCTCTGTGTCTCTCATGAATAAAAAAATCTTTAAAAAAAAAAAGAAAGAAAAATGACACTGGCTGCTAGACTGAGAATGGACTGTAGCAGAACAAGGATAAAAGGAGAGTAAGTAACCTGAGGTGATTGCAATACACTTAGTCCTGCCTTTAAACAAATTCTCACCATTAAAGTATAAAATGATTTACATTCTGCCAAATTATTTTTTAAAAAGAAAAGATTAGGGGGAGGAGCAAGGTGGCGGAAGAGTAGGGTCTCCAAATCACCTGTCTCCACCAAATTACCTAGAAAACCTTCAAATTATCCTGAAAATCTACGAATTTGGCCTGAGATTTAAAGAGAGACCAGCTGGAATGCTACAGTGAGAAGAGTTCGCGCTTCTACCAAGGTAGGAAGACGGGGAAAAAGAAATAAAGGAACAAAGGCCTCCAAGGGGGAGGGGCCCGCGAGGAGCCGGGCTGAGGCCGGAGCGAGTGTCCCCAGGACAGGAGAGCCCCGTCCCGGAGGACGCAGGAGCTGCACCGACCTTCCCGGGCGGAAAGGGGCTCGCGGGGACTTGGAGCAGGACCCAGGAGGGCGGGGATGCCCTCGGGCTCCCGCGGACAGTAACAGCAACTGCGCGCCCAGGAGAGTGCGCCGAGCTCCCTAAGGGCTGCAGCGCGCACGGCGGGACCCGGCGGGACCCGGAGCAGCTCGGAGGGGCTCGGGCAGAGGAAGAGGCTCCGTGCGGAGGGGGCTGCGCGGTTCCAGGAGCAGCTCGGGGGGCTCGGGCGGCGGCTCCGCGGAGGGGGCTGCGCGGCCCGGGAGCGCGAATCCACCAGCGCAGGCTCCGGAGCACAGGGCGCCGGGACACAGCCCAGGATCCCGCCTCCCCCGGGACAGGCAGAGGCCGGGAGGGCCCAGGACAGCGAGGACGCTCCTGCCCCGAGCTGAGCAGATCAGCGGCCCCGCCCCGGAGCCTCCAGGCCCTGCAGACGGAGAGCTCTGGAGCTACTGTGGGGGATGACTCCAGGGCTGCAGAGCTGGCCCCGCCACTGGGGTTGTTCCTCCGGGGGCCTCGCGGGGTAAACAACCCCCACTGAACCCTGCACCAGGCAGGGGCACAGCAGCTCCCCCAAGTGCTAACACCTGAAAATCAGCACAACAGGCCCCTCCCCCAGAAGACCAGCTAGACGGACAACTTCCAGGAGAAGCCAAGGGACTTAAAGTACACAGAATCAGAAGATACTCCCCGGTGGTTTTTTTTGTTTTTTGTTTTTGTTTTGTTTTGTTTTGTTTTGCTTTTTGATTTGTTTCGTTCCCCACCCCCTTTTTTTCTCCTTTCTCTTTCTCTTTTTCTTCTTTTTTTTTTCCGTTATTTTTCTTCCCTTTTTTTCTCTTTCTTTTTTCTTTCCTTCTTTCTCTCCTCTCTTTTTCTCTTTTTCCCAATACAACTTGCTTTTGGCCACTCTGCACTGAGCAAAATGACTAGAAGGAAAACCTCACCTCAAAAGAAAGAATCAGAAACAGTCCTCTCTCCCACAGAGTTACAAAATCTGGATTACAATTCAATGTCAGAAAGCCAATTCAGAAGCACTATTATACAGCTACTGGTGGCTCTAGAAAAAAGTATAAAGGACTCAAGAGACTTCATGACTGCAGAATGTAGAGCTAATCAGGCAGAAATTAAAAATCAATTGAATGAGATGCAATCCAAACTAGAAGTCCTAATGACGAGGGTTAACGAGGTGGAAGAACGAGTGAGTGACATAGAAGACAAGTTGATAGCAAAGAGGGAAACTGAGGAAAAAAGAGACAAACAATTAAAAGACCATGAAGATAGATTAAGGGAAATAAACGACAGCCTGAGAAAGAAAAACCTACGTTTAATTGGGGTTCCCGAGGGCGCCGAAAGGGACAGAGGGCCAGAATATGTATTTGAACAAATTCTAGCTGAAAACTTTCCTAATCTGGGAAGGGAAACAGGCATTCAGATCCAGGAAATAGAGAGATCCCCCCCTAAAATCAATAAAAACCGTTCAACACCTCGACATTTAATAGTGAAGCTTGCAAATTCCAAAGATAAAGAGAAGATCCTTTAAAGCAGCAAGAGACAAGAAATCCCTGACTTTTATGGGGAGGAGTATTAGGGTAACAGCAGACCTCTCCACAGAGACCTGGCAGGCCAGAAAGGGCTGGCAGGATATATTCAGGGTCCTAAATGAGAAGAACATGCAACCAAGAATCCTTTATCCAGCAAGGCTCTCATTCAAAATGGAAGGAGAGATAAAGAGCTTCCAAGACAGGCAGCAACTGAAAGACTATGTGACTTCCAAGCCAGCTCTGCAAGAAATTTTAAGGGGGACTCTTAAAATTCCCCTTTAAGAAGAAGTTCAGTGGAACAGTCCACAAAAACAAGGACTGAATAGATATCATGATGACACTAAACTCATATCTCTCAATAGTAACTCTGAATGTGAACGGGCTTAATGACCCCATCAAAAGGCACAGGGTTTCAGACTGGATAAAAAAGCAGGACCCATCTATTTGCTGTCTACAAGAGACTCATTTTAGACAGAAGGACACCTACAGCCTGAAAATAAAAGGTTGGAGAACCATTTACCATTCGAATGGTCCTCAAAAGAAAGCAGGGGTAGCCATCCTTATATCAGATAAACTAAAATTTACCCCAAAGACTGTAGTGAGAGATGAAGAGGGACACTATATCATACTTAAAGGATCTATTCAACAAGAGGACTTAACAATCCTCAATATATATGCCCCGAATGTGGGAGCTGCCAAATATATAAATCAATTATTAACCAAAGTGAAGAAATACTTAGATAATATATAATACACTTATACTTGGTGACTTCAATCTAGCTCTTTCTATACTCGATAGGTCTTCTAAGCACAACATCTCCAAAGAAACGAGAGCTTTAAATGATACACTGGACCAGATGGATTTCACAGATATCTACAGAACTTTACATCCAAACTCAACTGAATACACATTCTTCTCAAGCGCACATGGAACTTTCTCCAGAATAGACCACATATTGGGTCACAAATCGGGTCTGAACCGATACCAAAAGATTGGGATTGTCCCCTGCATATTCTCAGACCATAATGCCTTGAAATTAGAACTAAATCACAACAAGAAGTTTGGAAGGACCTCAAACACGTGGAGGTTAAGGACCATCCTGCTAAAAGATGAAAGGGTCAACCAGGAAATTAAGGAAGAATTAAAAAGATTCATGGAAACTAATGAGAATGAAGATACAACCGTTCAAAATCTTTGGGATGCAGCAAAAGCAGTCCTAAGGGGGAAATAACATCGCAATACAAGCATCCATTCAAAAACTGGAAAGAACTCAAATACAAAAGCTAACCTTACAGATAAAGGAGCTAGAGAAAAAACAGCAAATAGATCCTACACCCAAGAGAAGAAGGGAGTTAATAAAGATTCGAGCAGAACTCAACGAAATCGAGACCAGAAGAACTGTGGAACAGATCAACAGAACCAGGAGTTGGTTCTTTGAAAGAATTAATAAGATAGATAAACCATTAGCCAGCCTTATTAAAAAGAAGAGAGAGAAGACTCAAATTAATAAAATCATGAATGAGAAAGGAGAGATCACTACCAACACCAAGGAAATACAAACGATTTTAAAAACATATTATGAACAGCTATACGCCAATAAATTAGGCAATCTAGAAGAAATGGACGCATTCCTGGAAAGCCACAAACTACCAAAACTGGAACAGGAAGAAATAGAAAACCTTAACAGGCCAATAACCAGGGAGGAAATTGAAGCAGTCATCAAAAACCTCCCAAGACACAAGAGTCCAGGGCCAGATGGCTTCCCAGGGGAATTTTATCAAACGTTTAAAGAAGAAACCATACCTATTCTCCTAAAGCTGTTTGGAAAGATAGAAAGAGATGGAGTACTTCCAAATTCGTTCTATGAGGCCAGCATCACCTTAATTCCAAAACCAGACAAAGACCCCACCAAAAAGGAGAATTACAGACCAATATCCCTGATGAACATGGATGCAAAAATTCTCAACAAGATACTGGCCAATAGGATCCAACAGTACATTAAGAAAAGTATTCACCATGACCAAGTAGGATTTATCCCTGGGACACAAGGCTGGTTCAACACCCGTAAAACAATCAATGTGATTCATCATATCAGCAAGAGAAAAACCAAGAACCATATGATCCTCTCATTGGATGCAGAGAAAGCATTTGACAAAATACAGCATCCATTCCTGATCAAAACTCTTCAGAGTGTAGGGATAGAGGGAACATTCCTCGACATCTTAAAAGCCATCTATGAAAAGCCCACAGCAAATATCATTCTCAATGGGGAAGCACTGGGAGCCTTTCCCCTAAGATCAGGAACAAGACAGGGATGTCCACTCTCACCACTGCTATTCAACATAGTACTGGAAGTCCTAGCCTCAGCAATCAGACAACAAAAAGACATTAAAGGCATTCAAATTGGCAAGAAGAAGTCAAACTCTCCCTCTTCGCCGATGACATGATACTGCTACATAGAAAACCCAAAAGTCTCCACCCCAAGATTGCTAGAACTCATACAGCAATTCGGTAGCGTGGCAGGATACAAAATCAATGCCCAGAAGTCAGTGGCATTTCTATACACTAACAATGAGACTGAAGAAAGAGAAATTAAGGAGTCAATCCCATTTACAATTGCACCCAAAAGCATAAGATACCTAGGAATAAACCTAACCAAAGAGGTAAAGGATCTATACCCTCAAAACTATAGAACACTTCTGAAAGAAATTGAGGAAGACACAAAGAGATGGAAAAATATTCCATGCTCATGGATTGGCAGAATTAATATTGTGAAAATGTCAATGTTACCCAGGGCAATATACACGTTAATGCAATCCCTATCAAAATACCATGGACTTTCTTCAGAGAGTTAGAACAAATTATTTTAAGATTTGTGTGGAATCAGAAAAGACCCCGAATAGCCAGGGGAATGTTAAAAAAGAAAACCATAGCTGGGGGCATCACAATGCCAGATTTCAGGTTGTACTACAAAGCTGTGGTCATCAAGACAGTGTGGTACTGGCACAAAAACAGACACATAGATCAGTGGAACAGAATAGAGAATCCAGAAGTGGACCCTGAACTTTATGGTCAACTAATATTCGATAAAGGAGGAAAGACTATCCATTGGAAGAAAGACAGTCTCTTCAATAAATGGTGCTGGGAAAATTGGACATCCACATGCAGAAGAATGAAACTAGACCACTCTCTTTCACCATACACAAAGATAAACTCAAAATGGATGAAAGATCTAAATGTGAGACAAGATTCCATCAAAATCCTAGAGGAGAACACAGGCAACACCCTTTTTGAACTCGGCCATAGTAACTTCTTGCAAGATACATCCACGAAGGCAAAAGAAACAAAAGCAAAAATGAACTATTGGGACTTCATCAAGATAAGAAGCTTTTGCACAGCAAAGGATACAGTCAACAAAACTCAAAGACAACCTACAGAATGGGAGAAGATATTTGCAAATGACATATCAGATAAAGGGCTAGCTTCCAAGATCTATAAAGACCTTATTAAACTCAACACTAAAGAAACAAACAATCCAATCATGAAATGGGCAAAAGACATGAACAGAAATCTCACAGAGGAAGACATAGACATGGCCAACATGCACATGAGAAAATGCTCTGCATCACTTTCCATCAGGGAAATACAAATCAAAACCACAATGAGATACCACCTCACACCAGTGAGAATGGGGCAAATTAACAAGGCAGGAAACCACAAATGTTGGAGAGGATGCGGAGAAAAGGGAACCCTCATACACTGTTGGTGGGAATGTGAACTGGTGCAGCCACTCTGGAAAACTGTGTGGAGGTTCCTCAAACAGTTAAAAATAGACCTGCCCTACGACCCAGCAATTACACTGTTGGGGATTTACCCGAAAGATACAAATGCAATGAAACGCCGGGACACCTGCACCCCGATGTTTATAGCAGCAATGGCCACGATAGCCAAACTGTGGAAGGAGCCTCGGTGTCCAACGAAAGATGAATGGATAAGGAAGATGTGGTTTATGTATACAATGGAATATTACTCAGCTATTAGAAATGACAAATACCCACCATTTGCTTCAACGTGGATGGAACTGGAGGGTATTATGCTGAGTGAAGTAAGTCAGTCGGAGAAGGACAAACATTATATGTTCTCATTCATTTGGGGAATATAAATAATAGTGAAAGGGAATATAAGGGAAGGGAGAAGAAATGTGTGGGAAATATCAGAAAGGGAGACAGAACGTAAAGACTGCTAACTCTGGGAAACGAACTAGGGGTGGTAGAAGGGGAGGAGGGCAGGGGGTGGGAGTGAATGGGTGATGGGCACTGGGGGTTATTCTGTATGTTAGTAAATTGAACACCAATAAAAAATAAATTAAAAAAATAAAAAATAAAACTACTAAAAAAAAATAAAAAATAAATAAAAAATAAAAAGAAAAGATTATATACAACTACCAATGATGCAGAAGACCCTGCCCCTCTTCTAAATTCAGAGGAGATTCCATTCATATAAATGAATGGCATGGAAGATGTTGTGGCTTCAGGGAGGAGCTAAGTGATTATAAAATCAGTCAATTTTAAGGTTTCAAAATGTCTTCTTCCCAGTTCTGTTGAAATATAATTGACATATAATATTCTATTCATTTAAGGGACACATAATTATTTGATATGTGTATATATTGTAAAATGATTACCACAGTAAGTCTTGTTAATATCCATCATCATATATGGTTACAATTTTTTTTCTTGTAATGAAAACTTTTAAGATCTACTCTCTCATCAACTTTCAAAAACATAATAGTGTTAACGATAGTCACTATCGTTTGTAACTTTTGACCAGTTTCACTCATTTTTCCTACCCCCAACATCTGTTAATAACCACCAACCTGTTCGCTGTCTCTGTGATTGTTTTTATTTTTCTTTTTTAGATTCCACATATAAGTGAGATCATACAGTATCCCCCTTTCTCTGTCTTAGTCTACTTAGCATAATGCCCTCACAAGGTCTATCCACATTGTTACAAATGAATGGCAGGATTTCCTTCTCTTTTATGGTTGATTGTCTTGACCAAAAATTAGGAGTTGAAACATTAAAGGTGTAAGTTTTTTTGTAAGAGCTGTCCCAGGGGGACTCCTGGATGGCTCAGTGGTTGAGCTCCTGCCTTCAGCTCAGGTTGTGATCCTGGGGTCCCAGGATCGAGTCCTGCATCAGGCTTCCCATGGGGAGCCTGCTTCTCCCTCTGCCTGAGTCTCTGCCTCTGTGTGTCTCTCATGAATAAATAAATAAAATCTTAAAAAAAAAAGGTCCCAGAGATGTTTTTATCAGTAGGGCATCCTATACCTTTTCCTAGGTTATTTTGGTTAGCAGATGATATTTGTTTGTCAGCCTTGTGATTTTTTTGATCAGTAAGGCAACTTCCTAAGTGAATTGTGGTAGGTACTTCAAGCACACTGGGCCTGTTTTTTTTTTTTTTTTTTTTAAGTTTAGTGAGCATTTAAGTTTGTTCATACGTATTGGCATTATAAAATTCCACAGTTTTTCATCACTCAAAATGACCCCAGGAGGGATTGGAAATTGCATGTACTTTTTAATTCTCTTTGGAGTCCAAATCTAAATCTTTTCTTCCAGCCTCTGAATTGGGAGTTAATGATCTCAAAAAGAAGTACTTCTCCCTCAGCTCCTCTTTTTTTTTCTCTTTTCCTCAGCTCTGCTTTTATATCTGTATTCAGAGAAGGAATTTAAAAAGGCCCAGTCTAAAGCACCTCACTCAAACACATTTAATTGATGTACAGTAGGAAGTGATGCTCAACAGACCCATCCATCTATTATCTTTAGGTGCTTGGCTGTATTTTTTTTTCTTCATCATTGAGTTTCTTCCCATTTTCAACTTCATATTTAGTAGGGTGATCATGACCATTTGGCTAATCTCAGGGGAGAGTCAATCTGCTATATGTATCCCACAATTAAATCCTTCTTTTGGGGAATATGGCCTGGCACATAATATACTCAAACTGCTTTTATCCATTGTAGTTGTAATTTCAATTGCATTTTATGCCTCTATATAATTTTCCCAGAAGAAAAGGACTAAATGAAACATGTGTGAAGTCCTTTGAGCTAACATTTAATGAAGAGCTTTGAAATTCCCAGGTGTAAAGCACCATAAAAGTTTTAAGCATTATTATCTTCCTAATAAATGACTTTTCCATTTTCTTTCCCTTGTGACATCTTTATTGCTCATTTCTCTCTCTTTTGAATTTAATTTTTAAATGAACAAGAATGTTTGTTACCAACTTGTTTTTTAAAAATAAGAGAAAGACTTGAGTAAACTGCTTATATTAATCAACTGCATTTTAGAAAAAGATACATAATGCTGTTCTTCTCTATCATCTATCTATCATCCATCTATCTATCTCTCTCTCATCTATCTATCTATCATCTCTTTTACCACAGCACTGAATTTTCTTTTCAACTTTATGCTAGGCTATTGACAATTATATTAATTATATTAATAGGAACCTTCCCTCAAAGAGTTCAAAGATACATTTATCTTGAGTGTATGACCATAAACTAGTCAAATACTGTTTATAAAATGCTCAACACTTTATAAGTCCACATAAAAACAGCAATTAAAACCTGCACATAGATAAATGTGTTGGAAAGTAAAGATAATAGATTTCAGAATGATTTCATTTTCCTTAAAAATAGTCCAAAATATATTAAGAAACCTATTGGAAATTAGGTCTTTGTCCTGATTTCTAACACAAATAATGAGTCAGATATATTTTTGTACAATGCTAAAACAGTGGCTAGTATACATAAAATATTACATGTAAAATGTTACCATTTGTAATAAAAGCTATTATATTCAAATGAATTTTTCAAATTTTATCAAATATGACATGAAAGGAAACATTTAAACAAACATTTAAAGGTATTTTTGTATTACTGTATATATATATTTTTTTCTAGTTTTAAGTTTGCTTTTCTAGAAAGCCCAGTGAAAATAAGAAACAGACTAAGAATCCTATAAAACAACAGATAATTAAGAAGCTTGATTGAGAAACTCCTCTTGAGAGGGTAGCATGTTGATTAGAAAGATAAGCAGAATAAGGTCTATTTTCCGTTCTGAAACTATGGCTGTACATTGTGGGTAATTTTTTTCCTAACATTTTCTCATCAGCTAGCCATGGTTGAAAAAATCTACTCAGAGATCAAAGAGAGCTTTTGAATTTTTCCCCACAGCTTCCTCATTTTATGGCTGATTCCACATTCTTATCAATGCTCTAGAAACAAATTTTGATCTCAACTGAATTTTTCATAGTTCTTTATGTTCTCCATGGAGGCTCCTGCCTATTCAGACTTTTTTTCCCCTCCAGCATTACTTGTCTAAGTAATCCCTTTAAAACAAACTGGTAGCCAAGATCAACTTCTACTTTAGTAACACAATAATTTCCTGTCCATTCTATGCATATGCTATATGCTCCTGTCCCTATTATCTTGTACTTAAAGCTCCATATGTAAATGGCCCCGTCAAAATGTGCAGTCACTTCCCATTTTATCCCAGGTTGATTCCCTTGACATTTTTCTAGATAGTGAACTTCTCCTCACCACTTACAGACTTCCTTTGCTCTGTCCAATTTTGTTATCAGTCCTTGTGTTATATGTTCCCATTTTGAGATATTTAAACACTTCTGCCTAAACATCCTGTTGGAAGCAGACAAAGTATGGAGGTGAAGAGAGAGGCTTTGAGTCTGAACTTTTGAATAACAGTATATCTGAAGCTTGGCTCCAATATCAACAGCTATTTGATTCTGGGCTGGTTTTTGATGCCTCTGTGACTCAATTTCTTCAACCCTGTCAAACAGAGAAAATAATATTATCTGTTTTATATTCCTTGAGTGACAGGATCAGGTGATTATTGTAAAATTCTTGGTATACTAGAGCTACTCAATACATCAGTATTGGTGTTATTATTATTAATGGTGGCAGTAGTAGCTACCATAATTACATTCCAAGATGAACTCCTTGATTCCTCCAAGGAATATATGTTCCCAAAATTGTCCAACAACATCTACAAAGCTCTCTTGGATTGAGAAGATGATAGGCATGCATTCTCCACAGGGTCATTATTAATATTTATCAACTTTCAAATAGATTGATTTTCTCCATTATTTATTTCTACCTATATTTCCATAGGGCTGCCATATGCTTTAGAAATGCAGGACTAAAATAGTGTTGGAAATAGTTACCATATATTAAATAAAAATGGAGAAAAATGGAAACTTACACAAACCAACTCTTTTTACTTAGTAGTAACATATTTCATTTTCTGAACATTCTAAAGCAAGATATTTGATTTTGCTAAAACCTCTCCCCATTTCCAGCATTTGCTATAATGGGCTTCCTACCTTGGAAGTGATTGCTCACACTGATTTTTCTTTTTCTTTTTTTAAAATTTTTAAAAAAGATTTTATTTATTTATTCATGGGAGACACAGAGAGGGAGAGAGAGGCAGAGACACAGGAAGAGGGAGAAGCAGGCTCCATGCAGGGAGCCTGATGTGAGACTTGATCCCAGGACTCCAGGATCATGCCCTGGGTGAAAGGCAGGCACTAAACTGCTGAGCCACCCAGGGATCCCCACACTGCTTTTTCAAGAACGGGTATCTAATGCCTTAATCCAATAAGGTCTGACATGCTTAGCTTTACAAATGTTCCAAAGCCTGGAATCGTCCCCTATTCCTTCACTGGTAACATAGAGAAAGAAGAAAATAAGAATAAAATTTGTGTTTATCCATTCAGAGTCTGAATAGTATTATTCTTCCGAGATATAACTGTCTGCATATGTCAGTCAATAGAAGGTAGAGTTGAGAGAAGTTTAAGGCAGACCTCTGGGTCTTTTTTAGCTAAAAGGTATTACAGTGTAGGAATAATCCAGCATCAGTATTAGCAAATTAAAAAGGTGGAGAGCCCAGTGTCATAACTTTTACTTGGACTATAATAAAGCTTTAGTAGCATCTTTGGGTAGAGGTCTGAGGAATAGTAAAATGCTAAGCAAATAGGGAACACTTGGGTGGCTCAGTTGGTTAAGCTTCTGGCTCTTAATTTCAGCTCAGACCATGATCTCAGAATCGTGAGATCAAGCCCTATGTTGGGCTCCACACTGGGTGTGGAGCCTGTTTAAGATTCTCTCCCTCTGACCTTCCTGTCCCTCTCTCTGATCCTTTCAAAAAAAAAAAAAAAAAAGAATGAAAGAAAAGAAAAGAAAAAAAAAAGCTAAACAATAGTAGGTATAGCAAACTGTAAACCCCAGTCCAATGGTCCAATGGAACACATAGCTGCCACTATGTTTGTACAGAGTTCTAAATTAAGTGGAAAAACTCCTTCATTATATTTTAATATATGAAGTTTTAAAATAGAATATTATAGAATTTCAGGGCAAAATTAAATATACCAAAACATCCATGGTTCAAAGATAAGAACTGGGTCTGTTTCCCCTGCTCATTTTAGAAAGATGTCAAGAATAAGAGGCCCTTAATAGGCAATATTTTATGATGATCATAAAACCAAAGCATAGAAATAGTATAAACCAAAGCAAAGTGATAGCTCTTATAAGAAAGATACTGCAGTTGTGGGCAGAGAGTTAACTATATAACAGCATATTATTAGGTTAACTCTTCAAGATCAACCATAGTGTAATGCTGATATTAATAGGCAGAAGGAAGCTATGCATGGACTTGACCCCTATGGCTATATTGAACTGAATGTTCTATGAAATTTTTAGTATTATTTTGAAATAAGGCAACAGCATATATGATGTCCTCACCAAAAGTGCAAAAGACTGCCTGGGTCCCTAATGTGAAGATTTTAATGTGGTAGGGTCTCCCCAACTTAGCCTATGACACTTTGAACATGAGATGAGCTGAGATTTTTCACTACATCCATACTTAACTTTCTCCTTCCAGAAAGTGAGATGAAAAAGATGAGCTTCAAGGTTATACACCATGTGTACCAACGCATCCCTCTATGTCCATGTAACTCCTGATAATGAACTAAGATTGTTTACCTCCGAACAGATCCTCAATCTCAAACTTAGTCTCAGATTTATATTAAAGGACCCACTATTAATCAATAGGGTGAAGGTAGCATGCAAAATAAAAACTGTTTTCTGTCTCTTGGCCAGAGAAATGGAGAGGAGAAACATTTACAAAGAAACATATGTTTAAACATGTAATAGGTTTCATTCCAAAGGTACACTAAATATTAAATGCATGATTCTGCCCCTTATTGTAGACTTTTGTTTTTATTGTAGACTTAACCATCACTGGAAGCTCCAAATACACAAAAGCTTTATTTTTAAAGAAGAAAGAAAATGATCCTTTAATTTCAACAAAACTAATACGTCCTTTCCTTTTAGCTCCACTAAACATTAACATGTCACATACATACATCTTCTGAACATTTTCAAAGCAAATGATATGAATTTTATACTTGCTTAAATACTTTGAGAAGCTGACTAAAATCCTTCCATATTAGTTTTTCAAAATGCACAATCCCTAGGTAAATAACAATTCTTAAAGTTGGTTAAAAAATGGCAAAACTATTGCAGGTATAGAATTAAAAAAAAAAGAAAACATGGATGTGAGATGTGAGATGCCTATGTGAGATGGAACTGACAAAGCAGGTGTGCCCTCCATGATAAGTGTGATACACAATTTAAACAATGTGAAAAAGAAAATAATAATAATTATGAAGGAGAAAAATGAACCTGCCAAAAGTATGGTTCCCTACTATCAAAAGGTTCAGTCAGGTTTGTGCTCCTAATGCTTGAGCAATTTAAAGAGTAATTAGGGGATTAGCACTATGGATAAAATTGAAACCATTATTATATTCTCCACTTGAAAAAAAATCAATTTATTAAATGGCTCCCAGATGTCTATTTTGGAATTGCTGACTTCATATGACTGGGGAATGTTCAATAACATGACCTAACCTTTGCTGAAATATACATAACATCTTAAGATAACAATAAATATTTTAACTGAATAAAAATACTAATAAAAATAACAAAACTCTTTTTTAAACATTGATCCCTCTATGTAAGAGTTCTGATCAATGATTAAATGGACCACTTTATCTAGTTCCCTGAGGACTACTCAAGCAGGAAACTCTAACCTTTTCTAGAAGGACAAGTATAGCAAAAGGCAATTCAAAGGAATTTCTATATTCTCCTTTTACCACTTAAAAGCAATTTGATATTGGGTGGCTTACTTAACCCTTCTCAGTGTTACATCTGCTTTCCTGGAATATAAAATGGACACTCTTACCTTAAGAGGACCAAATAGCTTGTTTTATAGAACAAGACTTGCATAAAGTAGTTTAGCAAATGCTGGTTTCATAACCACCCCTTCCATGGTTTAGATATAGAATTAAACTTATTTCTTGCTAGAAGTAGGTCACGTCAGCCCCATAGCTTCTTTGAGTGTTATATCTTTCAGTATCTTCCAGCTTAGATCAAAGATCCAGAGCTGAAAACTACAGGGAGGTAGGTGTCAGTTCACTCTAAGGAAGAAATCTGTAGTTGTGTCATCTTAAAATCGATTTTTCCAAGAATGAAGCAGAGACTTCCAGACCTTTTTGTTGGGGATCTTATTAGGAGCTATTGCTGTAAATCAATTCCTAAGACACTTCAACATATTAATTCTTTAAATTTGTTACCCACGATTCACTTCCTTCCTCAATCACTGTTGTATTACTTTTGTATGGTCACATAACATGATTATAAATTCAGTGGCTTAAAACAAAACACATTTATTATCTCACCGTTTCCATAGATTGGAAGTCCAGTTTGGTCTAGCTGAGTTCTCTGCTTAGAGTCTAATAAGGTTAAAATCAAAATATCACCGGGCTGGGTTTTTATCTGGAGGCTCTGTGGAAGAATCCACTTTCAGGCTCATTCAGGCTGTCAGCAGGATTCAGCAACCAGTGGTTGTAAGACCAAAGACCCTGTTTGCTGGGTCTTGGCCTGGGGCTGCTTTCACCTTCTAGAAACTGTCTGCATTTCTCACATGTCCCCTTCCATCTTCAAAGCCAACAACAGTGTGTCAAATCCTTCTGGTGCTTCTGATTTCTCTGGTTTCCTCTTCTGGGGGTGGCCAGAAAAAAACTCTGCTTCTAACAAGCTTACCTGCCCAGGTCAAGACAATTCAGATAATCTGTATATACTAAGATCAATGGACTCCAGACTTTAATTAGATATGGAAAATCCCTGCATAGCAATACCACATTAGTGTTTGTCTGAACAACCAGGAATAGGGATCTTGGAAGGCCATCCCTAGAATTTTGCCTACCACATCTGCCCAAACCCAGATCAAGCTTTTTGTCCAATATCCCATCATAAGACAATACCATCAACTACACATAGTAACCTTTTTATATTTTATATGTGCTTATAAGTACCTCATAGCTATCCTTTCTAACACTTGTCCCTTTTCATAATTAGGCATTTAGTTTTTGTGTTTAAATTACTATAAGGCGGTTTTTTTCTTCTCACCATTGTATTCACAGCACTTAGTAATGGGGAGCAGAGGACAAAGCACAAGCCCAGGGCAGCACATAGACAAATCCTTGAAACACCGTAGAGGGACATTCCTCTACAGACTCAACTGCCTCAATGTTAATACTTTGCTAAGGGAAAAAAAAAAAAAAAAAAAATCCTGACCCCTCAGGATTCTGTATGTCTATTTTAACATATAAAAATTCCTTTAGAAATTTCCTTTATCTCTAAACCCAAGGTACATGTTGGCAATCATCTCCCAAGCACATAGCCCACTGATATACATCTGAAGGGTCTCAAGACTAAGGTTTAATTAGATGGTAATAAGTGACCTTTTCCCAACAATAGCTGGCCCCCTCCAGGTCCTGGAAACCTTGTTTCCAAAATTCCTTACAGAGTAAGCTATCCCCAACTTAAAAGTATATAATCAGTCACTCTTCACAAGCCTAGGGCAGCAGCTCTTCCTGCCCTCAGGCCCTGTCCCCCTGCTTTAATAAAACCATCATTTTGCACTAAAGAATTTGTCTCAAGAGTTCTTTCTAGGTGGTGGGCTCCGGACCTCACCCCACCAAATCTCACTTATATTCCAAAACTTTATCACCTAGTATCCTGATTGAGCTATGAAAGGTGTTTAATACACATTTCTTCAAAGAGAGAAGAAAGAAAGAAAATTTCTGTGACTATAGCTAGATAGAAAAGTCCTTTTTGGCTTGATGACTTTAGTGGAGCAGAAAGAGAGGGCAAAGTTGGCCTCCAGCGTGTGGGGTGGGAGGGTGAGAAGCAAGGTGTTCAGAAAGTAAGGAAAGCCTCTGGGGTGGAGGAGGAGTGAACACAGAGGAAGTCCACCAGCTCTAGCAGAGCCGAGGGAGAGTTGCTACAATGGCTCCTGCCAGTGTTAGTCCCTGGAGAGCATCTCCTGCCCCCTCAGTCCTACGCTTTAACAAATAAGCCTTTTCACCTAGATCCTGGGTGCTTTTTAAACGGCAGCTCCTCCTCTGGGCCTGTGAGTGACTGAGCCTGTGCGGGAGCCTTTTAGGAGCTGGTTCTTCTGGGCGCAAGAAGCCCCTGTGGGTTTTCAAAGCTGCATAACTTATAGGCTTGTTTCTCTCGTGCAGTTTTTGAAAGTCTGGTGCCCAAGTGGGGTTCAAATACTTTGCACCTCAGGAAGAAGTTCAGAAGAAGGTCAGACTAGCGTGTCCCCGCCCAGGTGTGGGGGCAGGGCTCATGGCCAGATTAGGTCTCCCTCTCTCTCCTACCTGCTTCCAGGTGGTTTCCTTACTGCCCCAAGTGGACAGGAATTGCTCAGCTAATTTTTAGATTCTTTGCAGAGGACTGTTGAAGCTGTTGTTTGTGTCTATGGGAGGAGAAGGTGGTTTCAGATCCTCCTATATCACCAGCTTGAACCTAAATCCTTCCTTATTTTTAACAATAAAAATTTTTCAGTGAACTACAAAGTTACTACAGGTGAGTTCTGTTTGCATTTTGTTAAAAATGCCTCAAATGGAAAGGGGGATAAATAAGATTTTCCACTAACTTTTCATGTAGCATCAGGCACATGGCATCACAACAGATTCCCCATTTAAATCTCTTCTTAGACTGGACAAATCTGGAAAAAAAAAACACTTCTTGGGCTGAAAAAAATAAAATCATTTTATAACAGACCACAAAATAATAACCCACTCAATGACTTCTCTAGTTTCTTTTCAATAAACTAAAAAAAATCTGTCACAATCTGTTCTCTCTCGATCTTTATATTTTTAGGCAATTTCCACCCCTCCACAACTCTCCACTCTAAATTCCATATTTATATTTGTACTAAGTTGAATGGCATCTTCCCAAAATTCCTGTCTACCTGGAACCTCAGAATCTAATTTTATTTGGAAGTATAGTATTTACAGGTAAAACTTGTTAAGATGAGGTAATATTGGATCAGGGTGGCCCCTAAATCCAGTATTAATGGTGTCCCTATAAGAAGGCCATGTGGAGAAACACGGACACAGGGAAGAAGGCTGTGTGACTCAGGAGGCAAAGGCTGGAGTTACACTGCCATAAATGAGGTATCACCAAGGATTCCTGAAAATCACCAGAAATTAGGAAGAGGCAAGGAAGGATTTTTCCCTAAAGCCTTCAGAGAGAGCATGGCCCTGCTGACACATTGAGTTTGGACTTCTAACTTCCCAAACTGTGAGAGAATAATGTACATTGTTTTCAGCTGAGACGTTGTGGTACTTTGTTACAGCAGCCCTAGGAAAGTAACACAAAAGGATAGTGTGTCTCTCAAGAGTTAGGCTCTCATTTCAGGGGTTTTACACAGCCTCTTTTCTCAGTGTCTGGTACTTGTATGGGAATGCTTTGTGATACCATGTGCTTATTCTGTGTCTTGTGTGATGGTGGGCATTAATCTTTCAGGGGCACTTAGTAAAGAACATTTATGACTGTGTAGACATACGTGGTTCACTCCTGTCATGTTGTCTCCATGTTTCCACTCAGAAGTTTCATGATCCCTGCATTACTAGGCTGAAAGAAGAGGGGAAATACAGGGTAACTTTTCTGGTACTACATCTGAAAACTCTAGCCAAGCAAGTGTCGGGAGAGAGAACAGGTAATACTATATACATAGACATATGACACATGGGCTGTACAATTCTAGAATAGTGGTTGGATGTTCAACTCAGTGGAATCAAGGACATTTCTATGAATCACCTTTATTAGTACAAATAAGTTTTTGAGAAAACAGTGAGGTATTTTTCCTGCTTATTCCTTGTTTTTTTCTTTTTTTTTGTTGTTGTTGTTGTTTGTTCCCAATGGCAAATAAACACTGAGCAACTATAATCCACCAAGAAAGGCCATGTGCAGTTTTAGAGTTGCCTTCCAACATTTGGAATATTTTCTAGTTTCCTGTACCTTCTGGCTGACTTGTATTTACTCAAGTGTGAACATAGTCAATACTTCTGGGAGAAAGTTGTCCCTGACATCCTGAGACTGGGCTACTTACCCTGCTTTCACTCCTCTCTAGACTAAATACTCTTCCCATAATAACACTTTTAATTGCTTTTGTTAATTGCCCACCTCTTCTACCAGACTGTAAGCACCCTTCCTCTTCTCTATAATGTCAGGAAAATGGTAAGCACTAAATACAACCTATTGAAAGGAGAAATGAACTGGTCTGAGGTTCAGAATAATGGAAGAATGCCTTTGGCTTTCTGTAAATAGGTCTATGTGCTATTTTTTCATGCTACATATAATAAAAACTGGATAACTCATCTCATATGTATAGTGCCATTGCACACTGTTTTTTGACAAGAGCTTCTCCAGATATCTATCCTTAAAAGGGTGGTAACACTCCACACCCACTAGGATGGCTATTATAAAAATAACAGCAACAGCAACAAAACAAACAAACAAAAACACTGAATGGGAAAAAAAGTATTGGCAAGAATATGGGGAAACTGAAAAATTCGTGCATTGTTGGTAGGAATATAAAATGGTACATTCTCTGTAAAAAAAAAATGTATGGTGGTTTCTCAAAAAGTTAAAAATAAAGTTACCATACAACCTAGCAACTTCACTTTTGGGTATATACTCAAAAGGACTGAAAGCAGGGACTTGAACAGATATTTGTATACTCACGTTCATAGTAGCATTATTCACAAGAGCTAAAGGATGAGAGCTACCCAAGTGTCCATTGATGGGTTAGTGAATAAACAAAATGTGATGTATATAATACAATATAATATTATTCAGCCTTAAAAATGATAGAAATTCTGACCCATTCTATAATACAGATGAAACTCAAGAACATTATGCTAAATAAAATTACATATCACAAACAGGAAAGTATTCCATGATTCCATTTATATGAAGTATCTAGAACAGTCAGATCCATAAGGACAGAAATTAAAATGGTAGTTGAATGGGTGAGAAGGAAGGGGAAATAAGAATAACTTAAACAATAACTTATGAATAATAACGATGATAAATAACTTATAAAAAATAATGGGAACAGGGTTTTAGTTTGGGAAAATGAAAAATCTCTGAGGTTGAATGCCAGTGATAATTGCACAATGATGTGAATGTACTTAATGCCACTGAAGTGTACACTTAAAAATGGTTAAAATGGTAAATTTCATTTCATGTGTATTTTACCACCATTAAAGAATTTTTTTTAAATCATTGAATAATAATAATAATGAAAAGAATGTCACCAAAATTTCAATTCTCTCTATTGATTCTGCTGTTTGACGGAGGTTACCTGCAGGTAACTTCCCTAGTACCTTAATGTGGCTGGATTCTCTGCTTAATAACATAATGGATGATGATGAAATGCTCAATTTATTAATAAAATGTATCCAATACCTTGAGGTGTTTTAAACTCTTTGACGAGGTTGTTTAACAAATACATGTTTCAGAAATTGTTGTGGAAGGAAATAAAAGGAAAGCAGATTAGAGTCAAAGGGTTTCTATGTCAGTGCTTTCTGTACTATGTTGCATATTCATATATTCACTAAGTATTCTCCCCATTGTTGGTAATATCTTAGTACTGACACCCTATCATTAGATATTTCAAGAAGAAAAGCTTAATAAACTGAAGTTTCTCGATTTTCCACATGAAATAATTTCCCAAGTTATCTAAGTATAAGCTAAGACAGTCTAAGGAGGGAATTATTTGAAATAAATATTGAGAAAGAGAATTCATTTAAATGGAGTTAATCCTCCCAGAAATGGATAGCAACAAGATATTTAATCACTGCATATCCAGTTAAATCACATTCAGAAACTGCTGGAAATGGAGCCTAGACAACTTCCTTAATTTAGAAGACAGTGTAATGCTTAAGACTTTAATCCCCTTATGATAGATATTGGACTTAGGACTTTGGCACAGTTTTAACAATAAAACCCTTACTTTTATTAAGATGTCTTATACATGAGTCAGTGCAAGTCATTTGTAAACCAACTAAATTGACTACAGTGGTCCTCTAGTCTTACTTCTTGAGAAAACATGAATATTGACATTTTTTATATGTGATATGATTATTTTTTGATTTATCTATTGTTTGGAAACCTGTTTTCTAATACTGATTTACCATTTAAAAAAATAGGAGCGAGCCTTTTGTCATACAAAATTGGAGATGCCTAGAGTCTACAATTTCTATGTACTTGTTTGGAGTACTAAAGAAGACAAAAAAAGAAAGAAAGAAGAAAAAAAAAGAGCATATCATGGGCAGTCAGACTAGACCAGAAAGACCACATGCTTGGGGTCCTTTACTAAATGGAATAGGAATAGTAAATTTTGATCTGATATATGTGTAAAGTTACAAAGCATTCTCCATCAAAAGCTCAGAGAATTAAATTAAAATCATATATCTTACCCCTGTTCCAGTAGGTAATATAACCTCAGTAGTGAAATAAAGTCCATGAACAGATTTCTAATTAAATCCCTCATTGTATGAAAATAAAAGTCATAGAAACAATACAATTTATTATATGATTTGTCATCAAAAATACTGTAGTAAAACTTATATACACTTGCATTATTTAATAAATCTTTACCCCAAAGTAAACAACTTATAGAATTAAAACTCCTCTGTGAAAAAAGTAATTTATTGCATCATGTAATACCCACATAAGCTGAATAAAAATTACCTTTAAATATCTATAGTCTCTAATGTATTTTGGGTAAGAAAAAACTATTTCTAAAGATCAAGTTGGCAAATATAACTGTAAATATATTTTATTGCTTGAGAGTATATCTTTAGAGAAAATAAAACAAAACTACAGCCTGAGAATATTTATGCATATTGGATTATTTAACTAAATAAAGCAAGTACTTTTCAATAAACACAGAATTTGCCATGGTACTTCATAGAGTCTTAGAAGTAGTAACCTTTGCATTTGGCTATTGACCAATCTTCAAGAGCACACGAATATGAGTTGTTTCTAGTTTTATTTTATGAAACTTTAGATACATGAGTATATTTATAGAATAGTTGTTTCCTTGGTTCAGGATTAATGAAAGCCATTTTACCTAGTAATTAATTTTCAAAACAAAAGTAGTTTTATTGTTTTTGTTTTATTATGAAATATAATATGCTTAGCAACTCAAAGAAGTAGAAAGGAAAAACTGACGATCATATATACTCCACAATTTAGGGATCACTGTTATTAATATTATGGGACATAAGCATCAAAACTTACTTCTATCCATAACTATACCAGCATATACATACACATAGCACATATTTACTTAAGGATGGGAAGTTATAGTAGCTATGGCTTTGTAACTATTTTTGACCTTTATATTTTTGGTATAATCTATATCAAAAAAACCTATACCAAATTTTCAATTAGCTGCTTCATATTCCATTACAGGCATATATGACTATATTATATAAAATATTATTTTATAATTACATATGTTATCTATTATGATCTATAATTATTTTATCATGGTTTATTTAAGCAATCACCCAGTGATTATTTTTTTACTTTATAAAATACAATTATAGAGCAATTTTTTAATCCATGCCTTTCAGAAAGTGAAATATCAAGTAGATAAAAAATGCAAGAATATACATATACACATATATATGTAGTTATATATATAATTATATAATGCTTTGAATATTATAATCTACAATCTTGATGTTTTATACACATGTACACACACAAAAATATATAAATGTTTTTTCCTATAGAATATATTTCTCCTTTATGCCCATCAAACAATTAGAAAAGATGTCAATAATGAAAAGAAGTCACATGTTTGGAAGTCATATGCTCTACTCCCTAAAGTAGAAATTTTTAAAGAAAACTGCTGCTCATATGCCTTCTACTAAATTAACAATCTAAAACAGAGTTTTAGAACCTAATTTCAAGGAGCAAATAGAAATGTAAATAGTGCTCCTTCCAGACTCAGAAACAGGATACTTTTATCAAGGTCCATGGGAGCAGAAAAAGCTATTCTTTGAAAAAAAATAGATAGCTTTAGATGCTTTTATTGTAAAACAGAATAGTTAATTAGCTTCCTAAAAAATTTTTTTTTACTGTGGTTTCTCCAGGGCTAACACAATGAAATCTTAACTTTTCAGATTCAGATTGCACCTGTACATACACATATAATAGATACTATATATGACTTACAGAGCCTAAAATATTTACTGGACATTTTACAGAACAAGTTTTCTGACTGATACTCCAGAGCATAGTACTTTATCCAAAAGACTTGGAGTTTGCTGTTTCAGCTGGATGTGAAAGGTGTTGATGAGATGTGAATAAGGTGGTTTAACTTTGGCATGGTACCAGTTTTTCTCCAATATTTTTGTTCTACTCTCAAACACAGAGCAGCAATTCCCCAGTAACCCTCTGGTAGTCTTACCCCACCTTCACAGGCACCTGGCCCTCAGCTGTAGACATGAGAGGACCTGCCCAGACACATTTGGAAATCTCTCTCCACACAGATCCTTCCTCCAAAGATGCCTCACTTCACAAATTCTAATTCTCTTGTAGCCCCAATCTCTGACTCCGTAGCTTAGCTAACCACCATGCTCTGTTCACTGTCCATCTCTGCACTTTGATTGGGAAATTTAGCTGAAACTGAGCACTAGAAGATCAAAGAACTTATATTGAAATTTTCCCTTCTCTCCAAGATTGCAGTTAGGTGTTCTTATGTCTACAGTTCTCTCATATATTCTGTCTAATTTTGAAGTTGTTTCTAATGAGGGGAGTGGTGTGGTACTGATTCATGTATAATACCCAGAAGCAAAACTACCCTTGATGGGCATGTACTTTCTATCTTTTCTAGCAATTTACTCATGTAAATACTTTGGGGATATGTTAATGTACTTCCATTAATTCCTTAAGATAAATACTGAAAAAGTAACTGATGGGACAAAATTATTTTCCTTCTATAGCTCATCTACAGGAGTTTGTTCTAAATTTTGAAGGATTTCATCAATTAATCTTCTAATCTGACTATTAAAAGTTCTATTTTTGATGTTATACCTGAAATTTACAGCTTTTTCTTCTTTCTAACTTCTTTCTCACCTTCTCTTACCCCATTTCTTTCTCTCTCCTGTTATTTCATGAGCACAATACTCCCTTTCTATTTATAGTAAAGTTTCTTCTTTTTCTTTTTCTATTGTTGTCATTGTTGTTGTTGTTTTAGGTTTTCTTTCATCCTTTTACAGAGTTTTGTTAGTATTTTTTTCTACTTCTTTACATCACATTCTTACATGTTAAAGACTATTCCTGGTGATCTTTAGTTGTTCTTTCATATTTAATCATGAGCCACTTGAAAGCTAACTGGGAGTTCCCTGTATATGGGGCAGGTGGCATTTACACTCTGGTGGGTTTCTCTACTGTGTGATCTAATAAACCAGCTTTATTTTTCCTTTAAAAGACCTTCAAAACTTTATTAGGTCTTTTTTTTTCCCTGAAGTACTTCATCTTCTACAGAGAGGAATTCTTCAATAAGTTTCTTGGCAGGTAAAGAGAAGAGCTGGGTATGTATAAGCCTGAAAAAGCTACTTTCTAAGAACCTGTTAGTGAAGTGGAAGAGGCGCTCAATATTCAGTATTAAAATTTTTGCCTAATTCCACACTTTGTAGTTCACTGCCTCATTTTTCACCCTTCTTGAACACTGATACCCCAAGGTGATAGCTCTTTGCTTCAATTTCTCTAGAAAATCAACCTCCATTTCTATGGGAAATTGATACCTATAGGTAGAAGTAGATATCTCTGGTTCTATTTTCTTATACACATTTCCATTCAATTCAGCATGTTGAGTTTGAAAACCCTATGCCTTTTTCTCCTGGTGTTCTCTGTGTATTTGGGACAGTTGGCCACCATTGTGGCTGCAGTCTTATCCTCTCCTCTGGGATAGCTAATCATTCCAAGGTTTGTGTCTTTTGGACCTTTTCTGGGGGGTTACAACCTCCATACCAAGTACTGAAACTTGGTTTACTCCTCATTGTAAGTCATTTTTGGTTCTTCTATGTGCTTTCCATCTTGTCAAAAAAAGAGGTATATGTTTAATTAATATCGTTATGTGTTAATCTTTGCTCTTGTGCGTTTATACATTTAAAAAAGGACTTCTCTATCTTTTGAGTAGAGTTTTAGAAAGGAATACAGATAAAAATAAACATAAATCTAAAAATATATGTAAAATAGGTTCTTTCATTGAATCTTCATAAAAATTAAAGGAAGATGGTATGTTGATTATTACTTCTAATATATGATTGACAAAACTGAAGCTTAGTGAAGTTAAGTACTTTCCAAAGTCCATACTTTCTGTAATGTGTAGAACCAAGATTCAATGTCAAGAAATCTGACTCTGCAGAGCCTTTGGCTAACATGTTGCCAAGTAACTTGGGCTACAACTCAGTTTCCTCATTTGTAAGCTGCTTGGCCTTATCTCTAAGGTTTCATAGAGGTTGAAAAGTAACACACAAAAAGGAGAGTTGTGTCAAATACCTCAACAACAGCAAGGAGAAGACAGCTTGAATGGTTTTATATCTAATGTCCAAAGACAATGCAGAGAAAGGAGAAAGATGAGCCCAAGTTAGATGTGAAATGCAATATATTGTTTTTTAAAGTTTTATTTGATTACATCACATGTCTTTGGAAAAGTAATAGGAATAAAGAATAAAGAAAATATATCTAATCTTGTATAGTAGAGAACAAAAGGAACTGCATATTTTACATTCGGCCCAAGGACATTCTAAAAATGACCCTCTACCTGCAGTTTTCCCTATCTCTAATATTTAAGAGTCCTTTAGATATACACATAATTGGCTTTTTTATTGGTCAGGATCAGCTGACAGAACATTATGTCAATATATTCTTGCCTTATTGGAAAAATAATTAGTTACCAAATAGTGGCAATGAATTGTTGGCTCCTTTCTGGCACTGGCTATTTCAGGAGGTATTAAAAAAGGCATTGTCACTAATATGCACATTTTATTATTATATGAAATGCTGCCATGTTGTGCATCAATGTGTGAAAAATATGAAAGTGACAATATTTCAGGCAAGACAACTTCTGTTTCTGAAATAATACTTTTAGGAAAAATAGAGAAAATAGTTGACAGTATTTAAAAACTGAAATCAATGAAGCTTATACCTTCTCTTGGGGTTTAGATTTTAAATAACATTTTACATTATATTAAGACATATAGCTACAGATATATATATATACATATATATGTATATATATTTAAACCTTTTGAACATGAATTAGTAATTATTTCTAATTTATTATCAGTGATAATTTATACACATATCTTTTCTCAAGGACAATTGGGATTTCCCTAATGGAGACAAAACTATTGCAATGGTTGTAATCAGTAATGTAGATATATTTTTTCCTTAAGAATTAAAAATAGACCATAAAGTTGAAACAGAGCAAAATTCTACATGTAATTTAGAAGACTATTATCAGGAATTTAAAAAAAATATTTTGAGGGGTGAATGGAGAGGGATGCATTTAATGAGATCACGCTGTACTTCCAAATCTGGGGGCAACTGAAGATAGTACACAGGAAATAGAAAAAAAAGGACACCACCATTAGCTTTCTTAGATGCAGATGCACAACAATATTCACATGCTATTACTCTATCTCTCAATCAAGCAAGTGGATGTACCCAAATACAAGCAGCTCTCAAAAACTTCTAGCTTCCCTCACAAGAGCAGGGCCTGTCCTAATGAGCTTATCACATATTTGAGAAGAGATCAGAATACACCCACTCTGCTACTAGGCAGATTTTTAAGGAAGGAATCTAGAAGGAGCAGAGCCAGATATAACCAATACTTCTAAACCCAGCCACTCATTTGTCTTTTCTTGTCCTGTAATAGAGAAATGCAATGAGGGGCCAAGCAAGGTCTATTACTCTTGCCAATGTCCATCCGTACGGTGTCATGAGCCTGTGGAAAAGGAAGTTAGCCTCCAAAATAATGCTACAAAAGGGCATTTCTTATCTAAATAACAATATTTTGGATTAGAGAGTACTTACCTCCATGCCACTTGGAACATCAAAATCAACTATAATTAATTTACATCAGTGAAGGCTGTAGAAATTCCCAGAACTTCACCGACACAAAATGAAAAACAATCCCTCCCAGAATTTGGAGTTCCATCATTCAGGAAGTAAATGCATTGAATCATCATAGTAATAGATTTTATGGTCTTTGATGAATTTGCCATCAGCTTAGGTATGGCTATGGGCCATTGCCAGAAAACAATGACCACAAGTCATTAGGGGAAATAAGCCTTCATCATGTAATATCTAAAAATGCCACTCATTTAGATTGATGCCTCTAAATAAATTTGTAAAATCAATAGATGCTGAATAACAAACGGGAAAAAGTAATTATACTATCCTATATTCCATTTATGTATTCCTCTTCCTTTACAAACTATGTATGAAGTTTGGAAATAATGCAAGAAGTAGTATCGAAAGCCAAAGTCATTCAAGAATGTGAGGTTTGGATGAGTAAATATGCTGCTGAAAAAATAATAGTCTGATTTATTATATGTCTAAATAGGTTGCTAAGGATTTATGAAAATAATCTGAGTAACATTTGTTGGGTATTTATATTTTGTCAGGGAACATGCAGTGAAAACTATACAATGTATGTATAATGCCTATGACATAGTTACTATTATGATCTTTGTTTTATCCTTGTTTGAAAATGAAGTTTAGGGGCACTTGAGTGGCTCAGACAGTTAAGCATCTGCCTTTGGCTCAGGTCATGATTCTACGGTACTGGGATGGAGCCCTGCTTCAAGTACCCTGCTCAGTGGGAGTCTGCTTCTCCCTCACCCTTTGCTCCTTCTCCCCCACTTGTGATCTCTGTCTTTCTCACTCATTCTCTCTCTCTCAAATAAATAAATAAAAATCTTTAAAAATTATTAATATGAAGTTTAGAAAAGTCATTCACCCAAATCTCATGACTAGAAGTGGTAGAGCCACAACAGAACACACTGCTATTTAATACAATGACCAAAAGGCATGGAGTGGCCTGGGTGGCTCAGCGGTTTACTGCCACCTTTGGCCCAGGGTGTGATCCTGGAGACCTGGGATCGAGTCCCCCATCGGGCTCCCTGCATGGAGCCTGCTTCCTCCTCTGCCTGTGTCTCTGCCTCTTTCTGTGTGTGTGTGTCTCTCATGAATAAATAAATAAAATATATTTTTTAAAAAGGCATGGTAGGGTTGCTGTTATATAAAATATATTGAGATTGAAAACCTATAGATTACAAAAAAGTATTATTCCAGAAAGCTTGTATTAGCTAAGTACATCACCAATGGCAAGTAACTTTTATTAAATACTTATTTCATGTATTTTCTCAGTAGAAGCACATCCTCCACTCTTGTGATTAAATATTTGCAAATAGAGAAGAGAAGCAAAAATGATCTATTTGTATCATATACCTGGATGAAACATGAAAAATATTACAGTCAAGTAAGTTAGTTTTTCCAAACACTTACTAACTGTCCAAAGAGTGATTATGTTCCTCCCTTTTCCTTTTAGTTGGTCATTCAGGCACATGTTAGATTACTTAATGTTTCTGGTTTTGATTCCTGGCATGACCACTGACTTGCTACTGAACTTCGTGCTAATTATGGTCACTTCTTAGGATGTCTTTTTCCCATCTTCTGTGATAGCAGGATTTTATGACTCCCCCTAAAATGTCTACAGCTTAGTCCCCAGAACCTAAGTTAGGCAAGGTGAAATAAGTTGCAAATGGAATTAATATTGCAAACCTGCTGGCCATGAGATGGTGAGACTGTCATGGATTAACTGTGCAGACCCACTGTAATCACAGGACCCTTTAAAGAGCTGTGGAAAGATATGACTGTGGAGAACCAACCAAAGAGATAGCAGCTTGAGAAGTGCCCAGCTTATTGTTACTGGCTTTGAAGACAGAAGGAAAGGCCATGAGCCAAGGAATACAGGCAATCCCTGGAAGCCAAAAAGGGCAAAAAAATGAGTGGGAATTATCAGAAAGGGAGACAGAAAATGAAAGACTCCTATATCCAGGAAACGAACTAGGGGCAGTGGAAAGGGAGGTGGGTGGGGGGTGGGGGTGACTGGGTGACAGGCACTGAGGTGGGCACGTGGCAGGATGAGCACTGGGTGTTATTCTATATGTTGGCAAATTGAACACCAATAAAAAATAAATTTATAAAAAAGAAAAAAAAGAAATGGACTCCTCTCTAGATCTTCTAGAAAGAAATACAGCTCTGCTGACATCTTGATTTTAGCCCAGTAAGGACTCATTTTAAACTCCTGGCCTTCACAATCATGGATAAACTTGTGATGTTCTAAATCACTAAGTTTGTGATAACTTGTTAGAGCAGCAATAGGGAACTGATATATCAACTCATTCAAGATATTGAGAGTATAACTGTTGTGAGTACTAAACAGTGTGATATGTGTGAAATGATTAGTCCAATGCTTGACACAGGGCAAGAAGTCACTGAATGGTATCTGCTATTAACCTGATTATTTTTATAAATATTAATACATTATTATAATTATCATTATTATTATTATTGTTGTACTCATAAAGGTGGTCAAAAGATATGTAGACTGAACTACATTCTGCTAAAAACAATAAGATGCTTGGACCCACTGGTATGTGATATTCCCGAGAATGATTGAAAACCTTAATATTTATGGTAGTCAGGATATAAACTGTGATAAGTATTAACATTTAGAGAAAACAGAAACCACAGGAGAGTCCCAGTATTTTTTTTATCCTACTGAGCACTTTAATGAATATATTTAAATACTTGGAATAAATCTGTGTTTATTTCAACAAAATTTGATAGCATCAAAAATCCTAAGGGTGTAAGATACTTAGAATTTCCATTTTTATGAATAGCCTCACTTTACAGACAACTGAATATATCTAATCTCCATAGGTTGAATTTTGATAGGAATCATTTTATATAGCAGATTGTCCCCCAGTCCCATAGTTGAGTGAAATCAATTTTAACAAAGAATTTTATTCCAAATGACTTCCACTGTTTATAGTTCAAAAATGATTATTCCATGATATAGATGAGGTTTTAAATTGTTTTGAAGTAAAATATCTTTAATGATATTTATCATATTCATTTACACAAAAATAGTGCTAAGATACTCAGATTTCATGTTTTAGTATAATCCTTAGCTTTTCACTTCTGTTTTCTTTGATGTGTAAGTCAATATTTTAAGCTTAAAGCAGATTTATTTTCTTTTCCAGAATCAGGGAAGAGTTTTGAGTACTAAGCTTATATTTTAAATTTCTTTGGTGACACTCCTCCTTAGAAACACATTTTTATGGCATTGATACTGGGTGATAAATTCTCTATTGCTCTTCTTCATTCAAAGCATTACCCCGAACAGCAAACAAACTGATGTGACATGGGTAACATAGATAATGTGTTGCATAGAATAGCAATTTAATGGTCAGAGACTTAATGGCTACTCTGTAAGGATTGTCTTTAATCAAACCTTCCGCAGGGGATAGTAAAAACTTAGGGACTGACCTTGGGTTAAACTGATACAACACATTCATTTACTCATGTATTCAAAATAAATATTTTTCTTACATAAAAATATTTTCCTTCATAATATGGAGCTAAGACAAAGTAAGGAGCAGTGAGCAACTCAGTGAGTTTTGCCAAAAAGAAGGTAGGATAAGAGTTAGGATTATTATACACAATTTATTATGGGAACAAGATATAGAGCACTATGAATAGCAATTATAGAGTTAGGATGCTGTTTGGAAGATAAAGAGAAATCTCAATTCATAATAGAAGTTCTCACAAGTGTTGTGTTTGGGACACACTTTCAGATATTCAAATTAATGCCAGTTGTGTGAAATTAATAAAATATACAAAACAACATTTTTTTTGTGGTGGTTTCATAGATTCTGTATGAACATCCACAGTTTTTAGACTATTCCTGGTAGTCAAAATGTAAATTTGAAAATGTAAATTTTGAAAATAACTGTCTACTGCCACAACTCTTTTGTTTACCTACAAGGACACACAATCTTAAATATGTCAGTAGCCTTATGTTGAGGGGGGGGTGGATTTCCTCGATGATGTCATAGTCTCTTTACAGTCCATTGTGTCTTCTAATCTGCTCAATCATGTTCTCTGTTCTACTTAAATATGAAACATTGAAACATCCTCTTCTTGATTCATGGGTGTATCATTTTATCTTCGTAAGTGTTAAATAATATTTATAATTTTTTTCCTATTTTTTCATTATATATTTTTATCCTCATAATTTTAGTTTCCTGTTTGTCTATCTTCTATTTCAGTTTTTGCAGGATTCCTCAAGTACCTGGAAATTCTTCTTTGCTCATATTCAAAATGAGGTATATACAAGTTCTTTGGAAACTCTGCAAGGAATTTGAACTTGCCCATTTTGGTCATCTATATAGGATGGGAAGATCACTTTGGCTAAATCTTTTTGTTTTGGACCTCTAAATGTAAATTATCTTAGGTTTATTCTTTGGGTTGGTCAGGTGCCCCAAAAGACAATATTCTAGTCTCCTGCCTGATTCACAGTATTCCAGGAATTGAGGGTGGTGTGATTCTAAGCATAATGTAGACATACTTTTAGAGACCTCCAATGTTTTGCCTAGGCACAGAAGAAGTAAGCAAATTCCTAAGTATTTTTGAGGATTTGTGGTACAAATGAGATTGTCACCCTATCCCTACAACTAGCTTGATATTCATTTACCTTTCTCCCTCTGCTTTCCAAATTATAATTTTCTGCTCTCCCTTCCTCCTTCCTTCTTCCTTATCTATTTATCTATGTCTCATCTATTATCCCTTTTCCTATTTTCTTTGTTTTCTTTGTTTTGTGATTCTATGCCTTATGATATAGTAACGATGAAGGATACACACACGCACACAAGCATTTCCAGTCAGTTTAGTGTATTTTTTAAAATTTCCTGTGCTGTAATTTTCATCTTCCATATTTTTTTTTCTGACTGGAAGTTTGTACCTCTTAATCTCCTTCACGTGTTTCATCCATCCTCCCACCCGCTCTCCCCTAGTAAGTACAATTTTGCTCTCTGTATGTATGAGTCTGTTTGGTTTTTGTTTGTTCATTTGTTTTGTTTTTTAGACTCTGCACATAAGTGAAATCCTATATTATTTGCTTGTATCTAACTTCTTTAACTTTGCCTAATATCCTGTAGATCCATCCATGTCATTGGAAATGGCAAGATTTCATTCTTTTTTCATGATTGAATATTGTTTTATATTTAATCTATTTGTAATATATCCAAAATTTTATAATATTTTATATCCAATTATATATCATATATAGTATATCCAATATTTTATTATATATCCACATTTTATATTTTATGATATATCCACATTATATATCCACATATATATACATACATACACAGACCACATCCTCTTTATCCATTCATATATCAGTGGACACTGGGTTGCTTCTATATATTGGCTACTATAAATAATGCTGAATGAGCATAGGGGTACATATATCTTTTAAAATTAATTTTCATTTTCTTTGAATAGATACTCAGTTGAATTACTGGATTGTATACATTTCTATTTTTACTTTTTTGAGGAATTTCCATACTGTTTTCCACAGTGGTCACATGAATTTACATGCCCATCAACTGTTCACAAGTGTTCTCTTTTTCCACATCCTCACCAACACTTGTTATTTCTTAACTTTTTAATACTATCTATTCTGAGTGGTGTGACTTAGTGCATTTTTATGGAGGGATCAGAAATAAAAATAAGAATTTTATATCCCTTTTTAAGAACTGTGAGTCTCTTAAAAGTTTTTTTTTTTTTTTTTTTTAAAGATTCATCTATTTAAGAGAGAGAGAGAAAGAGTGGGAGGGTGTGTGAGAGGAGGGAAGGCAGAGGGAGGGGGAAAGAGAAACTTTAGCAGACTCCATGTGCTGAGCGGAAAGCCTAATGTGGGGCTTGATCCCAGGACCCCGAGACCATGACTTGAGCCAAAACCAAGAGTCAGCTGCTTAACAGACTAAGCCAGCCAGGCATCCCTAAGGTTTTTAAATTAGATATTGATCATATAGGTAGTGGAAGAATGTGACCTTCCTCATGTGAAACGGTACAGGTTAGGGGTTCTGCATTCTCATGGATACCTATTTCCATTCATATGCTGAGGATCATTTAGGCAGAAAACACAATTCTGTGTTTTCCTCTCACCATAAGGTACATGGCCTCAATTTCCAGGCTTCCATAGGTAGACCTTAACGACTGGGCACAGTGGCATCCATCAGATGCAATTTCCCTTGCTATGGAAGAACCCCTTTCTTTTCTGGAACCTAGATATTTCATATTATGGTTTTTGAATTCAATCTTGTATTTACATATTTTGTAAGACATATACTTTATTTATCAATTTTATATTTGTAGTGGGAGTGGGGGTTTTTCATGTCAAATCAATTCTCTATCTTGATTGCAGTCTTATTAAAATACATTAAAAATCACAATTTATAATACCATCTTAATTATTAGGCATAAAATGAATTAGAAATTAGTCAGGTTTGCCACATGAGAATAGATGGCATTTACATTTATATTTTCAGCTCACATAGATATGTTCACATTGCTACTGGTAGCAAAGAGGAAACTATGAAGTTTAGTCAGCTAGATCTTTTAATACTTTACTACCCTGATAATAACATTCATGGCATTCCCTGCCTTGTGTCTTGGGTTGTCTGTTTTCATCCCAGATAATCTTTCCAATCAGTATTTTTAAGCATCTTTACCCTGTATCTCTAATAAATGCTTTCATCATTAGTTTCTGGATTACTTCCAAAATTTCTACAGTTCCATTTATCAGCTGCCAAAACTAGGGTAAAGCACATGGGTATACAGAGACTAGACTGACAAAAGAGGATAGAAAGAGGGATTATCATATCTTTGCTTTTCCCCAATAGTCTTAAAAATTCTTTGTTTTTATTGTTAGATTTAAATGTTCAGCCAACAAAGTTTATACCTTTCCTCATGACTGGTTTTGATGTTTCACAATTATACTTGCATGGGGCCTGTTAGAATTCTGCTCACTGTTTTTATGGGGAAAAGAAAGACATTTAGACAGTTTGATACAAGAATGACCCACAGCCTATGGGAACCACATAAATCCTCTTGGTTCACCCCAATTCTATTTCTAAGGAGAAAGTACAAGTACATGAAGAGGGGAACGAAAATGGAAAGTGAAGAATGAGGGATGGCTGAACAATTAATTGTTGTTTGGCCAAAAGTGACAATATGTGCCTTGCTCCTTGGGTTAATAAAAAAGATAATCAACTCATGAGTTTACTGTCTTGTACTACATTGGTTCCAGTTAGCTGAGGAAATTATACTCAGTTTCTGAAGTGGAGGGCAGAATTATATCATTTTATATCATATTGAATTAAAAAAAAACACAAGAGTGTTTTCCTTATTTAAAATTATGTTTCAAAAAGATTACATGTATAATCTGGAAAAATGGTAATATAATTATTTCAAGTTTATAATGTAATTATAACAATACAGTGTATAATTATACACAGCTTTTTTCACTGACTAACATAGAGGATGCACCATTATTTTATGTATATCTGTGCTGGCTGTTAAGCCATTGTGTCTTCAGACCCATCCTTTGATGCTCTGCTGTGCTGTTGATGCTGGGACTCTGAGACCACGCTCTCCTTTGCCAGCTGGCTCACTTTCCTATCTCCCTTCAAGAATTGCTGGAGGCAGAGTGTACATCTGAGGCAGAAGAAGGGACTAGTTCCTTCCTCTTTGTTTTCTTTTCCTCTTACTGTCTCTGAATCCCTTGTCGAAAAAATGAGTTGAAAATATTTTCTCTCAGTCCATAGTTTGCCATATTTCCTATGTACTTTCTATTTTAATATTTTCATTTTTATGAAGTCCAATTTATCAACTTTTCTTCTACTTTGTGTCCCATCCAGGAAATATTCGCCTATCCCAAGGTCACAAAGAGATTCTTCTGTTTTCTTTCAGAAAGCAGTGTTTCTAGGTTTTACATCTGCAACTACGATCAAACTCTAATAGAATAAACTCTGTAACTAATTCTAATAGAATTAGATAGGAGTTGAGACTCCTTTTTTAAAAGTCATATGAATATTCACTTTGTTTCAGAATCATTTGTTAATAGAGGTTGCCTTTCCCACTGAATTGCCTTGAAAATAATCAACATGGGGATCCCTGGGTGGCGCAGCAGTTTAGTGCCTGCCTTTGGCCCAGGGCGTGATCCTGGAGCCTGCTTCTCCCTCTGCCTATGTCTCTGCCTCTCTCTCTCTCTCTGTGTGACTATCATAAATAAATTAAAAAATAAAATAAAATAATCAACATGTATGAGCATTTCTGGAGTCTTGATTCTCTTCCAATTAACTATTTGTCTCTCTCTATGCCAATACTACTGCTGCAATCAGGAGTTTAAATACCTCCATGCGTCTTCCTCCTCCTTCTTCTTTGGTTGTTTTGTGTATTTTAGATCTGCTGTCCAATATGGTAGCCACTTGTTCCATATACTTTGAGTACTTGAAATGTAGCTAGTCTTAAATGAGACATCATGTAAGTATAAAATGCATGTTCCTTGTAAAACGTAGTTTGAAAACAAGTATGTATATAATTGAAATTATATTTTGATTATGTTGGATTGATTAAAATGTATTATTAAAATTTTACAGTTTGGCCAGCCCAGGTGGCTCAGCAGTTTGGCACCACCTTCAGCCCAGGGCTTGATCCTGGAGACCTGGGATCGAGTCCCACATTGGGCTCCCTGCATGGAGCCTGCTTCTCTCTCTGCCTGTGTTGTGTCTCTGCCTCTCTCTCTCTGTCTCTCATAAATAAATAAATAAATCTTTAAAAAAATTTTTTTTAAAGTTTATTTTTTACTTTTTTTTTTAAAGATTGTATTTTTTTAAAATTTTTATTTATTTATGATAGTCACAGAGAGAGAGAGAGAGGCAGAGACATAGGCAGAGGGAGAAGCAGGCTCCATGCACCGGGAGCCCGACGTGGGATTCGATCCCGGGTCTCCAGGATCGCACCCTGGGCCAAAGGCAGGCGCCAAACCGCTGCGCCACCCAGGGATCCCTATTTTTTACTTTTTTAATATGACTACTAAATTAAAAATTAAATTAAAAATTAAAAATTACATTGTAGCTTACAACACATTTACTTCTATTACATATTAGATCCTAGATCCTTCTGAATTTCCCTATAGATTTTAATATAATATTCTTTTTTTTTTTCCAAAACATCCTATGTTTTTGATAGGAATTGCAGTGCATATTGTTGGGCTGGCTGAGAGACAGGGGCATCCAAAATGGCGGACATCTCAAATTGGGTCAAGATGGCTGATCTTCCCACCAAAGCAGCCATGACCACCACGTCATCTCCAGTAAATTGAAACCTAGACGGGAAACCAAAACTTTCCACCCGGGACTTTCCAGGCGGGGACCACCCCCTATCCTGGACTTTCCCCACCCCCAGCCAATCACCTAAGGACACGGTGTTCCCTTCCCTAATTTGGCAAGGGCCCCACCCGGATCCAGCAAGGCTTAAAAATCCCTGCACTCCCCAACCCGGTCTGACTTCCCTGACTCTCCTCTCCCGAGTCGCAGAACCTGGCCCGAGGGTGCTGGCAATAAAGCTCATCCTACAGATCATTTTGCCTTGGGGTTTCCTTCATTCGCCTAAAAAACCTTACACATGTTTATGTCCAGTGAAGGAGAATGAGTGCCTTAACATTGATTCCTTCAGGCAATATTAGACCTCTGCGTTTGCTAAGGTCCTCTTCAATTCTATCAGTTATTGGTAGTTTTCACTGTAGGGATCTATTCTTTTTTTTTTTTTTTTTAAGATTTTATTTATTTATTCATGATAGAGAGAGAGAGAGAGAGAGAGAGGCAAAGACACAGGCAGAGGAAGAAGCAGGCTCCATGCAAGGAGTCCGATATGGGACTCGATCCCAGGACTCCCAGGATCATGCCCTGGGCCAAAGGCAGGCGCTAAACCGCTGAGCTACCCAGGGATCCCCATTTTTTTTCTTTCTTAGAGTGATAGGCAATTTTGTTTGTTTGTTTGTTTTTTAAGGAAGCTCTATATCCTACTTGGAGATCTAACTCACAACCCTGAGATCAAGAGTCACATGCCCTTTCCTTTGAGCCAGCTGGACACCCTAGAGTGATAGGCATCTAAGGCATGTCAGTACTTGGTGAACCGTATTGTTTTGAAACCTTTGTGATTTTTCTATGCTTATTTGTAGGAAAACAATTTATTTTTGCATACTAATCTTTATCCTGTAACTTGAATAAATTCACTTATTAGTTTCATTTATAGATTTCTTAGATTCTTTTTTTAAAAAGATTTTATTTATTCTTCATGAGAGACACACAGAGAGAGAGGCAGAGACATAGAGAAGCAGGCTCCATGCAGGAAGCCCAATGTGGGACTCGATCCTAGGACTACAGGATCATGACCTGGGCTGAAGGAAGATGCTCAAACACTGAGCTACCCAGGTGTCCCTCTTTAGATTCTTTATGTACACAATAATGTTTCCATTAACTAAAGGCAGTTTTTACTTTCTCTTTATATTCTTAATGCTTTTTTTTTTAATTTTTTTACTTATTTATGATAGTCATACAGAGAGAGAGAGAGAGAGGCAGAGACAGAGGCAGAGGGAGAAGCAGGCTCCATGCACAGGGAGCCCGACGTGGGATTTGATCCCGGGTCTCCAGGATCGTGCCCTGGGCCAAAGGCAGGCGCCAAACCGCTGCGCCACCCAGGGATCCCTCTTAATGCTTTTTTGTCTCTTACATTATATTAAAGGCTAGAATAGCAATTTTAGGACAAAATCATTCAACTATCCCCACTAAATATCACATTAGTTGTAGATATTTTTTAGGTGGCCTTTAATCAGGTTGATGGAACACCATTTTAATACTAGTTTTCTAGGAGTGTCTAGAGGTTATGAAATGATGCTGCCTAATTTTTTTCCTGGAAGTGGTATTTTATGTTCACTCTCTGCTTTCTTCATCATTCTTGCTAAGCTTTTATAATTTTTTTTTTCAGAGAACAAACATTTTAACTTTTTTGTTTCTCTTTTTTTCTTTTCTACTTCATTGGTTTTTGTTCTTATTTTTAATATTTCTTTGCACATTTTACAGTTCCTTCCCTCTAATGAAATTCCACCTAGGTACAAAAATGAGCCATTCTTTCCACTATATGCTTTACTATATTTATCATATTTAATGTAATGTTCTTATGTTATAATTCCAACTTCTATGTTATTTCTCAGTATATTTCAATAAATTTCTTTTATTTAGTATGAAAATATAGGATTTATTATTCTCAATTGCATTTATGTTTATATGAAATTTATATGTTACTGACAATTTTTTCTTTTTTTTTCCCAGTTACCCCAACCCACCCCCCCACCAATTCTGATTAAGTCTCTTATCATTTGTCTCCCTCTCTGATTTTGTCTTTATTTTTTCCTCTCTTCCCCTATGATCCTTTTTTGTTTTGTTTCTTAAATTCCACATATGAGTGAGATCATATAATAATTTTCTTGCTCTGATTGACTTATTTTGCATAGCGTAATATCATCTAGTTCTTTCCACGTCCTTGCAAATGGTGAGATTTTCTTTCTTTCTTTCTTTTTTTCTTTCTTTCTTTCTTTCTTTCTTTCTTTCTTTCTTTCTTTCTTTCTTTTGTGGGGGGGGGGTGTCTGAGTGGTACTCAATTGTATGTACATACCACATCTCTTTTATCCATTCATTTGTCAATGGACATCTGGGCTCTTTCTAGATTTGGTTATCATGGACATTGCTACTATAAACATTGGGATGCAGGTGCCCCTTTGGATCACTACATTTATATCTTTGGGGTAAATACCTAGTAGTGCAATTGCTGGTTATTAGGGTAGCTCTATTTTCAACTTTTTGAGGAACACCATACTGTTTTCCAGAGTAGCTACACCAGCTTGCATTTTCACCAACACTGTACAAGGGTTTCCCTTTCTGTACAGCCCTGCCAACATCCTCCCTTCCTGACTTATTAATTTTAGTCATTCTGACTGGTGTGGGGTGGCATTAATTGTGATTTTGATTTGTATTTCCCTGGTGCCAAATTATGTGGAACACTTTTTCATGTGTCTATTGGCCATCTTCTTATGTCTTCTTTGGAGAAATGTCTGTTCATGTCTTCTGCCCATTTCTTGATTGGATTATGATTGTAATAAGAGATGAAGGAGGACACTATAACATAATTAAGATTCTATCCAACAAGAAGATACAACAGTTATAAATATTTATGCCCCTAATATGGGAGCAGACAATTATATAAGCCAATTAATAGCAAAATTAAAGAAAATCATTGATAATATACAATGATAATAGGGGACTTTAACACCTCACTCACTGCAATGGACACATCATCTAAGCAGAAGATCAACAAGGGAACAAGGCTTTGAATGACACACTGGACCAGGTGGACTTCACAGATATATTCATCCTAAAGCAACAAAATGCACATTTTTCTTGAGTGCACATGGAATATTCCCTGGAATAGATCACCTACTGGGTCACAAACCAGGGTCAACTGGTACCAATAGATTGGGATCATGTCCTGCATATTTTCATATCACACTGCTTTGAAACTGGAACTCAGTAACAAGGAAATTTGGAAAGAACTCAAATACATGGAGGCTAAAGAGCATCCTGCTAGAAAATGAATGGATCAGCCAGGAAATTAAAGAACTAAAAAGAATCATGGAAACAAATGAAAATGAAAACACAACTCTTCAAAACTTTTGGGATGCAGCAAAGGCAGTACTAAAAAGTATATAGCAATACAAGACTTTCTTAAGAAACAAGAAACATCTCAAATATACAACCTAATCTTACACCTAAAGGAGCTGGAGAAAGAACAGCCAATAAAGCCTCAATCCAGCAGGAGAAGAGAAATAATAAAGATTAGAGCAGACATCAATGAAATAGAAACCAGAAGAACAGTAGAACAGATCAACAAAACTAGGAGCTGGTTCTTTGAAAGAATTAATAAGATCAATAAACTGCTAGCCAGACTTATCAAAAAGAAAAGAGAAAGGACCCAAATAAATAAAATCATGAATGAAAGAGGAGAGATCACAATGAAAACTGAAGAAATACAATTTTAAGAACATATTATGAGCAATGATATGCCAACAAATTAGGCAGTCTGCAAGAAGTGGATGTATAACTACCTAGAGATGTATAAACTACCAAAACTGAAACAGGAAGAAATATAAAACCTGAACAGTTCTATAACCAGAAAGGGAATTGAAGCAGTAATCAAAAAATCTCCCAACAAACAAGAGTCCATGTCCAGATGGTTTCCCAAGAGAATTCTACCAAACACATAAAGAATAAATAACACCCATTCTTCTGAAGCTGCTTCAAAAAATAGAAATGGAAGGAAAACTTCCAAACTTGTTCTATGAGGCCAGCATTACCTTGATCCCAATACCAGACAAAGATCCCACTAAAAAGGAGAATTACAGACGAATATCCCTGATGAACATGGCTACCAAAATTCTCACCAAGTACTAACCAATAAGTTCTAACAGTACATTAAAAGATTATTCATCATGACCAAGTGGGATTTATTCCTGGGCTGTAAAGTTGGTTCAACATTCACAAATCAATCAGCGTGATACATTACATTAATAAAGGAGAGGACAAGAACCATTTGATTCTCTTGATTGATGCAGAAAAAACATTTGACAAAGGACAGCATCCTTTCTTGATTAAAACTCTCTACAGTGTAGACATGGAACAAATCTCAATATCTTAAAAGCTGTCTACAAAAAGCCCACAGCAAATATCATTCTCAATGGGGAAAAACTGAGGGCCTTTTCCGTAAGGTCAGGAACATGACAGGGATGTCCACTCTCACCACGGCTGTTCAACATAGTACTAGAAGTCTTAGCTTCAGCGATCAGACAACAGAAAGAAATAAAAGTCATTCAAATTAGCAGAGAAGTCAAATTCGCACTTTTTGCAGATGACAATAAACTTCATATAGAAAACCCAAAGGACTCCACCCCAAAATTGCTAGAACTCATACAGGATTCAGCAAACTGGCAGGATATGAAATCAATCCACAGAAATCAGTTGTATTTCTATACACTAACAGTGAAACAGAAGAAAGAGAAATTAAGGAGTCAAATCGATTTACAATTGCATCCAAAACCATAAGATATATGGAATAAACCTAACCAAAGAGGCAAAAGATCTGAAAATTTCTGAAAACTCAGAAAATTATTGAACACACATGAAAGAAATTGAGAAAGACACAAATAAATGGAAAAATGTTCCATGATTTTGGCTTAGAAGCATTAATATTGTTAAAATGCCTATGCTACCTAGAGCAATCTACACATTCAATGCAATCCCCATCAAAATACCATCAATTTATTTTGCAGAGTTGGAACAAATAGTCCTAAAATTTGTATGGAACCAGAAAAGACCCCAAATAGCAAGAGGAAGGTTGAAAAAGAAAACCAAACTGGTGGCATCACAATTTTGGACTTTAAGCTCAATTACAAGCTGTAATTACCAAGACAGTATGGTCCTGGCTCAAATACAGGCACACAGATCATTGGAACAGAATAAAGAACCCAGAAATGGGCCCTGAACTCTATGGTCAACTCATCTTTGACAAAGCAGGAAAGACTATCTATTGGTAAAATGACAGTCTCTTCAATAAATGGTGCTGGGAAAATTGGACAGCCACATGCAGAAGAATGAAACTGGACCATTTTCTTACACTGCACACAAAAAAAAGACTCAAAATGGATGTAAGACAGAAATCCATCAAAATCCTAGAGAAGAACACAGGCAGCAACGTCTTCAACCTTGGCTGCAGCAACTTCCTGCTAGATAACTCTCTAAAGACAAGGGAAATCAAAGAAAAAATGAACTACTGGAACTTCTTCAATATAAAAAGCTTCTGCACAGCAAAGGAAACAGTCAACAAAACTAAAAGGCAACCAAAGGAGTGGAAGAAGATATTTGCAAATGACATATCAGATAAAGGGGTAGTATTCAAGATCTATCAAGAACTTATCTAACTCAACACCCAAAGAACAAATAATCCAATCAATAGATCATTTCTATTTTAACCATGTGTTATGTATTTTTTTACTTTCCCATGTGTCATATAATTTTTAATGTCTCCTAGACATTCTGTGTTAAAAAAAAATAGGGAGACTGAATAAATCATATTTATCCCACCAAAATGGCAATACTATCTTTTCTTGGGATACCAATATGGGGGACTTAATCTAGCCTATGGGGAACTTGACCCATTCTTTGTTATTGTTTTAATTATTTTCATTTCATCACTTGTTTCAAATATTCTAAGATAAGAAGATAAACTTCCCTTCAGTGGAGCTTGGGATATAAGCATTGATAAAACTCCAGAACTCTATGCTTTCCCATTGAGCTGATACCTTTCTGAACTGTGGGATGTATCTCTGTTCTTTCCAGTTAGATCCCAGATTTGGATCATTTGGATCATTGGGAATTTTATTTTTGCTCTTCAGTCCTTCTACCACATTTCTGTCCTTTGGAGCTGTTCTGCTCCCAACCTTTGATAAGTCTCAGCAGTATTCCCAGTAAACACCCAAAGAACCATGAAGGAACTTTTCTCAGCTATTATGCTCTGACCTGTCATTGCAGGGTGGCTGTAGTGCACAAGATGAAGGCCCAGATTGATCTGCAGAAGATCCAGGACTTCTCCAGAATAAAGGGCTATCTCTCTCCTCTGCTGCCCTACCTTCGGCCTTTCGTAGTTTGCTGTTTCTTCTTCTCCTTCTTCCTCTTCCTCTTCTTTTTTGGTTGTGTATTCCTTAAAGTCCAGTATGCTCTGACAACATTTCTCTTGCTACCCTGTCCTTGGTGAAGACACTGTTTAGGTCTATCTCAGCTCTTTTTCCTTGACTCCAGCCTTGGCAAACTAGTCCTTGGTACATGCCTGAGGTCACTGGGGAGAATTGGCAGGGCAGTAGACATTTTCTCAATGGTTGGGACTCCTCAGGATGCTTCCTTCATACCAGCCACATGTTACTGTAAAAATAAGTTTGTTAAAAGATTGTCTGATTTCTTAATTTCCCTCTTTTACTCGCCTTTGGTCTGGGATGCCTATCTCATTTTTCACCACTCTGGCAGAGATTTAAAAAAAAAAAAAAAAGAAGAAGCAATGTGTTTCTTCTTGGCAGTTTTGCCACTTTCTAGAATTGGACTTACTTAAACTCCTTTATATTCTTAAATTTCAGTTGTGTTTTTTAAATTAAAATAACTATGACTTTGTAGATTATATGGCTTGTTGTCATTGTTATGATAGAGTCTGGTCACTTGTAATTTTGTGCTTTCTAATCAGGAGAAGCAGTCTAATATGGCTTACTCTAAAATTATATTTTTAGTTTAAGCTTTTCGTATCTCACGTAATTTATTTCTTTTACTCTTTGCTTTTTATAATCTCAACCTCTTTTTTTAAGTTTTATTTTTTAATTTTTTTTATTATTATTATTTTTTTATCCATTCTATTCTCTTTTTTAATTTATTTTTTATTGGTGTTCAATTTACTAACATACAGAATAACCCCCAGTGCCCGTCACCCATTCACTCCCACCCCCCGCCCTCCTCCCCTTCTACCACCCCTAGTTCATTTAGCAGTCTTTACGTTTTGTCTCCCTTTCTGATATTTCCCACACATTTCTTCTCCCTTCCCTTATATTCCCTTTCACTATTATTTATATTCCCCAAATGAATGAGAACATATAATGTTTGTCCTTCTCCGACTGACTTACTTCACTCAGCATAATACCCTCCAGTTCCATCCACGTTGAAGCAAATGGTCATTTCTAATAGCTGAGTAATATTCCATTGTATACATAGACCACATCTTCTTTATCCATTCATCTTTCGTTGGACACCGAGGCTCCTTCCACAGTTTGGCTATCGTGGCCATTGCTGCTATAAACATCGGGGTGCAGGTGTCCCGGTGTTTCATTGCATTTGTCTCTTTGGGGTAAATCCCCAACAGTGCAATTGCTGGGTCGTAGGGCAGGTATATTTTTAACTGTTTGAGGAACCTCCACACAGTTTTCCAGAGTGGCTGCACCAGTTCACATTCCCACCAACAGTGTAAGAGGGTTCCCTTTTCTCCGCATCCTCTCCAACATTTGTGGTTTCCTGCCTTGTTAATTTGCCCCATTCTCACTGGTGTGAGGTGGTATCTCATTGTGGTTTTGATTTGTATTTCCCTGATGGCAAGTGATGCAGAGCATTTTCTCATGTGCATGTTGGCCATGTCTATGTCTTCCTCTGTGAGATTTCTCTTCATGTCTTTTGCCCATTTCATGATTGGATTGTTTGTTTCCTTGGTGTTGAGTTTAATAAGTTCTTTATAGATCTTGGAAACTAGCCCTTTATCTGATATGTCATTTGCAAATATCTTCTCCCATTCTGTAGGTTGTCTTTTAGTTTTGTTGACTGTATCCTTTGCTGTGCCAAAGCTTCTTATCTTGATGAAGTCCCAATAGTTCATTTTTGCTTTTGTTTCTTTTGCCTTCATGGATGTATCTTGCAAGAAGTTACTGTGGCCGAGTTCAAAAAGGGTGTTGCCTGTGTTCTTCTCTAGGATTTTGATGGAATCTTGTCTCACATTTAGATCTTTCATCCATTTTGAGTTTATCTTTGTGTATGGTGAAAGAGAGCTGGTCTAGTTTCATTCTTCTGCATGTGGATGTCCAATTTTCCCAGCACCATTTATTGAAGAGACTGTCTTTCTTCCAATGGATAGTCTTTCCTCCTTTATCGAATATTAGTTGACCATAAAGTTGAGGGTCCACTTCTGGGTTCTCTATTCTGTTCCACTGATCTATGTGTCTGTTTTTGTGCCAGTACCACACTGTCTTGATGACCACAGCTTTGTAGTACAACCTGAAATCTGGCATTGTGATGCCCCCAGGTATGGTTTTCTTTTTTAAAATTCCCCTGGCTATTCGGGGTCTTTTCTGATTCCACACAAATCTTAAAATAATTTGTTCTAACTCTCTGAAGAAAGTCCATGGTATTTTAATAGGGATTGCATTAAACGTGTATATTGCCCTGGTAACATTGACATTTTCACAATATTAATTCTGCCAATCCATGAGCATGGAATATTTTTCCATCTCTTTGTGTCTTCCTCAATTTCTTTCAGAAGTGTTCTATAGTTTTTAGGGTATAGATCCTTTACCTCTTTGGTTAGGTTTATTCCTAGGTATCTTATGCTTTTGGGTGCAATTGTAAATGGGATGGACTCCTTAATTTCTCTTTCTTCAGTTCATTGTTAGTGTATAGAAATGCCACTGATTTCTGGGCATTGATTTTGTATCCTGCCACGCTACCGAATTGCTGTATGAGTTCTAGCAATCTTGGGGTGGAGGCTTTTGGGTTTTCTATGTAGAGTATCATGTCATCGGCGAAGAGGGAGAGTTTGACTTTGAGGAACAACCTCAGTGGAGGCTCCGGGGCGGGGCCGCTGATCTGCTCAGCTGGGGCAGGAGCGTCCTCGCTGTCCTGGGCCCTCCCGGCCTCTGCCTGTCCCGGGGGAGGCGGGATCCTGGGCTGTGTCCCGACGCCCTGTGCTCCCGGTCTGTGCTGTTGGATTCGCGCTCCCGCCCCGCAGCCCCCTCCGCGGAGCCGCCGCCCGAGCCCCCCGAGCTGCTCCGGGTCCCGCCGTGCGCGCTGCAGCCCTTAGGGAGCTCGGCGCACTCTCCCAGGGCGCAGGTGTCTGTTACTGTCCCCGGGAGCCCGAGGGCATCCCCGCCCTCCTGGGTCCTGCTCCAACTCCCTGCGAGCCCCTTTCCCCCGGGAAGGTCGGTGCAGCTCCTGCGTCTCCGGGACGGGGCTCTCCTGTCCTGGGGACACTCGCCCCGGCCTCAGCCCGGCTCCTCCTGGGCCCCTCCCCCTTGGAGGCCTTTGTTCCTTTATTTCTTTTTCCCCGTCTTCCTACCTTGATAGAAGCGCGAACTCTTCTCACTGTAGCATTCCAGCTGGTCTCTCTTTAATTCTCAGGCCGAATTCATAGATTTTCAGGATAATTTGAAGGTTTTCTAGGTAATTTGGTAGAGACAGGTGATTTGGAGACCCTGCTCTTCCGCCATCTTGCCCCTCCCCCTTTTTTAAAGTTTTATTTATTTATTCATAAGAGATGTAGAGAGAGAGGGAGAGATAGAGGCAGAGAGAGAGCAGGCTCTTCGCAGGGAGCCAATGTGGGACTTGATCCCGGATCCTGGGATCATGCCCTGAGCCAAAGGTAGATGTTCAGCCACTGAGCCACCCAGACATCCCTCTCAACTTCTTTTTATCTAGATGCCTCCTATTTCTATTTCAAAGAGGCAATGCTTTCTGCAAGTTATAAAGATGCAAGAGATTTATAAAAATTTTTAAACAAAAATAGTAATGATCATTTTTCAAACATTTAGGCTCTATGTAAGGAATTTTACCTTAATAACTTAGTTAAATTCTAATAAAAATTATGACGTATTCATTGTTATTCTTGCTAGTCAAAACTGTGAGCCGAGGCATAAAAGTATTAAATAAGGGGCACCTAGGTGGCTCAGTAAGTTAAGCATCCAACTCTTAAGTTCACTGCAAGCCCTGATCTCTGTACAGTACTCTCTGTACAGAGTATTGAAAATATGAATATCAAGGGTCTCCTGTATCCACTCCTGCATACATAGTTTTACTTGTGGGAATTATACCTTGACAGCCACATTAAGCCACAGCCATCTGCCTTTTTCCAACATTTTTTGTTGTTGTTTTATTTCTTTTGTCTTTGTTTTTATTTTTTTAGGTATGTAGAAAGAAAATTTTGGCTTTCCTCAAAAACCAGTGCCCACCCACCAGGGTGAAATGTCCATGTATTTTAGTCCATACAGATAAACTTTTTTTAATGGCCGTTATGTAGTAGGTGCAATCAGATAATAGTTTAGCTTTCATATAACAGCAGCTCAAGTGAAATGACAACTATAAGTTTGAATTAAGCACTAAAAACTTTAAAAATTGGATATTTTCCCATAATATTATATTATTATCATGTGTTTTATGTGGATTTAAATTTTTATATTTTTCTATATCATTACAAATATTTTAACAAAATGTATAAAGAGGTTGAATTCATAATTGCTAACCAGATGATGTTTTAAACCAAAAGCTGTGAGTTAGTAAGTTTAGACTATTTTTCTAAGAAAGTCTGAGAGCTCATTGAAGACCTCTGAATGAGGGATTTTGGCAATTCACCTTGTCAATGAACCCTATATTGGAACAACAAATCTTTTTTAGAAACTTCTAAACTCTTAACAAATACACTTCTAAAAACTTATAGCTTATATCTAGAAGTCAGTTAAATTCTCATTTTTATTTAGTTATATTTTTACTCAGTTATATGCCTCATCCTAGGAATAAAATATGAGGCATCTTATTTACAAATTTACAAATTCAGTGGAATTTTTAAAAAATGGTGAATAATTATTACATAGAAAAAGGGCATCAAAGAAAGGATAAAAAAATTGCACAGAAATTCACTTTATAATATCTCATACATTATTATTGATAAGTTATGAATATAATTTGTTGTGGGAATCATGGTGTCTTCATAACAAATATAAGCCATTTTCTCAGCCATTTTCTTGCTACTGGAAAAATGAAATAATTCTCATGGAACTTCATAGAGAAGATCATGTAGTGAACATCACCATTACACATTATCCCTAACTGCAAAAAAAAGTCACAATATCAAACTTGTTTCAGTAAAAGCAGATCTGTAAGAAATAAAAACCACATTGAGGATTTGCCTCTTTATAAAGATATCTCTAATATAGGGATGACATTTAACATATATAGTAACTTCTAGACAGCAGATCCTATTTAGACTCTTTTATTTCTCATGTCCAAGTTTTGGAGAAGAGTTGTGAGATTAAGTTTACAATCTCTGGCAAAAAACACAAATTGCACATATTTTATCTTGACAAATAAGGGCATCTCTATAAATTCTGACCCTCAGTGCTGAGAATAGAGAGGGCTAAGCAGAACTAGTCCATAATGGAAACATGATACCTTGACAGTTTGCCCAGGGTGTGGATTTATTTTTCCTCAAAATAGTTCTAGGTAACTTAGACACAGAAATATATTTCTGTGTAATTATTTGGAATTATTAATAAAGTGGCAAGCAAAATGACCCAGGAATGAAACAGCAAACAACATCCCCCACAATTATACCCTAAATAAAAACCTCACAAATATTTTTACAGGTTTTTAGAGCCATCTAAAATGATGTTCACTTTTTTCAATTTTTAAAATTTAAATACTACATTTACTAAAGCAAATGCTTATTTGTGCTCTAGCTATAATCTGGTTCCTACATGATTTAGAGAGCTCTGAATCTTTAGAAACAGACCCATACATAAAATGTGCATTATTAATGTCTTTCTATCTCTTTCCAAAATTCATATTGATTATGCCATATATTGTAGAGAAGCATTGATCACTTAACTTATCAATTCTTTATGCAGAGTGATGAAGTCCAGTCTATAAATCTATGGCAGTAAATTTGTTAGTCCCATTTTTTCATAGGAACTTTGCAGCATTCAAGTTAATGAAGAACTTGATTGTGCCCATTTCCAAACACAATACCGTTTACTGACAGCCGGGAATTGATTGGGTATGTGTCCCTTTAAATCTTAGGATTGCCTAGAGTTGAACGATTTAGGCATCAGCAGAGTGCACTTTAATTAGCCCTGAGGAAATCACAGTGGGGATGAAACAAGTTGGCTTGTTATTTTTCTATTTGTACTAACGGCAAATAAAAGCATGTAATTGGATTTTTTAAAAGCACCGTCAGTCCTCTAGAGTATATACTGTTTACAGTTATGATAGCCTTATCTAATATGAGTGGCACGCCTCCCTAAAAAGGGCCTTTTTGAGAGTTGGAAAGGTGTTGCACCAGGAAGACTCTGTTTAAACTGTGTCCCTGCTGTTCAGACCTCCGTTTCATACATTTAAAAGGAGGGCCTGTCATAGTATTCCATATACAAAATGCTGTCACAGCTGTGCTGCCCAGCCCTGGTAGGCCAATATGTTTCCCACTTGGAGCTGCAGTAACAGAGAAGAAGAAATCAATGATGGATAAAAGGTACAGGGGTCTGTTTGGGAGAGTAAGCAATTTAGATGCTTCTCTATCCTTCATACAAGTCACAAGGGTCTAGGAAAGAACACTCTCTCATGTCCTCTGGGGCACACAAGCTAGTATTATTTTCTTTCAGATGTCAGTCTTAACTGGAAGAGATTGAAGAATATATATATATGTCATATTGTGTAATATATTATATTAATGATATATTATATATTAATATATAATTATATATCTTCAAGAATATATATTATATATATATTATATATATATATAGTGAAAATAGGGAAAAATATCTTAAATACTTATTAAAGTGGCATCTGGGTGACTCAGTTGGTTGAGCAACTGACTCTTGGTTTCCACCCAGGTCATGAACTCAGGGTTGTGAGATCAAAGCCATTGTGGGGCTCTGTGCTCAGCATGAAGTCTGCTTGAGATTCTTTCTCTCTCCCTCTCCCTCTGCCCCTCCCCTGCTCTCTCTCTCTCTCAAATAAATAAATAAATAAATAAATAAATAAATAAATAAAATCTTTGAAAAAATACTCAGAATAAAAAATCATTCAAATTAGAAAAGGGTCAGTATTCCCCCCACACCTAGTTTTAATTTCTCACCACTAAATTATAAACATAAAGTACAGGTATATTTAATATTCTAAATTTCTTGGAACAAAACATTTAGAGCTAGTAATTATGTGAAATGATTTCATTTGGATTTGCTCTCTTATGTGAAAAATAAGGAGGTTTTTTTCTAAAAAAAATGAATGACGGAGAGATCTTTGAGGAATTACTTTTTTAAATATGAAAGCAAGAAATAAAAGGACAAGAGAGCTATAGACAAATAGCCCTTAAGAATAAACATGCAAAAATCTTCAACATAGTGTTAGGAAGCAAGATCCAGCATTATGTAGAAAATAAAACACTATATGATACCCAATGAGATTTATCCTAGGACTGCAAAGTGGGCTTAATGTTTGAAAAAGATCATCAGTATGATACATTATGTTTATAGAATAAAAAATAAAATCATATGATCATCTCAACCAACAGAGACTAATTATTTGACAGAATTCCATGTCCATTCGTGATAGAAATCTTCAATAAAGTAGAGGTGGAAGAAACGTTTACAACTTGATAAAGACTAATATAGTTAGAGTAAGTAGTTAGTTAGTTTCTAACAGGATGCCTGACAAACAAGGCCAAATGTAATGAAGTCAGAGGCCTGTCCTGACAGTACTCCACAACAAAACCGCTTGAGACTGGATCAAACCAGACAGACCCAACGTGGCTGATAAAGTGGGCCAAAGTTCACAATATTCTTTCTTTATATTACATTAACATACTAAAATCTCCTTCATTTTCATGATAGGAAACCTCTGACCAAGTAAAGAAGGAAAAGCAGGTAATACTCCTTCTAAGAAATCCTCATTTCAAATAATGAATATTCCATCCCTTGGTTAACAACCGTCCATAAAAGACAGAAATCCAAACCCCACAGGGCACAGTTCTCCTTTGAGTTCACCCACTCTCACATCTTTGGAGTATACTTTGACTTTAATAAACTTTCCTGCTTGTACCGCTCATCTGCTGTATTATGTCTGTCTTTGAATTTTCTCTTGACAAGACCAAGAACCTCTGGCAATATCTTTTGGATGGGCTAGGACACTTCAAGACCCAAGGTCTCCCCAGTTCACCCAGCAGAAATATCATACTTACCAGTGAGAGACTAACATAGGGAATAAGAAAAATATGTCTATTCCTACCATTTTTATACAACATTGTACTGGATGACTTGGTGCCTAAAGAAAAAAGCAGAGGATGAGTGTCACAGGCAGACAAATTGGAAAGGAAAAAAACTTTTTCAAAGACAAAAAGATTGAATGTGAACAAAAGGAATCCACATAAGAAGCCATTAAAACTAGTAAGTGAATTTAGAAAAGTTTCAGGATATGTGGTCCATATATAAATAACTACATTTTTGTGTATTAGCAATACATATTTAGGAAATTAAATTTAAAAAGCAATGCCACTTACAACAGTACCAAAAATATGAAATGCTAGGGACAAGTTCAATAACATACAGAAGACCTATACACCGGAAAGAAGAAATGTGGCCAAGAGAAATGAAAAGAAACCTACAAATAAATGGAGAGACAAACTATGATTACAGATGAGAAGGTGCAATATTGTTAAGGTATCGATTATCCACAAACAAAACTGTATTATTTTATTTTATTTTATTTTATTTATTTATTGGAGACACACACACAAAGAGAGAGAGAGAGAGAGAGAGAAAGAGAGAGAGAGAGAGACAAGCAGAAAGAGAAGCAGGCTCCATGCAGGGAGCCCAATGTGGGACTCAATCCCGCGTCTCCAGGATCATACCCTGGGCTGAAGGCAGCGCTAAACCGCTAAGCCACCCGGGCTGCCCAAAACTGTACTTCAATACCGTATTGTATCAGATTTTACTTTTTTTTTTTTTAAAGAAATTGAGAAGCTAATTCTAAAATTAATGAAGAATGCAAAGGATCTATAGCAACTTAACTTTTTAAAAAAAGAATGAAATATGAAATCATGACTTGATTTCAACATTCTCTATTATGCTAAAAAATCCAGATATAAATGTAAAACATGCAGATTAAGAATAGTGTCGAAAGGGAACAGAATAATGTCTAAAACTAGACATCACAAATATGTTCAACTGATTTCCTAAAAAGTAGCCATCATAATTCAAGAAGAAAGGATGGGGGACAACTGGATATTGATAAAGAAAAAATGAACTTCAACACTTTTATCATGAAGTGAACAAAAATAGACTCAAAATGGTTTGTAGTTCCAAATGTAACAACTAAAACTCTACAACTTCTAGAAAATCATAAGGAAGAACATTTGTGACGTTAGGTTAGGCAAAATTTTCTTAGAACACAAAATGCAAAAGACAAAGATAAATTGTTAAATTGCACATCCTCACAATTAACTCCTGCTCTTTAAAGGCACCATTGAGAAAACAATAAAGCAAACTAATATATTTATGTATGTGTATATTTGTCCTAAAGGTCTTGATTTCCTAATATATAAATAATCCTTAAACTCAATAAAAAGACATCGTTCTCACCATAATTGGCAAAAAAATTGAACATATATTGTACAAGGGACATACATATGGCCAATAAGCATATGAAACAATGCTCAATATCTTTATTTATCAAGGAAATGCATACTAAAAGCACAATGAGGTGTCCTCACATACTCATTAGAATAACTAAAATTAAAGACAGTACCAAGTGTTGGTGAGAATCTGGAATAAGTAGAATATTCATACATTGCTGCAGGTAATGTATCATAGTAAACTCACTTTGTAAAAAGTCAAATATATACAACTTAACATACACATCAACAAATATACACCTTGGTGTTTCTTTAAGAGAAATGAAAAAATATTTATCTACACAGAAGGTTTATATAGAATACTCGTAAATGCTTAATTATAATACCTCCAAAATGGAAATAACCCACCAATCCAAACAAAAGTAAATGCATAAAAAAATGTGTAAATATAGAATTGAATACCATTTAGGCATTGTTTTTTAAAAAGGAAGAAAATACTGGAGTATGCAACAACATAGATGCATCTTAAAAGCATGCTGAACAAAATAATCTAACCCTTAAAGGAATACAGGTATGTTATACATTCTGTTTACTAAGGTAACAATGAAGCCATAAAATTATTACCAACATGATAAGGAAAGCACTGCTGATGGGGCACTAGCATCACTGTGAAGCTCAGTGGTGGATGTCCTCTAGGCTACAGCTAACTATAGGAGACACTATTACTGAACTGAATTACCTAGTAGCTACTGGGCTGATAGAAACTCATACCAGTAGTTTTCAGGAGGAAGTTAAGATGAGTGCAACATCTTAGTGAGTGGCAAGAATGGACAGAGCCAGAGGGACTGCTGGGGGACCTAACAAAAGAAGAGTTACAGAGTAGGTTAATGGAATATGATGTTCTTAGGAGGTCATGTTAAGGATAATGTGAGATAATCAAAGGCCCAGGTTAACTGCCCTAATAAATGTTTCCAATCCTGAATTATTTCTCAGATTAAGAACCCACAGGTGAAGGAGAGGACAAGCTCCTGGAAGAGGGACTGTTCAACATCAAAAAAACCCAAACTAACTAATGATTCTCCCCATACCTTCCCCAAACAAACCAGCCATTTGTTGGAGAAATACATACACTGGAGAAAATGGAACACCCAGGCATTTTGTTGGGTGAAAAATCCAAGCTGACATTCATGCTCTGGGACCAAATGTATCACTATAACCCCATGTTAGAGTAGTGGTAAATGATGGCCATGTAATATATTGAGTCTTAACTCAGATCCAGTTCATTTTTGGGTCTATGAGTGATCTTTTTTCCAGTCTCCACTATAATTGAAATGGACATATATAATAGTTGGAAAAACCTTCATATTGGTTCTCTGGCCTGTAGGGTCTATGATGTAAGAGCTCTTAAAGTGATGAAGGCTATGTGGAACCTCGGAAAATGCCCACCCTCAAGACTGTGAATTAAAAACAATACCGTATTTCAGGGGAATGTCACAGATTACTGTTATTCTTAAGCACTTAAAGGAGTGAAGAATAGTGGCTCTCATCACATCCTTATTTCATTCAGTTGTGTGGACCTTCACAAAAGGAAGCTGTATACCCAAAGATGACAGTGAACTTAAACAAGTAGGCCCCAGTGGTAGCTTCTCTTCCAGAGGTAATGTTTTTGTTAGAGCAGAGTAACAGCCTCAGGCACATGGTATCTGGTTAATAATTTGGCAAAGGTCCCCTTTTCTATCCAATCAAAAGAAGGATAAAAAGTAATTTGTACTCAAATGAAACAGACAACAGAATATTCTAAGTTCTTGGACCTTAATGGCTATATTAACTCTTCTGCTCTCTGTCATGATACAGTCCATAGGGATTTGTTCCACAGAACAGCATGTCACTAAAATTATATCAATGGCATCCTATCAATTTGGACAGTGAGCAGAAGTAGAAAATGTGTCACCAGTCTCAGCAAGATGCATGTTCTCCAGAGAGTAGGAGATAAAAGCTAAAAGATTCAAGGATCCAATGGTTACATTCAAAATGGGGTATGAGCAATGCCAGAGAGCACAAGAAAATTGCCTGAGTGGATTATCAAGAACATTATGTCATTTTTCACTATTGTACTCATGCCTGTCCTTCAGCATACCTCCATATTCTCATGGGGAGTCCCTGTGTCATGGGGATGGAGGAGGAACAAGGTGAAATTTGACTCCTGGATGAGTTAGCTTGGTATGTGAGAGAAGCCAAAACTTAACTGCTGCACCCATATGGTCCCAGCTGGCAGAAAGATAGCAGTGAGAAATGCTCCCAGCCTACTGAACTCTGGACTGGTTATTCATTATATTCTGATCAACCATTTCATGTGGAGAAAGAAGCAGCCTAAAGTAAGAAAGCACATAGATTCATGGACAGTGGCAAGTGCCTTACCTGTTTAGAACTTGGAATGAGAAAGATAAAAAGACCAAAAGTAACGAAATCTGAGGGGAAAAACCTGTGAATGAATTTATGGAGTGAGCAGAAACTATAAATATTATTTTATCCCATTTCAATACCCATTCAAAACAACACACTTATGTAAGAGACAGTATACAACCAAAGAGACAGATAATTCTGCCAAATGACATTGTCAAACCTCAGTCAAAGACCACCTCAGTGCTGGTACAATGGGCTCCGAAAGAACTGGTCCTGGTAGCTAAGCATCCATCCATAGATATATGGAACCAACATCATGAGCTTCACCACAATAAAGCTGATTTAGTCACTCTTGAGGCTGAATACCCAATATGCCAGCAACAGAGACTAATTATGAGCAACTCTGGTATGAAGCCATCTCTAAAGGAGACTAACAAATCCTCTGGTGGCAAGCTGATTACATTAAAACTCTCTATCCTGGGGTGCTTGGGTGGCTCAGTCAGTTAAGTGTACAACTCTTGATTTTGACTGTCAAGATCTCAGGATGGTGGGATGGAGCCTCAAGTTGGGGTTCATGCTCAGAGGAAAGTCTGCTTGAGATTTTCTCTCTCACTCTGCCTCTGCCCCTCCCCCTGCTCATGCTCTCTGTCTCACTAAGATTAATTAATTAATTAATTAATTATCTTTAAAAATAAATCTATCCTCAAAAGACAGCAGTTAATTCATATTGACTGACATATTTTGAAGGTGATTTGCCTTTCCTGCCTGCAGGAATGGGAGCAGCACTACTATCTGAGAACTTACAAAGCATTTGATCCATCAACATGGGATCTTGTGTAACATTTTCTCAGATCATTAGGTCCATTTTACAACAAAGGAGCTCTGGCAATGGGTTACATAACCATGGGGGTCCATGGATTCTATCACCAAGTAACCATGTTGCAGGATATATAAGTCTGAGAACTCACAGGGAGACAGAAGTGCTTTCTTCTCCACAACTTTAGTCTCCGGAGCTCTGGAGGTCCTCTTTCTTCATAACAGAGGAGGTTAGAATTCTGTATAGGTTTAGGTTTTGTCTGTATATGTTCATTTTAGGCTCCTCATGCCAGGAGATCAACAGGGAAATAAAGCAATCATCACAATGGTAGGGGTATTTGACTCCAATCACCAAAAAGATGTAGAGTTCCTATGACATAATGTGGGGCAAGGAAGAGTAAGTTTGGCACTTAGGTGATCCATTGAGTGTCTCTTGGCACACTGTTGACTGATTTTAATGGTCAATGGATAGGGGCAGTGGCCACAGCCTGAGAAGTACGTGTTGACCATTGTCTCATATCCCACAGTGAAAAGAAGTTGTATGTCACATCACTAAATAAGATGGCTTGAACGGCATTAACAGAGTATGAGGGAAATAGAGAATGAGAAATAGAGGAGGAAGATTTAGAAGAACCATAGCAGCGAGAGCTGTACTTCACTGCACTTACTTTCCTCTGGTATGTTTCCATAGGAAAGGAGACCATACTGAATACTAGAAAAACAGCTCCCAAGGAGAGTGAACTTCCTATAAGAAGCAAATTCATCCTAGTAGCACAAAGGGTAGATTGTAGTAGATGTCATGGTGTGCCAACCAGATTCCTCCTGAGAATTGAGGCATTCATTTGCCCAACTATCAGGAGTGCTGACTTTTGATGACTCACAGATGTGTTATTCTGCAAGTATCACCCTCAGCCAAAAGAAACTGCCAAAATTTTATGCCCTCTCTCCAAGATTAGTCCATATCCAATATCTACCTAGTATGGGGATACAGAGACCTGATACCATTGCCAAAATAATTCTGAAAGGCCACTGTATCTCCAGATGTCCCTGTGGGATCACCTGAAACCTCCCTTGTCAATGAATTGCTGTTCAACTTGTCTCTCTGCCTGACCCTGCTTCCCTCATTTACTTATAGGTGTTGCTGCTGAGTGAACTCAATATGTGGCCTGTGCACAAATCTCTATCTTACAAATTATTTTTAGGGATCTGAACAAAGAAATAGAGCATATTGGAGATGGTGCTTCCCAAACTCCTGCCATTAAGTGGAATATGACTAGTTTAGGGCTATAAAGATGAGATTGAATGAAGTGTCATTTCCTGGCGAAGCATCAAAGCCTGGGTTGATTTTTTTGGTCCTTCCAGAGTTTGGCTCCACCTTTGTCCTTGATACCACAAAGTATACCTTGGTCTTTGTGATACAATTCTTTCCTGCTAACATTTATTTAACTTGATTTCTTTGTGATAAAAAGTGAATATGATGACTGCTTCTTGTTCTGAGGCTAACTCAATACCAAGAGATAATTTGTACAGTGGAAGGAATTAGAATATTTATTTTCTTAGCCTTTATTTATTTGTTTTTTTCTCAGATCATTAATGGGGCAGATTGCCTTTCGTCAGAGATAGCAGTTTGCTATTGACCAGATCCTTAAAATCAACCTCTCCCTGCCAGGAGTTTCTTGTGGGCCTGAACTAGGCTGTCCAGTATAAATAATGAGAACACTTAGCTTCATTTAAGCTTGGTTTTGCTTCCACCAAAGTTACTACATGAACTTAATGCCTTTCTTTATTCTACTACACAGAGGTCACCACTGTGAGATTTATTTGATTTTGTAGTTTGGCTAATTAATTTGTTCATTCTGTGCCCTCAGCATCAGCACTAGTTTTTGGAACAGTGCTACCAAAGCAATAGATTAATTTACACGGTACAATGCGTCTAGAATAATCATTACCCCATAGAATTGTTATTGCTTGAATTCTAAAGAGAGAGAAGATATTTCCCTACTGAAATAAAAAGTTCCATTGTTCCATTGCAGGCTTCAGGGGAAAAAAATAAAATAGAAATGTATATACATTTTTTGAATAGCAGAGCTTTTTAGAATTTTTAATTAATATACTAATTCATTAACCATTCTGGACAAATAAATAGGTTCAAGTTGCAAGGACTAGAAAACCACTTGGAGCTACCTTAAATTAAAAATATGGAAGAATCTTCTAGAAATGTATGGAGGACATCAAATACAGATCACTTCATTGGAAAAAGGCACCAAGACTACACAGTTCTATTTCTCAATTCTCAAAACTGTGTATCTCTTTTCCGTGCCATTAATACCTCCCTGTTTCATATTTATCTCTGCAAATTGCTTCCCTCATCCATTTGGATATGGTCCATTATGGCTTACCATAAAATGGTAGCCTAAGCCCCTTAATCTCTGGTGTGATTAGATCAGCTACCCTTTGTCCTTAAGTATCTCAGATGAATCTGTTTGACTTAACTTGAATCAGAGGAATACCACAATCCAATTGGCTACAAGTGACCAAGGAGGTGGAGCCAAGGATTTCAACTGGTTTTATAAATCCACTCCTTTGGCAATGACATTTAGTGGGCAGGCATGCTCAAAATATGAAGTTTAATACTGATCCAGAATTTGTCAAATTTTCTGGGCCCCAGGTAGAAAAAAATAAAAATGCTTTTATAATTGAGTTTATAGCTGGTTTTAATGACAGTTATTAATTAAATTTATGATGCCAAATGAGGGTCCATGGTATAGAATACATTTAGACTAAGGAGTTATATCCACTTTTTAAGCAGGTCAGGCTAACAAAATCAGCTGATGTACAATAAGTGGCCAAATGTTTAAAAAAAAAAAAGAAAAGAAAGAAAGAAAGACAAACCGTTACAATGGCAGCCATTAACTGCATGCAGATGCACTAAGCTTTGGCTTTTGCAGCAAATACATACACAAAAATAAACATAGCCAATCTTTTTTTCAATCCTAGATAAATCTATATTTTATAACATAAACATTAATCGACAAAGGGAAATTCAAAATGTGATTCAGTTAGAAAATTTGTTATTTTTTTGCCCACTAAAACATTATTAGCACAATATATAAATGAACAGTGAGTCTTTACAGAATTTTTCATACTTTGAACTACCATTGAAGTAGGACACAGTAAGTGTCAAAGGTGAAGGAAGTGGACACTTTCCATAGATGGTGTTAGTTGTGTATGGTCATCCTAATCTTAGCCCTCCCCCTCTTTATCCGACTGTACCATTTGTTTGTTGCACTTATACCTACTAATTTTATGCTTGCAAATCCTATCTTGCCTAATAAGTACAAGAGCAGTGAAAGTGTTGAAGCTGCTGATAAGCCAAGCTTTATAACTACAATTGAAACAAAAAAAAGGGATGCCTTCATGTCTCAGACAGTTAAGCATCTACCTTTGGCTCAGGTCATGATCCCGGAGGGTCCTGGAATTGAGCCCCATTTTGGGCTTCCTGCTCAGAGGTTGAGCCTCTGCCTTTTGCTCTGGTGGTGGTCTTGGGTGTCCTGGGATTGAGCCCTTAGTGGACCCCTGCATCAGGCTCCCTGGACTCAGGGAGTGTGTTTTACCCTTTCCCTCTGCCTGCTGCTCCCCCTGCTTATGCTTTCTCTCTCTCTCTCTCTGCCAAATAAATAAATAAAATCTTTAAATAAAAATAAAACGGAAAAGAGGAAAACAGACAAATCTAATGTCATCAAAATCCACACAACTTTTATGAAATTTAACTTCTCATAGATATGCATATGTCTGAAACTTATATAGTATCTTAATGGGCATAGGGATAACACATACCCACACACTTTGGGAACCTATATGTCCATAGAGGAATTTCTATTTGTGTATGATGAATACATATCTCTGAATGTATTAAAATGTTAAATTTGAGTAAAAGAGTTCTTTTCTTTCTACAAAATTGTTTTGCCATCTTCCTTAATCCCTCAATTTATGTAGTTTTACCAAAAATGCATTAAATACAGATGTTAAATCAAGTAGAAAAATGAAATTATTATACTTATATTTATAGACAAAAATATGCTTCCATTATCTAGCCATTAGTAGTAAAAGCTATTTCTGCATAATATTATTAAGATGATTGCTAGATAATTTCCTAGCTTGGTTTATGTTATATAGCAAGCTAAATCAATGTTTTCCAACCAGTAGAATATGAGAAATATTAAGATGCTTGTTGTACATATAAATACCATAGATAATGAAGAAAACTGAAAATCATAGAACAAATTAAAACCACATTTACTGAAAATATATTGTTCCACATATAACATTGTATGTCAATTGTACTTCAATGAAAAAAGAAAGTGTATTTTTCTGCAGCAATATGTTCAACTGAACTATTCCTTATTATTTCATTTCTTTAATAAAGCTTTATCAAAGTATAATTCATATAATTCATATAACAAAACATGCACAAAGTATGCAACTCAGTTTTCTTTAATAAATTCAGTGTTGTGCATATGTTACAATCAATTTTAGAATATTACCATTTCTGGATGGAGTCATACAAATGTGTTTTTTGTGTCTGAATTGTCTCACTTAGCATATTTTTATATTTTATCCATGTTGTAGAATGTATCAGCATTTGATTTCTTCTTGTGACTGTAATGATTTACATGGATATACCCTACTTTGTTTATCTACCAATCAGTTGAAGAACATTTGGGTTGTTTTTACTTTTTTGACTATTCAGAAAAATGTTGCTGTGAACATACATATAGAAGATTTGTGTGGGCATTTGTTATCAGTTGTCTTTGGTATACATCTGGGAATGGAATTGCTGGGTCATATGGTGACTACATGTTTAACATCTGAGGAACTGCCAAACTCTTTTCCAAACTGGTTGCACTATTTTACATTTTCACTGTCATGCAATAGAATTCTAAATTCTTTACATCTTCATCAACCCTCATTATTTTCTATTTTTTATAGTTGTCACAGTGAAGTAAAATCTCTGTTGTTTTGATTTACATTTCTCTAATGACTAATAATATTCATAATCTTTTCCTGTACTTGTTCATATCCCTTCCTTGAAGAAATACTTGTTCAAATTCCCCATTTTAAAATTAGATAATTTGTCATTTATTGTTGAGTTGGAAAGGTTCTTTATATATTTGAGATATAAGTCCTTTATCAAATATATGATTTGCAAATGTTTTCTTCCATCCTGTGGGTTTTCTTTTCACTTTTGTGATGGTGTCCTTTGCAGAAAAAATTCCTAAATTTTGATGTAGTCCAATTTAGTTTTTCATTTGTTATTTGTGCTTTTTTGTCATAGCTGATAAGCTACTGATTAATCCAATGTCACAAAGATTTATGCCTAAATTTAAAAGTGTTTTATACTTTTAACTCTAACATTTAACTCTTTGATCCAATTTCAAGTTAATTTCATATATAGTGGGAGATAAACATTCAACTTCATTTTTTTTGCATGTGGCTTCATTTTTTTTTTTCACATTGTCCTAGCATCATTGGCTGAAAAGTTTATTCTTTCCCCCATCAGATGGTCTCAGCACCCATGTTGAAAATCAATTGACTATGGATGTGTGGATTTATTTCTGTATTTTCAATTCAATTCCAATGATTTAAATATCTGTCATGGTGCCAGTACCACATTGTCTTAATTAATGTTGCATTGTAGTTAGTTTTGAAATTAAAAAGTTTGAGTCTTTCTATTTTGCTCTTCGTTTTCAAGATTGTTATGGCTATTCTGAGCCTCTTGCAATTCTACAGTAATTTAGAATCAGCTTGTTAATTTCTATAAAGAAGTCAGCTGGGGGACGCCTGGGTGGTTCAGTGGTTGAGCGCTTGCCTTTGGCCCATGGTGTGATCCTGGGATCCCAGGATCGAGTCCCCCATTGGGCTCCCTGCGTGGAGCCTGCTTCTCTTTCGCTGTGTCTCTCATGAATAAATAAATTAAATCTTTTTTTTAAAAAAGAAGAAGTCATGTGGGATTCTGATGGGAATCACACTGAGTCTGTAGATCCATTTGGGGAGTATTAACATCTTAACAACACTGAGTCTTGTAATTCATGAACATGGGATACTTTTCCAATTATTTAGATCTTTAATTTCTTTCAACAATGTTTTGTAGTTTTCAAAGCAAAAGTTTTGCAGTCCTTTTGGCAAATTTATTTCTTTTTAATACTGTTGTAAATTTGTTTAATTTTGTTGTGAGATTTTTCATTGCTAGTCTAGAATTACAATTTATTTTTACATAATGATCTTGAATCCTACAACCCTGCTATATTCATTTAGTAGTTCTATGTGTTTGTATTGTATTCCCAAGGCTTTCCTATATGCAAAATCATGTAATCTGCTAATAGAAATAGTATTTCTTCTTTTTTTTCTATCTGGATGCATTTTATTTTTATTGTCTTATTTTAGTAGTTAAAACTTCCAGTCCTATCCAGAATAACAACGGTGAGAGCACACACCCTTGCCTTGACCCCAGTCTAAGGGGTAAACATTCGATCTTTTATCATTAAGTATATTGTTGGCTGGTGTTTGAGATGACTTTTATTATGTTAAGGAAGTTCCTTTCTATTTTTATTTTGTGGAGTGTTGTCATAGGGGTAGGCACATAGGATCACTTTGCATTATTTCCTACTATTTCATATTAATTTATAACTATCTTCAAAATTTTTCAGTTAAAATAGTAATTATTTTAAGTAATGTCCAAATGTCTCCTCCCTATACATTTTCTCTTATGGATGTTAGTATGGATTAATCATAAGAATATTTTCTCTCTCTTAAAACCAACATGAGCTGTTCACATTAAATATTTATGCCAGATTCCTCCAAACCTTGGCTAAAGTTTGGCTAAAGTTTTTTTTTAGGAGTGTTGATTATTAATTAAAGGCATTTTCTCTTCTGATGAACCCTAACACTTGAGATGGCTTGGATAAGATATTTCCACTGAGAACCAAGTAGCAATCCAATATTTGCTTCCCTCAAAATTTATTGCAGTTCCCATGGTTATGAGTTTATGAATCATCTTCCTCTGTGCTAATCAGTCCTGATGGCCTTCCTTCCTTGCCAGGGAAAAAGAAATTCATATAGGTCCACTAGGCTCTGATTTCACAATCACTGGCTTTAGGCTCCTTATTTTTATAGTCTTCACTATTCTGATTTTCCAGGCGCTTTTATAGTCTTCATTACATTTTGAAATGAGAAAGAGAACTTCTCTCTGTGTTATGATAGGAGAAAGCCCAGAGCAAATGAGCCTGGGCCTCAGAATCTTACAGCTTTTTAATTCACCCAGCAGATCAATTTAAATCCACTTCACCCTACAGCACTTGCATCTCCAGGTCAGCTAGATGGCTTCAAGATAGTTCCCAGTACCAGTTACAAGATTTCTAATTCTATTCCCAACAATATGGAAACCTGAGCTCCTAAGCAACACTAATAGAATCTTGATAATAGAACATAAACTTTCTTTTTCCTTGTAACTCTATTCTTGTTTTTTTTTTAACATGATCATATGTTTATACACTAAAAATTTTGCAACTAGATACGGACTATCTAATTATCTTATGTTTGGGGATATCTCTATTATCTTTTGTCCATGTCCAGCAGTAATAGATTAGAGTACATGAACACTAAAACTATATACATATCAGTTATGGTCAAGGCAAAAGCTAAACCACTTATGGAGAAGGAAAATGTAAATTCCCATTGATATTCTCTTTAAATAGGTAAGGAAATTGTGAGCTGGATTATTGCCTAATTTTGGTGAAAAATATAGATAGCCATGTCAGAGCCCTTTTCATGAGGGCCCATAATTCCATAACTCTAGTGGAGGATGCATTCTTAATGAGGAACCCCAGCCTCCACATTAGCCATTTTAAGTAATCTTCCATATAATTCTAGGAAATAGGAGTTATCTGCATTTTATAATTAAAGAAGTTGAAGTTAAGAGTTATTATATAAATAACCAAGACAGGTAATCAATGGCAGAGTGGGAATTTGAACATAAGTCTTTGCGATTTCAATGTGCGTACTCTTCCCATTACATCTCACTGACAGCCTATGAATCGTTCCCAAATGTGAAACTAGTTAAACTTAAATAATGAAAAGACAATGAGAAAATTTTGAAGACATTGACTATAGTAAAGAAACATTTTATCTGATTTTTGAAATCATTCGATTTGAATGTTTTAAAATGTGTTGCAAACAAGTACAAAGGGCTGAAAGAAGAAATTCAAGAGATGTCTAGTTTACTTATAATAACTATGGCAATTCATTAGGGAAAAGGTTTTTTTTTGGAAAATGGTGCTGTAACAGATAACAATACACAAAAAATAAAATTAACCTCAGTCCTTATGTATAACCACACGTTAAAATTAATTTGAAAAGCATTGCAGATCTAAACATAAGAGATAAAATAACAAACATCTAGAAGAAAACAAAGGAGAAAAATCTCTGTGACCTTTGATTAGGCAAAGATATCTTAGGACACAAAAACCACAACCCTAACAGAAAATGTGATAAATTGGAATGTGTCAAAATTAAATTTCTATTATATATAAATCATACCTTGATAAATATGAATCAAAAAAGAAATACTTGCTCTGAATGTACAAGGTGAGTTTATAGGTAGTGGGTAATAAAGAACACAATAAAATCCTTCCTTTCAAAGAACTCATAATTCAATACGTCATCTAGACAAATAAAGATAGCTGCACAAGGGTGTATTCAGGGTTACACTACAGGCATATCTTGGGAGCCTGAAGAAACACACTGTCTATTTTGCCTTGTGAGAGTACAGAGTATAGTATTTTCCCCTTTATAGATAAGGACATTGAAGCACAGAAATATTAGGTAACTTGTCCAAGGCTTCACACGAAATCATAAAAATACTTAAAAGAAAAAATAAGAAAATGTTATATCTTTTTTTTTTTAAAGAAAATGTTATATCTGAATGGATACATGTTTCTTAGTCATGACAAAAATTTCAGATGCCCTAAAAATTACTGACAAAATTGAATATAAAAATAAAAAAAATCTATATGACAAAACATTAGGTGGGAAGCTAATAGACAATTGAGAATTAGGAAAAATATATTTGTAAAAAATGATAAGCATAGTGACAACTAATTTTCTTAATCCATAAAGAATGGCTACATACCAAAAAGAAACATTCAATAAAAATAAGCAAAGGATATGAACCTCATTCCTGGAAAAGGAATGTAAAATGCCCTTAAATAAGGGTGCCTGGGTGGCTCAGTCCATTAAGTGGCTGCCTTTGGCTCAGGTCATGGGATGTAGCCTCGACTGGGCTCCCTGCTCAGTGGAGAACCTGCTGCTCCCTCTGCCCCTCTTCCTCTTCCTCTCTCCAGTCCCATCCCTCTCCTTCTCCTTTTGCCCCTCCCCCTCCTTTTCTCTCAGCCTGCCCCTGCCCCTGCTCAGTGAGCCTGTATATGCTTTCTCTCTATCCCAAATAAATAAAATATTTTTGAAAAAATGCCCTTAAATATAAACAGGGGCTAAGCTTCAGTCATAATAAAAATGGAAATTAAGTAAGATGCTGCTTTTTACTCATCAGATCTGTCAAGTTAAAAAAATCAATATACTATATTGATGCAGTGTGGTGCAACATGGACCTTGATGTGAAAGTTGAAAATGGTTAACCTAAGGGAGAGTAATTTGCAATATTTGTTAATATTTATAATGCACATAGTCTATAATTAACAACTTCTAAAATTTAATTTGTAATCAATTATGCAAAAAAGTATTATATACAAAAATATTTTACATTCCTTGTAATAATAAACTACAGTAAGAAAAATAAGACAATAAAATGAAAGGCATAGGCAATCAGACAGGCAAAATTATCAATTTCCAGCTTTAAAAAAAGAGAGAGATGTTTGAAATTTATCTAAGCAGAAAATAGAAAATCACCTAGAATGGAAAAATTAGGCTTGCTTCTCATTGTGCCACAGCCTCATGCCACATCTGAAGAAAGGCCAATGTCAACCAAATAGTGACAACAGAAATGCTTTAACTGCTAATATTGTATCTGCCTAAATGTCATTCAGAGATACAGATCATAGAATAGGAAAAAAAAAAAACCAAAAAAACCCCTCAGGAATAGTGTTCTAAGAGAACTTCCTGAAAAAAAAGAAGAGAAACCTACTAGACAACTAGACAATAAATTCAATCAATTCATTCCTGCTGGAACCAAAACTCAGCATCAAAGACGACATGGCAAGCTGACTTCCAGTTAACACTGCAAAGAAAATCCCAAAAATGTGCAATTAGAGTTCAGGGAAATGTGAAAAAGTATGATAGTGTTCATATTTTATTAATCTTGGAGATAAGAGATGACAGACACATGACAAATAAGGAAACAAAAGAATTCCTTCACCCATTACAATGGAATATTAAGCAAAATATTCTAGGATTTTTTTTTTTTTATTTTTTTTTTTTTATTTTTTTTTTATTCTAGGATTTTAAGCATTACTAGTTTTGTTAGTGCTTATTGCTAACTTTTCAATGATTTTAAATTTCTAAAAATTTATTTTTAAAGTTTAGGATAGTTAAAATTTTGTCTTAAATGTAACTGACTTCCTTTTATTTAAGGCTAGTCTTTTTTTTAAAAAAAGAATTACTTATTTATTCATGAGAGACACACAGAGAGAAGCAGAGACATAGGCAGAGGGAGACGCAGGCTCTTCTCAGGAGTCTGATGTGGGACTCTATCCCCGATCCTGGGATCACAACCTGAGCCGAAGGCAGACGCTCAACCATTGAGCCACCCAGGTGCCCCTAAGTCTAGTCTTAAAGTAGAGTCAGGGGGATCCCTGTGTGGCTCAGCGGTTGAGCGCCTGCTTTTGGCCCAGAGCGCGATCCTGGAGACCGGGGATCGAGTCCCGCGTCGGGCTCCCTGCATGGAGCCTGCTTCTCCCTCTGCCTGTGTCTTTGCCTCCCACCCCCCACCTCCGTCTATTACGAATAAATAAATAAATAAATCTTTAAAAAAAAAGTAGGATCAGGAGCCTCATTTCAGAGGCACATGTCAGTAAGTATCAATATCAACAACTAAAAAATAATTATAAAGTGGCTACATTCTTCACAAACCTAAACAAAAATTATATTTATATTTAGACATACAATATATAAAACAATATATAATATTACACATATAACATATATAATATTTAATCCCCATGTTATATAAAATATGATTTAGTTATACATATAAATGATATATGTGATATAATTATAAATATAAAATTTATTCACAAATATATAAAGTCACACACATCTGTAAAACAGGATTTTCTGACTTAGAAATAAAACTGGTGTGTATGGTATATTTGTATCTGTTTATATGTGTGAGTGTGTGATATATATAAAAAGAGTGAAATACAACATGCTTAATATAGTTTAATAGACAATAGACAAACATATGGAGTTTGAGGTCATAATGTTAATAGTTCTGGTTTCTCCAAAACTTCCTTAATCTGTGACCTCAATCAGGTTATGTAAACTCTAAAAGCCTCAGTTACTCTCATTTGTAAAATTGGGTAATAAGATCATCTTTATCATAATGCTGTACTGGAATTAACTGACATATAAGGTGCCATGCACAAGGCCTGTCAGGGTAAATGCTTAACACATATTGCAGGTGGTAAGGGATACTGCATGCTAATATCATTAGAGTACAAGTTCTTGAAAGGAAGGCGAGAAGGGGAGACCGTCCTTGACACCAACGTGGATGGGAGATACCTGACAAAGCTTGCAAATGATCCTTCTATCCTCTTCTGTCCTCTCACTTGTACATTGCTGGTATAAATAGTACTTCACCAGAGAGTATAATGAAGACTATGATTTTGTAATACTCTTCATTAGAAGGAATTTTTGTTGTTGTTTATGCATTCATAAGTCTTTGGTTCTATCTCAGTATAGAAGTAAATAAAATGATAGGATATAATATTTGTTTACAAAAATTAATTTTAGCTGTTGAATTATATTTTAAGAAAAGTTTTTTCCAAATTAATTTTTTTTCCTCTTGTTCATTCAATTCCAGTTCTTGAAAAATTTCTAATTAACTATTTCCCCCCCTCCCCTGTTTTTGGGCCACCTTATTAATCTCCTGGATACATCTCAATGAAGTATTTATTCATAGTGTTTTCTGGTCTATACTTGGTATTTCAAAAGCTGGCATTTTCCTTGCTTGTTTCTGGACACTAATATTTAATCATATAATCATAGGAATTGGAGATGTTTGAGACCTAACAATCCAGTCTCCATCTGCCTGCCAAACCTGCTGCTGTTTTCCCTATCATTTGGCATTGATTTTTTACAAAACTGGTGATTTAATCCACCAACTTAGTTTTAAATGTCGTATTCTTGCACATATATCAGGAATATCTACTACCTAAAGTTTTATGTACATTCTATGGCCATTTTTTTAGATGACTATACCTTTAGTAGTAAGTGGGTACTTGTGAGAAGATATATATAGACAGAAGGCCCAAATCATCAGCCGTTGTGGTTGGTTTAGTGGACCTGTTATTTCAATGAGCAAAATATATATCAAACAAATGGCTGGGACAAAGATGAATGGCCTACTCAGTCAAAATTTCAGTTACACCTCCAAATATCACTATCATCACTGCATGATTTTTTTAACAATAAAATACTTCCTCAACATTTAAAAATGCATTACAGATTTTATGGTCTTCTACTTCTAAAGAATAAGTTCTTCCATTTTAAATCTTCTATCACAGTCTAGTGAGATGTGGTTTGGGTGGAAGTTTTATTAAATTTCAGATGCATAGTGGTAAATGGATTTCAAACATCAAAACCAATAAACATTACATTCATCTCCAAATATTTTCCTGCCTGAGACTCACATACTCCTGCCTCGAGCTTTCATTGCACTTCGAAGGCATCAGTCCACTAAACAATATCACCACAAGAATATTTAGAAAATTACCTCAAAATTTTGGCTTTATGAGATTATTCTGATAATAGAATGTGATTTATAAATGACCCCTTCTTGTAACTGTTATGTATTCATAGGTAGAGAACATTCTAAATCAAAAGATATGGATTAACAAAATGAAGCCTAATCCAGTCATCCTCTGCTTTCACCTTTGGTCCAGGACTTTGAACAAAGGGTTAAAATACCTCCTTTTCTTCCACAATCATCATGAGTGTCCCCATTTGAAAGACAGATGATGATAAATTAATACTGACCTCCAGATTAGTCAGCTATTTGCTGTTCCTGTTACTTAAGCACATATACACATGTGCATGCACACACATGCACACACACACACACACACTACACCACTGAAATTCACCTTCACTTTATTGATTCTCCTGCATGTTTGTGCCCCAGTCTACCTCCCCCTCCACTTGACTGTAAACTACTTAGAGGATAGGATAGCTTTTGCTTCAGCATCCTCTGCATTGTGTACACTGCACGTGCTTTGTGCCCTCTAAATAAACATACATTAAATAAAATAAAAACCTATTGTTGACTCTTAATGAGTTGTAAGAAATGACAAGATTTCCTGTGGTTCTTGTGTATACCAGACGGTGAAGTGGTGAGAAAAATTACCTCTAATTACAAAAGATTAACCAGTCTTGGGAAATTTTGTGTACTTCCAAGTTAGGCAAGGTAAGATTTGCAGCTCATTGTACAAAGCTGTTGGCAGAGATAATTGTCAAGCTCCTCACTAGTTTTGAAAGTTCATATTCCCCTCAAACCCCATCCAACCATAGAATTCCAAATACATGTTCTTAGAACTAGCATACCTTGAATCTCTCTTCTTTTGAGGGATACTATCACAATCTTATAATAGAAAGATATACTTAACTTACATAACAGAGACTTTAAAAGCTTGTCCTAAGCTTTAAAATCAGAACTTGCAGGGGCACCTGGGTAGCTCAGTGGTTGAGTATCTGCCTTCCGCCCAGGTCATGATCCAGGGTCCTGGGATCGAGTCCCATAACAGGCTCCCTGGGGAGAGACTATGTCTGCCTATGCCTCTGCCTCTCTCTCACAGTAACAGTCTCTCATGAATAAATAAATAAACTCTTAAAAATAAAATAAAATCAGCACTTGGATAATATCTTCATTCCAACCCTTGCTAACTATAATTCCATGGGAGAGTCCATTAACCTCTCTGTACCTCATTTTTCTCATCTACAAAATAATAATTGGCTATGCTTACTTGCTAAGAATGCTATAAACATAAAACAATAAATACAATGCTTTTAATCACAATGCTTAGTATATAGTAACTGTACAATAATTGACAGCTAAAATTATTAACGTCAACACAAGAGTTACTAAGCCTTGGAAAATATAATCACATTTTCTCTCTGATTATTTTTCACTCTCCAAATAATTGTTTCTCTGGGGCATGATAGAGAAATCAAAACAAAATACATTTATTTATTTATTTATTTATTTATTTATTTATTTATTTATTTATTTTAGAAAGCAAGAATAAAAGCATTGTTTATTGAAGGACACAATCCAATGTTATCCCTTAAAAGTGGTAAACTAGTAGGGAGAAGTTATTTGTAGAATAAATAAGAAGAGCAGTCATCAAGTAAGATTTGCCATCTTGTTAATTATTTCATCTGAGTAGATGACATCAGCATGTTTCAGTAGTCTTAGGACAAATTCTAGACATACAACAAAGGAACTCTACTAAGTAGTTAAAATCTCAAAAATTGAAGAGTATTAAGAGGCTTCTAAGAAATAGTGTAGGTTGCACATGTTACTCTATTCTAAATGTTTTACCTTAAATAATTTTAATGGCCCTAACTATTTATAACCAGGGTAAATACTATGTATTCAACAGATTTCCTAGAAACTGAAATATAGAATGTAACACTATTTCCCGAAGTAATAGTCTAGAATACTTTTGACATTAAGAGATAGGTCTTTTATGGGGGTTAAACAAAAACTGAAAAAGTATGGTATAAGCATTTATTCTGGACATCAAGAACAAATACAGAGAGAAATAGAAAACATTCCAGACAAAATATGTGTGTGGCTTATTTTAGATCCGCAAAATCCACAGATACAGGAGTGAGCAGAAATGTGCTAAGTTTTATCTTGGAATCATATGAAATGTGTTAATTCTTTGAATCCTTTTTAGAAATATTTTTTTTTGCCCCCAATCTGTCCAAAATTATAATGTAGTTGTCATCAATACATACTTCATTTCTTCTGTAGGAACCACTGATACATTTGATCTAAATTTGGTATTGTCTTTCTTGTGCCTGAAAACTTTCAAAAAAGTATAATTTTAATAGTACATAGAATAGAGTGATTTTGTCACCTTATGTATTTCCAGAATTTCTGTTTTATTAAAGAGAAATAATCACCTTTTCACTTTTTGATAATTCTAAACATTTGTTTCAGTTCTGTGTTCTTTCTCAAAAGGTTATTTTGAGGAAAAAGAGGCACATATAAGCATAGAATAGAGAGATGCATAGAGAGATATGTATTTATGTATTCTGATCTATAAACATATATAAAGAATATAGACACTTGTTAATATCTGGCATTCATTATCCTGAGCATACTACAAATATCTCATTCCAGTATTGCCAATCATAATACCTGCCACCATGCAATCAATTAATCAATAAATGTCATATAGCATTTCTATTTGCTAGAAAAATAGTTGACCTATTATGAGTCAACTACTATTCCAGGTACTGAGGGCACACCAGTGGTAAAATAGATATCTTGCTCTCATCTCTTGGATATATATTCTGATCAAAAAAGATAGTCGGTGAATAAGATACCAAATAAAGACACCAAATCTCAAGGAAACGCAACAGAGAATATATTTCGGTCTAAACTGATAAGAGTGAGAAAGAAGGGGTGCTGCTAAGATGAATGAGTATTTAGATAAATGTAAATATATATGTATACACATATACACAAATGTATTTATTTATTTATTTTAAATTTTTATTTATTTATGATAGTCACACAGAGAGAGAAAGAGAGAGAGGCAGAGACATAGGCAGAGGGAGAAGCAGGCTCCATGCACCGGGAGCCCAACGTGGGATTCGATCCCGGGTCTCCAGGATCGCGCCCGGGGCCAAAGGCAGGCGCCAAACCGCTGCGCCACCCAGGGATCCCCCGCAAATGTATTTATAAAACAAAATATACTGCACATATTGTTCGACCCTTAAATTTTTCTGTTTTTGAAAATATTCATTGTTGAAAATTTTTCCAATATTTATTGTGATCAGTATTTTTCTCTTGCCAACAGTGTTGTCATGAACATACACATACTTTCTTTGTTCACATGGGTAACTGCTTCTCTGTAGTGCTATATAAGAAATGGAATTGCAGTGTCAAAAGGATGCACACCTAAAATTTTAATAAATATTAAAGCCAATTTGTTCTCATAACAGAATCATTTCCCTGTATCTTTGTCAGAATATACCAAAATTTTCATCTTTGCCCATTTGGTAGGTAAAAAAGTGGACATAGCTTCCCTTTGTTATTTTATTTTATTTTTGTTTATTTTATTCATGAGAGACACAGAGAGAGAGAGGCAGAGACAAGGCAGAGGGAGAAGCAGGCTCCATGCAGGGAGCCTGATGTGGGACTCGATCCCAGAACTCCAGGATCACACCCTGGGCTGAAGGCAGGCTCTAAACCACTGAGCCACCCAGGGATCCCCTTATTTTATTTATTTTAATTAATTTAATTTATTTATTTGAGAGAAAGAGAGAAAGAACTAGAGAGCACAAGCTGGGGGAGGGGCAGAGGGAGAGGAGATGCAGACTCCCCAGTGAGCAGGGAACCTGACTTGAGGTTGGATCCCACCGGGTCTTGGGATCACGATCTGAGCAGAGGACAGATGTGCTTAATCAACTGAGCCACCCAGACACCCCCTCTTTGCTATTTTAATTAACATTTTTGTGGCTGTTCCTGATGTTAAGCATCATTTTATTTGCTTTAAGAACCATTTTATTTCATCTTCTGTGACACTTTGAGTTGTCTGTTCAAATCTTTTACCCATTGCTCTTGGATTCTTATGTATTTTTTGCTTATCTTTGTGTGCATGCATGTATATACATACAGTTTGAACGCACACTATATACAAATAAACACACTACATACATACATACACTCTTGTGTGATTATATATATTTATATTCACATTGATATATCTATATGAACATATAACCACACACAAATGCAATAATTCATGTGTGTATGTATATATATAGATGTGTATATATATATATATATATCGCAAATACCTCCTCTACTGTTGCCCTTAACATTGTTTAATGTCTTTTACTACAGAATGGTTTAAATATCATGTAGTTAAATTTATTAATGAAATCCATATGTGTTGTTTGTTTCTGTCTTATTCCTATTGTAATGTTAAGTAATAATGACATATTTTCTTCTAATATATTCACACTATTTTTTCTTACATACTGAAATTTATATACCTGAATTTATTTTGTGTGAGTTATAGGAGTTTAGGATTTATTTTTCTTTCTATTGATAGACAATTTACAAAGCACTGTTTATTACCAATGTGTCTTTTTCCCACCAAATCAACATATCATCTTTTCATGCACTGAATTCTCACAGATCTGTCTCTAGACCATCATCTCTTTCATTATTTTGAACCACTGTTACAGTATCTTAATTACTCAATTTTTATAATTCTGAAATATGGTAAGCAAATCTCTCTCTTCCTATCCTATTGATCTCTTGCAAATGTTCTCTTGGTTATGCTGGCATATTTCGCTTCTAAATGAAGTTTATAAGGAGGATTTTGAGTTTCATGAATAACACTAATAGGATTTTTTATTACATTGCAGAGTATTTACAGGTTAATTTGGAGGAGTATTCTTATCTTTACAATATTGAGTCATCCCATTCAGAATATGGCTTAGCTCACCTTTTATTCAAATCTTCTTTTATGTGCTTCAGTAAAATTTTATAGTTTTCTTCATATAGGGCTTATACTTATTTTTATTAGGGCTATCTTCATGCATTTTATAGTTTTGTGGCTATTGTGAAGCAGATCTTATCATCTATTATATGTGCTATCATTGCTAGCATACAGGAAAGCTATAGAAAATTGCATATCTGCCATATGCTGAATATAATGGCATGTTTCTTCCTCCTTTTGAATATTTATACAATTTATTTCTCCTTCTTTCAATACTTATGCATTTTATTTTTTATTTCTTGGTTTGGTGGATTGACTAGGGGCCCTAGTATAAACGTTAGCTAACAATATGATAGTAAACTTTCTTTTCTTGTCACTAATTTTAAAGGGAATGCTTCCAATACTTTCCAGTACATACGATGCTTGCTTTATAGTTACTTGATAGCTAAAATTTATTAAATCAAGGAATTTCTTATTTATACCTTGCTAAGAGTTTTACTTATTAATTAAAATCAAATTTAAATCAGAATTTGGTGGAACATTTTATAAAACAGCATTAAATATGGTTTTTCATCCACTGTAATTATTTAATATAGTAAATTAATTTGGTTCATTCTTTCTGCTGAACAAGCCTTGCCATTTCTTGGAAAATATAAATTTGGTGATAATATATTATTATTTTTAGGCTCTGCTTTATTTGCTAATATTTTAATTAGTATATTTACATTCGTGTTCATTAGTGAGATTGGCCTGTGTTTTTATTTGCTCTGCTATCCTTGCTTAGTTTCATCTACTGGTGGACTTTTTTTTCTTTCGCTTCTGTAACATGAATTTAGGAGAATTACACCTTCATCTCTAACCTAAACAGTTTATATAACACGGAGATTTTAATCTGCTTTTTAACAGATGATTACAAATTATTTAGATCTAACATTATCTTCAGGAGATGTTACTTTGTTTCTTAACTTTTTAAAATTCTCAATTAATTTATGTTAGCTCTATGATTTTTAATCATTTTTTGTATATATCAAACATTTCAGCTAAGTTTACAAATTTGTTGTAAATAATAGACTATATTATTTATCTTTATCAGAGATTTTTGGATTCCTCTTGTAATTATGTATGCCTACTTTTTCTTTTCTTTTTTAAAGATTTTATTTATTTATTCATGAGAGACACAGAGAGAGAGGCACAGACATAGGCAGAGAGAGAAGCAGGCTCTATGCAGGGAGCCTGATGTGGGACTCAATCCCGAGTCTCCAGGATCACGCCCTGGGCTGAAGGCAGGCACTAAACCACTGAGCCACCCAGGCGTCCTGTCTACTTTTTCATATAACTTTTTGCACCTTGGGATCCCTGGGTGGTGCAGCGGTTTGGCGCCTGCCTTTGGCCCAGGGCGCGATCCTGGAGGCCTGGGATCGAATCCCACGTCGGGCTCCCGGTGCATGAAGCCTGTTTCTCCCTCTGCCTGTGTCTCTACCTCTCTCTCTCTCTGTATGACTATCATAAATAAATTAAAAAAAAATGTTTAAAAAAAAAAGAAAGTAACTTTTTGCACCTTGTTTTCTTTTACCTTGAAAGATTTGTTAAGTTTGTGCGTATCTTATAAATCATATCAAGTAACAGGCCTTCGGTTTGTTGATACACTTTACTTAGTTTGATCATATTCTCCTAATTACCCATCTATGTTTAAACTGATCTTATCTTAGAGTAGGCAATTAAATTCAGCCTTTTTAATTCTGTGGGAATCCAAATTATTATATTCTCAGACAGTTTTTTTGACGAAGGGGACGGAGGATAACTCCAGTAAGGAGCCAACATACCTCAACAATGTAATTTTTTTCTACCATTTTTCCCTAATTACATAGCTTCAGTGAGTATGTCATTGGTGTCCAATGTACAAAACATGTGACAATTCAACCAAATATTTTGCAACCATCTACAATCATCCTTAAAATGCCAGCTTTAAATAATGGGTCTTCAATTACCTTGACACAGATAATTTCATGTTTTAGATGATTTTCTTTGTAATATCCCATTCCTTATATCACATTTTTGTAAGGAAACATTCATTTGCTTAAGTGTCAAATACCTTACATATGTGGCAGCTTCAGGATTATTATTAAGCCAGGGCTGTACCTCACATGCTCCATGGTTCTCTTGCTCTGCAGTCATCCCATCTGTTGCCTTCATCTGTAGACTGGTAGCCATATGCCTGCATGAGATTAAGTGTGACACACAGTCATGATCATCATGGTGGCCCTAGAAGAATCTTGATTTTGTTTTTCTAAGAACGAATAGATAGTGGAGACATGGTGGTAGGGATGGAGTGTGGTGGTTGTATTTTCAGGAAGGGAGGGAAGAGAGGTCTGCTATTATAATCTGTTGTAATAATTTAATACAATTTAATTAAAACCCATAGGATACGAAAAAGGACTTTATTTTTGCCTTGCATCAGAGGGGTAGCATTACGTAGTAATCTTTTTTATTACTGATTCAATTATTCTTCTTGTGATCTCTATTTAATAATGCTGATCTGAAAAATTGTCAAAGGTAACTTTTTCTCCTAAAATATTTTTGCTTCCTTTACACTGCCCTTTTGTTTGGGGCTCTGCATAGTTATAATGTCTGCAATACCATTGGTGGCTTTCTATAGTTCAAAGTAACCATTCATTTACAGCCTCAAACCATGGAATAAATTCTTTATATCCTGCTTGCTATTGACAAAATCAAGGAAAAAATATCCTACTTCTCATTCACCAATTCTTAAGTGATATTGTCCATTCTTCAAGAATCTGATGCGGCAACACCAGAGGAACAGTTGCCAATTAGGCTCTCAAATCATTCAACTAAGAATTAACCAGGTGCCCTGTCAGGTTTATTATTTATTTAAACGCCAAACACTTGTAGGTAGTGTATTTAGGCTAAAATATAATCAGTTATGTGAAAGTTTTGGCTGTAAAATTATTTAAGAAAACAGTTTTAGAGAATTCTCCCTCAAGCCTTCTTCAACCATCAAATTCTGCATTGCTCAAACTCTGAGAATAAGTAATTCAGCAGCACAGTTTCTGCTTCAAAATGTCTTTACCTGGCTCAGAAAGCTTTCTGCCTGATTAGTTAAAGCTTACTGTCCTGTCTTATTTCTCAGTTCCATTGAATTTTCGGGTTTTTGTCTGTGATCCTAGTTTTTGGCTTATTATTATATTTCAATTTTCATTTTTATGCTTCTACTTGCCTGATTCGATTTTGTAACTTTTGTTCAAATTAGATAGTAGGATGCACTTTCCAGACCACCTGCATACCCCTTTTTCCTAGCTTCACAACTCCATCTTGTGCATTGGCTGTAATCAGGCTGGTTCTATGCCAACACTGTAGTTCCACAGTCCCACATGAGTGTACTTGGGCTCTACAAAGCATCTGCATCTCTATACCTGGCTTCATTCCACAGCCCGGTTGGATGAAATTGCTTCAGTTCCCCGAATGGAACTAATGATTTAGAACTTTGACTTTCAACCCTGGCATAAGTTAGAATTATGGGGGTGGGATCCCTGGGTGGTGCAGCGGTTTAGCACCTGCCTTTGGCCCAGGGCGCGATCCTGGAGACCCAGGATCGAATCCCACGTTGGGCTCCCGGTGCATGGAGCCTGCTTCTCCCTCTGCCTATTTCTCTGCCTCTCTCTCTGTGTGTGTATGACTATCATAAATAAATAAAAATTAAAAAAAAGAATTATGGGGGAGATTTTAAAAATTAAAATCAGTCAATCAATCAATCAATCAATCAATCAACATCCCAATCATGGGCATTTCAAAAAGTCACTGGATGAATATAACGTGCAACCTCTGTTGAAGACCACTGCTTCAGAGATAAAAATGAAACAGGCAGAGTCAGGGAGCATGTTTGTATTCCCTCTGTTTATAGGAAGAGGAATACAACCTTGTGAAAGCCTCCTTATCTTCCTCACACTTCCTCTTCATCTTCCTCACATTTTGTTTTCTCTCTAGATCATACATTGACACTGTTTATAAAAGTCATGTTAAAAAAGAAGTAATGAGTGACAGTACCCTGGGAAAGGAAAAAGAAAAGGGGGCTTCTTTTTATTCTCCCCTCACTCACCTGAAGCCTGAAATGTACTAGTATGTCAGCTATAAAAGGCAAGCTCCTTAACTACAATATCCTGTGTGAATAATATCCAAGAAGGAAATTTTAAATCCACCCCTGAATATAAAAGAGCATCGCTAGAGAGAAATAATTTATGAGTGAGACACCAAGGGATACATACCATAATTTATTTTTATATCATGATCTTTGTTCAGACCACTGCAAACTCCTCTTCAGAAAGAGTGCATCAATTACAAGCAAAAAAGAAAAGGGGGAATTTAATACTAGAATATATATCTTTCATACTTACTATATGCTTATGCATACACACTGATAATAGATACTTTGTTGGTTCAAATCATTACAAGCTGTGAACCATGAAGAGAAATGAGCAATAAATAAAGGTCCCTGCTTCTTTTAATAAAATGTCCCCATGTCGCAGCCTAGGGAATGTCTTGTAATCACAATGAGCTCAAACATACTCTACCCAATTCTTGAAATGTAAATATTGTGTAACTTCTTTAAATTAATTTTTGGAATGGCTTTAAAGCACATTATATATCCATGATCAGAAAATTTATATACACAAAGTGAGGGCATCTGGGTGGCTCAGTGGTTGAGTGTCTGCCTTTTGCTCAGGTCGTGATCCCGGGATCCTGAGATCAAGTCCAGCATCAGGCTCCCAGCAGGGGAGCCTGCTTCTCCCTTTGCCTTTGTCTCTGTCTGTCTCTCATGAATAAATAAATAACATCTTTAAAAAAAAGTGAAGTGATTGGACTATTGGTATATAAGTAAATCAAACCTCCATATGTTTATGGAAATGTCCTTTTGGTGTTATGAATATCAGTTAACATTTATTAAGTATTTTCTATTGTTAAACACATCCCTGAATATTTTGGACATATTAATTTATCCATGACTAACAATAACTCAATAATACCAAATTATAGAAATGAAGAAACTGAACAGAGAGAAGTTAAATGACTTGCACAAAGTCACCCAGCCAGTAAGACCTGGAACTGGGATTCTGATCCAGGCAAAAAGACTCCAAAGTCCTTGCTCTTATCTACTGTGGTATACTGCCTTGGATTCAATGCTACTATAAAAGCAATTATTATATTAGAATGTTTGGAAAGGATTACTATTATTTTTTAAGGTTTTTGTTAATTCCAATTAGTTAACATACAGTGTAGTATTAGTTTCAGATGTACAATATAGTGACTCAACATTTCCATACATCACCCAGAACTCATCACAAGTATACTCCTTAATGTCCACTATCTATTTCACCTATTCCCCCCAATCATCCTCCCCTCTGGTAACCATCAGTTTGTTGTCTATAGTTAAGAGTCTGTTTCTTGGTTTGTTTCCCTTTCACTCTTTTTCTTCTCCTTTGCTTGCTTGTTTTGTTTCTTAAATTCCACATAGGAGTGAAATCATATTGTATTTGTCTTTGACTTATTTCACTTAGCATTATACTCTCTGGCCCCAGACATGTTGTTGCAAATGGCAAAATTTCATTCCTTTTTATGGTAGAATAATATTCCATTGTGTATATGTACTACATCTTCTTTATCTATTTATCAATCGTTGGACACTTGGGCTGCTTCCATACCCTGGCTATTGTAAATAATGCTACTATAAACATGGGGTGCATGTATCCCTTTGACTTGTTTTTGTATTCTTTTGATAGAGCAGTATTATTATTTAACTAATTTCTAATTCTGAGTCATGACAGGAGAAAGAGCTGTAAGAATTCCTTATGTATAATTTCCTTGCATTGCAGAAGTTTGATGTCTTCTCATGGGAGAACAGAAGATAATATTGACTAAAGAGTAATGAAGTTATGAAGAAAATGAGATTATTTCCAATAATCAACACTCATTAAAAAGCGAGTTAGACTTAAAAATACAAGATCTAATAGTGTGAAAGTTACCTTGAGCTAATGGCTCTTGAAGTCTGGTAGGAAGCAGGCATTGACCAAAGATCACACATATATTTAATTATAATAATGATGAATGCTGGTGGGAAGGAGTGCATTCATACAATTGGACATTTAACCTAATCTGGGAAGGATGGGACACACTAAGGAAGTCACATTTAAGATAAAAGATGAGAAGGAATTAACAACCCCACTCCCAGGTTAGGAGTATTCCAGGCAGCATGGAACAGCATGTATCATCTTGAGAGAGGAAGGGAGCAGTTAAGTACAGTTAAAATTGTGGTCTCTAAAATGGCATATTCACTGGGTGTGCAAAGGAAATGTTAGAACTTCTATTTATATTTACTTATTTCAACCTCTAAAATGTTTCTTTTTATGTTTTTTATAAGATATGTACTGTGTTAACATATAAATGAACACCTATTAGGATTTCATGTTCAAAATATTTATTGATAGGCATGTAGAGTAAAAAATGTTTGAGAACCACTGGTTTAAGCAACTGCAAAAGGAACACAATGAGTCAACTCAGGAGTTGGTACTGATGGGGAAGTAAAACAGGAAACTACACTGGATGATCCTGGAGATCATCCACACAGGGCCCATTGGGCCAGGTCAAGTATTTGAAGTTTAATAGCCAACTAAAGCAATGGAAAGGATTTAAGTCAGGAAATACACAACTGACTATCTGGCAGAAAATATCAGATGGCTACAATGAAAACTATCTAGAAATATGTTAGAGAAGACAAAAAGGTAAGCTTTATAGTGGATTCTAAATGTGTCTTTTTAAAATGAATTTGTATGCATTTTCTATCTCTTTCCAGAATGAAAGGCATGTGCTATAGACTGAATGTGCCCCTGCTCCTAGAAAAAGAGAGAGAGAGAAAAAAGGAAACTCCATATGTCCAAATTCTAATTTTCAAAGTGATGGTATCTGGAAATGTGGCCTTTGGTAGAGAATTAGGTCATGAAGGTAGAGCCCTGATGGTGGTATTAGCCCTTCTGAGAAGAGAGGGGAGAGCGGATTTCCTCTTTTGTTTTCTGCCATGTGAGGACACAAGGAAAAGACAGCCATTTGCAAACAGGAAGTGTTTGCCTGTACCTTTATCTTGGACTTCCCATCCTCCAGAAATGTAAGAAATAAATGCTTTTGGCTTAAGCCACCCAGTCTATGGTAAATTGTAATAGCAGCCCAAATTAAGACAGCATGTGAAACATGGTTGTTTCATCCATCACTTACCTGCTCCTTTTAAACAAGCTCTTATATACTCCCTCCAAGTAGGCAGCAGAGTATCTGGCCTACAATAAACATGCAATAGATTTGGTATATGGATTACATGATGATCTCAGGTTTAGCACATTCCAAGTGAATTTAATTTTCAAATTAAATTTGCTTGTGCGCCTATATATTCCCTATCTCAATGGATGGCACACACCAGCTCGGGACTCCAAGTTAGAACACCTATTTCCCCTGCAACCCTTATAGCCCATACCTAGTTACACCATACATTTAGATTTTATCTAAGGGAAGCCTCCTTAATCTCACTTGTCTTTGCCATCTCATGACCTTTGCTATAGACTTCACAATTCTACTTAGCAACTCAAATGCAGATAACCCTTCCCCTGTACTTCGAAACTGAAATTTATGGGATTCCAAGTATGTGCCATACACATTTAAGGCCTTAAATGTATTATCTCCTTTAATCCTCAACAGAATCCAGTGAGGAGGGTACTATTATTTCTATTTATTTTTTAGGCAATTAAGGTTTAGAGAGTTTAAGTAACTTTTCCAGATTTGGCCAGTGATTAAGAAATAGGGCAGCTATTCATAAAATCAGTTTTGCCTATGGCTCATGTTTTAGCTACTCTGCTCTTCTCCTCCCACTCATAGTTTATTGCAAATCTAGCAGATTCACCAGGGTTGATTCACTGATTAGTTTATTCCTTCACTTACTCATTCATCTATCCATCCATCCATCCATCCATCCATTCATTTTTTTACACATTCACTTACACATACATTTAATGAATGATTACTCACTTTTATCTATTTTACGTATTGCACAATGCAGGTGAAATCTAGACACTTGTAAAGCATACCATCAATTAAGACGCAAACATTAAGCCAAAATTACACAAATAATCATGTAATGACAATAAATGCTAAGCCAGAATATGATCCTTGGCATTTAAGTCTGATCACAGCATTCATATCTCTGCCATTGAAGAAGTCATTTCCTTTCCCTCAAATACCCTTCTCTTTACTTTAAAAAAAAAAAAAAAAAAAGTGTCATCTTTAAATACTCAAATGTACAATCGTCTGTCACTTCCCTGTCAAGATTCATAGTTCTCCCCTTTGTGTCCTCAAAGATAATACTTATTAAAGCCTTTATTGTAGTGATTATTGAACATTTTAATTCCTTAGGTAGATTTCTTAGCATTCTTCAATTTACTCAGGAATTTTAATAGTATTTCATAGTTTTATGGTTAAAAAAGATAATGCCTTGTAAAGCACTTGGCATGTTGTAAATTCTCAATAAATGATAACTGTATATGTATCTATTTTACCTATTAATATGTCTAAGCTCATCATGAGTGCAGTTCCCTTCTACAGTCACAAAGTTATCTACTATACATAAGACACTATAATTGTAGGTGACATGGATAAATCTATGTAATCACCTTCAGTGAGATGTCTACATTCTATTATCTGTTCTTTTTCTTTTTGTCTTTTTTATTCTCATATTAATGCTGACAGCTCAACAAAGGCCAGTTGCCACAGAAGGTAGAAATTTTGTAATAATTCCTCATTTCTTAATTTTTCTCTGCATCCCTTTAAATCCACCAGAAAGGCTTGGGGCTTCTTAATAATTACATTTCAGATCTTCACTTCAGATTCCAGAAGGCATCTGCTAAAAGCTGTTAAAAAGAATGACATAGATCCTCACAGACTGACATAAACACCAGTATAAGAGATATGATTAAGAAAATATCTTTTAATTTCAAAATGTTATGTCTAGTATCCAAATCTGAGAGAATGCATGAGTAAATCTTTTTTCTCTTCATCTTGATTGCTACCATCTTCGTGCATATGAACAAGGATCACTTCTTGTAACTGATTTCTATCTACCTACTTCTGCTTTGTCTAATATGCAATCAGTTTCCCATCCAGTGATAAGAGTGATTTGAAATATAAATTAGATTATGTTTCTTCATTGCTGAAAACTGGTCTATGACTCTCTATTCCATTTGGAAAACAAAACACAACAAAAGAGTCTACAAATCTCTGCCTTTTACGGTTTCTGCCTGGCCCTATTGCCTTATATTGTGTTCCTTCTCCTAAGTCATGCCACTCTCAACTTCTTTCAATTCCTCAAAGATGCTGAACTCATCAGTAGTTTAAGAGCCTTTGCACTTGCTGTTACTGTAATTGTCCTGTAATAACTTTCATGCTTCTCTTCAAATGACTACTTCTTTTCTTCCTGTAGGTCTTATCTCCATGTCTCCATGTCACCATGTCACCAACTTAGAAAGAGCTTCCCTGATTATCCTACCCAAAGAAAGGAAACTCTCACAATAATTTTCTACTGAAGGCTTTTATTTGTTACCTTATAGTACTCCACACAGTCAGAAAATATTTAATCCATTCATTTTTGGTTCTTTTTTTTTTTAAATTTTACTTATTCATGAGAGACACAGAGAGACAGAGAGGAAGAGACAAAGGCAGAGGGAGAAGCAGGCTCCATGCAGGAAGCCTGATGTGGAACTTGATCCCGGGACCCCAGGATCACACCCTGGACCGAAGGCAGGTACTAAACCGCTGAGCCACCCAGGGATCCCTCTTTTGGTTCTTTAAAAATTATTTGCCACTTACCTTAGTTTGGGCATTCCCAGAGGTGGATTCTGAGTTAAGGATATTGAATTCAAGTAGCTTGATTTGAGTATTATTCCAGAAAGCACCAGTAAGAAAATGTAGAAGTGAAGGATAAAAACTAATTCATGTGCCTCATTGGACAGGCTACTATTAGGATTGAGTGATTCTTAGTCCTGCAAAGGAAGTTTGGGGATAGTGTAGATATGCCTCAGAGTGGAGTGAGGCAGCTGGGATGTTATGTATTCAATCTCATTTCACTGGTTGATAGCTGATCCCTGATGGTACAGGGTGGAAATCAGCTCCAGCAGTTTTCAACAGCCAGAGAAATTTCTGAAGCAAATCATTGTAGTGTTTGAGTCAGTGTGCTTGAGAATAATGAGTGTGGAGAGAATATGGTTGTAGAATGAAGGCATTGGCTACTACATCTCTGGAGAATCGAAGCTCTATGGAAGCAGTGGCAGAAATCTTGTTCAGGATTGCATACTCTGGTACTTGACACAGAGCTGATGCCACACTGATTAAAATGAAGGAATAGAAAATAGGGCTAATGGACACTAGTAATTTTTTATAATATAGGGTTTAAAAAAATCAGTGAAGTTGGTTTGGTTTTATAGCTTATCTAGATCTTGTTCATAAGAAGAGAATCAGACAATTCAACTTTGTGATGTAATAACCAGAGCTAAATCTAGTAACGACTCACTTCTGCTACAATTCTGTATTTATTTCCTAGAGCTGCCATATCAAAGTATCGCAAACTGGGTGGCTTAAAATAACAGAAATTTATTGTCTCAGAGTTCTGGAGCCTGGAAGTCTGAAATCAAGATGTCAGCAAGGCCATGCTCCCTCTAAAACTTCTAAGGAAATCCTCTTCCTAACTTCTAATTTTTGATGACAATCTTTAATGTCCCTTGGCTTGCAGCTTCATATGCCAACCTCTGCCTCTGTAGCCGTAAAGTGTTCCCTGTGTGTTTGTCTATATTATAAGGATACCAGTCACACCTGATTAGGGTCCCATCCCTCTCCAATCTAGTCTTTTCTTTACTTAACTAATTACATCTGCAAAGTAAATTTCTAAGTAAGATTAACATTCAGTGGCATTAGAGATTAGGATTCAGCATAAGGTTCTTAATTTTTTAAAAGATTTTGTTTGTTTATTTATTTATTTGAGAGAGAGCACGAGTAGGGTGAGGAGCAGAGGGAGAAGCAGGCTCTCTGCTGAGCAGAGAGTCCCACTTGGGGCATTCATCCCAGGACTCCAGGATCATGACTTGAGCTGAAAACAGACACTTAACTGACTAAGCCACCCAGGCACCCCAGTATAAGGTCTTTTAGAAGAGACAGTACAACCTGTAACAATATCCTTGAAGATAAGGTCTAGGGAATAACTTATTACATGGTAAAAAATAGTGTTGTGTTCAAGTCCCAACTTACCCTTCAAAGTCAACCAAAAAAGTATTGTTCCAGGAAAGGGGGAAAAAAATCTTTCAGGATATTAAATGGTCTAGGCTCACATATAATGTAAGGGTATGTTGGTTGCATGTCTGCTTGCCAGGAGGCAATCTGGTCTGTACAGTGAGTTCTGGTTCCAAAGGGACAATATAGAGAATATGTGGAAAGAGGGGCAAGATTCAAGGGCAACTCTTGGATACCCCTGTGATCTCATTAAGGAGACAACTCCAGGGCTTTCCTAGAAAAAAAAATTCTTTATTCCTAAATTCCCACATGCTTGCCATAGGTTTTCAGAAATCAGATATTCTAGTATTTGTTTTCAAAAACTATTGCTTCTGCTCATGATAATTTGTAGATAATTATTCTATGCTTGGAGTATTCATTAACTGTCTGTAAGGTTTATTAGAGAAACAAATAGAAATATTTACTTTTAGATTTACTACATAATCAGGTGTTTTTCTACCCTTACATGTAATTTTCATGAAATCTGACAATAAAAGACTATTTCGTACTTAGCTGCGAAGACTCATTTTGTCACTTTGTATAATACCAAAATGTTTGATCATGGATCTCAACTTCTCTTAGAAATCAATGTGACACTTCAGATAAGAGATACTCAATGTAGAATAGACACAACTCTATTTATACACCAAAGCCCATTTTTGTTCTATACCTGAATGCTATCATGATTCTAATTCACCATTTAACCATGATTTTCAGGCAAATGAGACTGCCTTCACTTCTATAAATTATTAATAGCAATGTTAAAAGCAATATTAATGTGTGATTATATAGGCAGAGTGAAGTGATGAATAAGGCCAAGTATAGCCAAGAGTCTGGATTTAGGTTTTGCATTTTGTTTTTAATAACTGAGACTTGTTTGGGTCAGATACGGATAGCTCTTCCCACATATTTATTAATCTACATTTTATAAACCAGGTAGCAAAATTAAGCTTGAATTTGAAGAAGAAAAATCTTGTAATATTTTACATGTTTTCAACTATTTCAATAGTTTGAAAGTAATACTTCCATGGAAATAAATAAGGTTATATTTGAACAAAATTTTGCATATAAGTTGAATGAGTTTATTCAAAAGCAAAATCTTCTATTTGTATGCCACAGCTTTAAGTATACAAAAGCCACAAAATGCTTATAGAAATTAAATAATCCTTACTAAGACTATGCTGTGCCATTACATTTAAAAAGAAATATATTTTCTTCATGATCTAGAAAAACACAGATGGGAGGTAGATGGACAGAGAGAGAAGAGAGGACAATCTTCTGTGTAATACCTACGATTTTTCATAAAAAAAATTGAATGCCTCCCTCTATTCTATTTTAAATATTTCACCTTCCCATCCCCTAAAGAATTTATATCTGATAGACAGTATAAAAAGTGAAAAATCTCATTTCATTCTTGATCTGGTAATAACTAGTGGAATAGTTTGGCAAATATTTTCCAGGATTAGGTGTACATGTGTGTTTATGCATATTTGAGTATACATTTTCTAGGTTTATTATATGTTTTCCTAGATTTATATCAATGAAAATAATGCTTGAAATCATATTTTTCTATGTAACAACACATCCTGACTCTTCCATGTAGAGACTAAGAGGAATTATTTTGCGACTTTATCCTCTACTTCACATATTATACACTATTTACTCTACTACATATTGATACTGAGTTTTTTTAAAGTCATACCACATCTGATCTTTCAACATTATGGGGAGATGGACACATAAGTTTACCTTGCAATTGCCATTGAGTGTTTTGTTTTAAAATGAGAGTTAATTTGAAACATTTTCTAGTTTCCCTAGGTTTTTGCAGTGATGGATGAGAATCCTGGTATCCAATCATGCCTCTATTATCTCACTTGAGGTTTATTTTATTTAACTCATGAATGAGAGAGCCAAAGGATGACAAGCAGTTTCAAAGAAAAGAGAATGTGTGGGGCACTTGGGTGGCTCAGCCAGTTAAGTGTCTGACTCTTGATTTTGGCTTGGGTTGTGATCTCAGCATCATGAGATGGAGCCCCGCATCAAGACTCCATGTTGAGTGTAGAGCCTGCTTGCATTTCTTTCTCTCCCTCTCCCTCTACCCTCCCTGCCCCTTGCTCACATGCTTTCACTCTAAAAAAATTGAAAAATAAGTAAATAGAAAAAAAAAAAGAGAATTTGAGAAATGGGATTTTTATAATTGGGCCTGGGTGGTGCAGGGGAAAGCTACAAAAATACAAAAAGGATTAATATTTACAAGGCAAAAAACAGCAAACCAACTGTAATGTTTTGGTAAAATCCTATTAGTGAATATCACAGAAAAAGAAATTTCCTGGGTCTTAACCTACTATGGAAGCCAAAGTAGCAGATTTCTCTAAAGTAGCAGATGGATTTTGAGGGCAGGCTTATAACAAAATGCCCTAGAATGCAAAAGAAAAGACTTTAAAGTTATCCTTTTATGTTTTCTCCCAGTTTTGGATATTTGTCTTGCTATCAGTAATGTTTAACTTGTTTTGCTGAGATATGGTGTCTCCCTCTCTTGGCAACATTAATTGAGAACTATGGTTATCACAATTTTGTTAGATTTCCAGGGGTTTAAGGCCTATCAGAGGAAGTTTGATATGAGTTTTCTTGAAACACAGCAGCATAATATTTAATTTTATGGATGCAATGTGTTATAAAAAATAGATGCTCCACTTAAGTACATTCAAGTTATTTCTAATATCTGACTGTTTTAACTAATTTTCATTAAACAATAACATTAATTTTTAACTTTGCACAACTGTATATATATATATATATATATATATATATATATATATATATATACTATGCTAAATCCTAGAAGTGGAATTGCTGTTTCATAAGTTATATAAATTTAAATGCTGTAAAAATTGCCATTTTTTTCCTCTAAAGGGTATTTTTGCACTCATAATGAATTACAGATATATTTTAAATAGAGGGTCATCTGTTTTGCTGTTGTTTTTGGTTTGTCTTTACATAGTTCATCAAATGGCTGTTTGAAGATCCCTGGTGATTATTAAGGCTATTTGAGGAAGAAGATCAATGAGAAATGAAGATGGTGAGTCCCAGGACTTCTGGAGAAGTTGGAAAGGAAACAAACCAATCCACAAATAATGAATTTGAATAGGAAGGCATGATGCTTTCCAGAGACACTGCAGAAATGGTAGCAGAAAGTAACAGTAGGAAGCTATTATTTGAAACTTATGAGAAAATAAAAGATAGTCAATCCTCCTCTAATGTAATAGTCTACATGATGAGAGGTGGGACTTGAAGGGTGAGGTTAAAACTAAAGACAGAGGAAAAGAAACTACAGACTCTTCAATTGCAGGTTCATGTGACAAGCACTTAGCTGCTAACCATAGGGAAGGTTTCTGCCAGTGAGTGAAAGAGACTTCAAAGACTACCTAACAAAATAAAGAATGGGCAGAGAAGACAGGTAATAGACATAAGTGTGAAGTGAATAGAACTATTCTAACTTAAGCAGGCTTTACATTCAACATGGAGTCTTAGTTCCTTCTAAGATAAGGAACTGCTTTTCCTTAGGAAAATGGTTGATGAGATGGAATGGAGGGTAAGGCTTTAATGCCATCAAATGAAAGGAGATAGTAAAATAAAGAGATATAGAAGTGGAGTTTCCTGGAAAGAAGAGGAACAGAGATATGAATAAGGGATATAAGGGTTCGATCTTGAGAGAAGGAGCCAAGCAATAGGGAGTCTAGAGTCTGTTGAAGAAAATGATCAGTCAAGAATTGCCACTAGAGGAATGACTATAAGATGTTAAGAACTAATGTCTAAAATCCAATTTAAATTTCAAATGCTGGGGATCCCTGGGTGGCTCATCGGTTTGGCACCTGCCTTTGGCCCAGGGCATGAACCTGGAGTCCCAGAATCGGTCCCGCCTCAGGCTTCTGGCACAGAGCCTGCTTCTCCCTCTGCCTGTGTCTCTGCCTCTCTCTCTCTCTCTCTCTCTCTCTGTCTAACATGAATAAATAAATAAAATCTTAAAAAAAATAAATTTCAAATGCCTAAATTCTTCAGAACGGCCTCCAGATATAGGCATATCTGTAATAGAACAATGAGAGAAAGCAGAAAGAGGATCTGAAATCCAACAAGACCACAGCTCAGAAGAATCAGAAAATCAAAGCTGGAGGCAACTGTGAGAACACAAGGGACTCAGAACTATCACAAAACACATCCTTAAATTGTTCAATATTCCTAAACTGAGGATGACCTCACTAAGAACCTAGATCACAAAAATACTCATAGAGATTTAAAAATAAAACACAAATGCAGTCAATAGTATGTTGTAAGTGAAAGAACAGTGAGCTAAGAATTGGAAGACCTGGTTTCAATGTTTCAATATCTTCGTTCTGATAGCAATGTACTCTAGAGTCTCACTGGTAATAGGAACACCTTACATCTGTCCTTCATTGGGTGGTTGTGAGCAACAACCCTAAAGTTGTATATAAAGTGTATATAAAACATAACATCATTATATTAAAAGTATTATAACCAATAATAGCTAGTTTTGTATTTGTATTTCCTTATAAAGAATTTATATCTTAAAAAAATAATTTATATCTTCAATCATGTCCGGACAGAGTTTAAAGTTACTTTGCATTCCTCTTCACCCCTGGTGTTTCTGGATCTCTAGAATAATAACATCTAACAATAATCTAACAATAAGAACATCTTCCTTGACACACATCAAGAAAGGACCCATAAGGTTTTCTAATTAGTGCTTGCTTTTAACAGAACCACTACCACCATCACTTGAGCTGTTTTTGAAGTTTGTTGGAAAAGGAGAGTCTAAATTTATCTTCCATACCCTATCCCAGGGTTAACAGACCTCAACATCACCAAACCATCCTGCATCAAACTCTAATTATTAGGCTTTAGTAAATCCATTCAAAAGGATTGGAAAATATGTCACACACTTTCAAAGTTAGGCTTTGGAACCAAATGGCTTCTATTTCCATCTTTATGCCATTTTCTTTAGTTTCTTAGTTTGAGAATTATGTGACAGTCCTAGTTATGAAAGGGGATTTCTTTTTATAAGTTTAATACACAATCTCTGTTCCCCTCTGAGATAGCTTAGAATCTAGCTTTGTTTTCTATATGTTCATATAATTGTCTCAGCAACACTCTTGAAATTCGTTTTATCCCTGTACAAATTAAACAGAAACTAAATAAGCTCTGTGAAGTAATACAGTCCTTTAGAAATATAAACACTTCCTTTGGGAATATTAAAAGATTTCCACTTTTTTTCTTCAAAGCAGCATTACTTTAGATTACAATATAAAATAAATGAGAGATAGAATTTACTCAACACTATCAGCTCTTGAAAGAAAAGAGAAAAGCAACTTGCTCTCAAACACCTCTCTATATTCCTCTATGTAAGCTTTCTTTACTATGTCAAGAGTGATGACAAACTCTACTAGACCTTTACATCCCCAGGGAGGGAAGACAATTCACACCTCTTCATAGTTGGGAGGAATTCTGAGGAAGCAGCACATAGAGTTGGGGATTCCTCTCAGTAGGGTTTCCATCAACCCTGGGATTCATTATCCCATAGAAAGGATGCTTGAAGTTATAATAGATATGTCAGCAAAGTTGACTCTAGTTATCAATGGAATGAGAGAAAATACAACCACTATTGCTCTACTGCAAATATTACTTTCTCCATTACACTGATTTCCTATTTTCTTTTATATCAGGTAAGCTTTCTTGCATCCATTCTCCATCATCAAAAAAGGAAAAGGGGTTATCCAATATGGAAATATCTGAATGGCCTCAGCCTGTCTTGGAAAGTCCTAACTACATTCTGAAGAGTGAGCTAACATTAGTGCAGAGTTAGCCTCACTAATAATGATTCCTATCTGTAAGGCATAATTCTTTATGTTACAGGAAATATTTTACATTGATCTTCTTTATCATTGATTTATCATTGATCCTTGAAGCATTTTTGTCAGAGGGATGAAACATTTCTCAGGGCAAAAAAAAAAAAAAAAATGGTGGAGCTTTGAAATGCTGGCCATAAAATAACTCATTGTACCTAAACGGTATGATTTGTGCACCATCATCGCTGGTGATAAGAAATTTGTGTTATGGAAGAGTGTTATTACTCATTGCTTAAGAGCTTTGTGTCAGTGTTGTATTATAGCAAAGAACTCCTGATAACCACTGATTTTAAACAGGAGGCTTATTTGTAAAAGTGGATGCCTCCAAACTCATTCTCACTCAAACCCAAACAATCTACTGTGAATGTAGTCATTGTCAATAATTGCAGAAGGCTCAGAAATTATAGACACGGAAAATCTGCTCTTTGCATGTTTGCTATTCCAGGGAAGCTGGGGGCTGCTATTTCAAGATTTATGTTCATTTTCAAAAATCATTATTTCTTGAATGAGTCATTGCAAATATGATAAGTGATGGACATTTTGTTGTGGAATAAACATTGAGAATCAAGAAATATGGGTCAAAATGTCAGGCTACTTGGCAGGTGTGTGCCTTGAGAATTTTTTGGAGTATTCCTACAGCTTGAGTAAATGATCTCTAAGCTTATGTGGAGGTCTCCAATTCCATGACTCTCAGATTCAACTTACTGGTTCCTGCCACTGAAAAGTATGCTCATGTACTCAAGTTTTATCTGCATTACATAGGGAAGATAAAAGAAACTAACAAACCCTCAATTCGATATGTTAAAGTAGTCTTTCCCTTTGAATAGAAATAAAATAAAAAACACACTGGAGCAAACAAAATAAGTATTTTTCACATGAGTGAAAATAAGTAATTTTTTGCCACCTGCTAAATACCCCCCATTTACTGACAATTTCTTTGGCTTTTAAATCCATTTGTAGACTTGTTTTCCTAAAGCAGTCCAGTCAATAAAAGTGCCATATAAACAAAATAGAAATAATCAGTTTAAAGAGCTGGTAATTATGGTAATTACACACTGCCTCTTTTGTTAAGCCAGGAAGGGGTAAATTTTCAGACTATGTACTGGGGATTCAGCCATGTGTCACCCATTAAAGTTAATTGAAATCACAATCAATCCTGTCCATTACATTGAACTTTATTTCTGAAATTTACTTAGAAGGCTGGTTGAATGATTTCCTTTTCATCAAACTTTTAATAATACTAATGTATATTCTAAGTTGTGTATGTATGCACACCTACAAATATCATTTTGGCCATATTGATTAATATTATCCTCATTTATTTTCATATTTTTACCTCAAACAGTCTATGCACACACACACAAAATCCATATGTAAACAGTAACATTTAAGTTATTATTTTAGTATTTAAAGGGAGTATATTAGAATAATTTATAACCCAGAAGCCATACTAAAAATGATCGGCAGATAAGATTGTAAAATTTTATAACTTTTATCATGACCCTCATTTTTCAGAGTTTTTTTTTTTTTTTTAATTTTTATTTATTTATGATAGTCACACAGAGAGAGAGAGAGGCAGAGACATAGGCAGAGGGAGAAGCAGGCTCCATGCACCGGGAGCCCGACGTGGGACTCGATCCCGGGTCCTCAGGATCACACCCTGGGCCAAAGGCAGGCGCTAAACCGCTGCGCCACCCAGGGATCCCCATGACCCTCATTTTTAATGTTAATAATTTAATCAATCAATTTTAGGAAAATTTTAAGTGACAATTGTTATCTTCTTTTTACAACATTAATTTATAATATATGTAACTTTGATAGTCTCAGTCAACAAAAGATGATTCTAATAATTTTAACTGTTTAAAATGAAAAGAACTGCTAAGAAAATAAGTTTATTTATTTTATTTATTTTAAGATTTTATTTATTTATCCATAAGACACACACACAAAGAGAGAGAGAGAGAGAGAGAGAGAGAGAGAGGCAGAGACACAGGCAGAGGGAGAAGCAGGCTCCATGCAGGGAGCCTGACGTGGAACTCAGTCCCTGGTCTCCAGGATCAGGCCCTGGGCTGAAGGCGGCACTAAACCACTGAGCCACCTGGGCTGCCCAAGAAAATAAATTTAAAGAAAATGTTATATCATAAGTATCTGTCAGGGTTTATGCATAAATAATAAAGAATGCATGATATGAACAAGACAAAAAAGAATGCAAGTTGGAGAGGCCCTGGGATCTTGCTGGTAAAACTGTCAGAATCTATGCAAAAAGAAACATTAAACAAAATAAACTGCTGTGTGATAAAATATTTAGAAAAGGAATGTGCACTGGCATCAATTGTTTACTGACATACTATATTCAAATTTCTCTCTTGAAATTTCCTAGTTCCAAAGGTGAATAAAAACCAGAGAGCTGTATAAGTACACAAAGACCAACTCCATGTACATAAAATTGAATCAGAAATTAGAGGTTTACGTGTAAGTGGAGTGGTTTTTATCTCTTTGTTGGAAAAAGATATAATCAATAGATACATATATAAGTTAAAGCATATATAGAGTTATGTATACATAAAAATAGATATACATTCAAGATATAACTATTGTTTTCACTATTGTATAGCCACATACACATGCGATTCTCTGACTCATCTACAAAGGTGGTAATTCTCTAAAACACCTAAGTTTGATTCTTATTAAGATGATGCTAAAAGGGACTAAAAAATTAAGTAAAATATTATTTTTTGAGCCATGGATTTCACACTGCTTTTTCTTCATGCCTTCTCTCAAAATTTCAGTTACAAAATGTAAAAAGAGAAGCCAACCAAATCCCATTTGCATGCATAGTAAATATGAATCAGCAAAAGATAGTATAGCTTATTAAATTTGCAATGTCTTTTATGAACTGGTATGTTCATTGTCTGTCTTGAAGAGCTTTGTATTTCCTGTAAAGGATGATAAATATAGCAGTAGGTTCCTTTTAAATGTTTAAGTTCTAGAGACCAATAAATAGCTTCTGTTTCCTACTGGAAATTATAAAAGTAATCATCATGCAGATATAAAAATGGCTGTATTTATTCCTCTAAATGGGTTCTACTAGATCAGCTGCAGGAAGTTGAAGAAATGACAGTAAAATGGTGATTAAAAATATATTTTTTTAGTCTGGTTCCACACACTAGCAAATAATCTCAAAGCCAAGCTTTTTAAAAGGTTTAATATACATCATCAATAATCTCAATGTATTTCAGACAAAAATGAAGCAGAGATCACTATTTGTCAAGGAAAGTTCAATGAGGATTCCCTCAATGGCAAAGTTCAGAATTTTGGCAAGAACTCAAGGCCACTGAATACTGCTTATGAGCTGTCCGTGACAGGATAGTAAACGAGACATTAAAGCAGTGTTTCCCAAAGGATGGACAGAAAGCTGTAAGGCTCCTCCTGGTGGATTCTAAATTGGCATATAAACCAATTGAAAACAAAAACTTGATTCAGTTAGAGAAGGATGCAAAACAGAGAACTGATTAAAAGAAAAGGCTTTCATGACTCAGGTTGTAATACTGGCACCACCACACTTACTCTACAGGTGACTGGAAAGGTATTTGATTCCTCCATATCTCTGTTTTCTCTTCTGCAAAATGGGAAGAAAAATAAACAGTACATACCTCTGAGAGATTTTATGAGGATTAAATGAGATATGAAATACATAGTATAGTCCAGTGCTCAAAACATAATACTTAATAACTGATGGTTGTTGCTATTGCTATTATTGTATGATTACCTATGAAAAGAGCTTTACCTCCCAGTAAGCTCTGAGTGAATTTCAGAATTATTAAATATATTGATTATTTAAAATTAAAGCGCCATTAGCGTTTAGGGAAGACTTCTTTCCTTCTAGGAAGTCATGTTGCCACACAGTTTTGGAGGTATTGCCAACAAACTTACATAGGGATTGAAATGTTCACAATTTTTAGTAACTTTATGATCATTGTGGTGTTGAACAGATCAATTGCTATTAGACATGTTATAACTTTTAGTCATCATTTGCTTTTAATTTTTGTGGTATTATTACCTGAATGGTCATTGCAACTCTCTTTATTCTTTATTATAATTCAATTTTTATTCCAACTAGAAAATGAAAATTGTGGGATAGGTGATCTCTATAGTTTACTCTGTCACCTATGTTTGTCTTAGGAGTTTTGCTCTTCCTAAATGGTGGAAGGTAGAAAAAAATTAAGAAACACTATGCTTTTTTCTGTTTGTGTGTGTGTGTGTGTGTGTGTGTGTTTGCTTTGTTCTTTGTTTTTGTTTTTATTGAAGTTCGATTTGCCAACATATAATATAACACCCAGTGCTCATTCCATCAAGTGCCCTCCTCAGTGCCTGTCACCCAGTTACACCAACCCCCACTCCCCACCCCCCCGCCCACCTCCCCTTCTGCAACCCTTCGTTCATTTCCCAAGGTTAGGAGTCTCTCATGAAGAACCACTAGTAAACATTCAACTTTTTCTCTAGGAGAATCATCACAATGTGACCTAGTTAAGTATCCCTTGAATAGAGATCTTTTATAATTTATTCAATTCTTAAAATTCATTCCACCTGCAAGTGACTTCATTTTTGTCTCTAAACTGAACTACTACAAAACCCAATACTCCTTTTCCATTGCTAATCTATACTTCTTCCATTCCCCCTATTCACAGTAAGCACTTTTATTTCCAAAGAGCAGACCCTTGATATTTCAGTTTAATGGCTGCTATCATATATGAGTTTGCAAGTGCAAGCAAATATAAAGCCAATGACAAATTTTGCTAATTAATAACAACAAATTTTACTCTGTAAGCTAGTATAGATATTCTCAATAGCAATTATCAAGTAATCACTACCAACCAAAGGTGAGTGGCCATCTTCATCGAGGTTATAAAGGTATAAGGGCAGATTTTTCTAGCTTACTAAATGTTGCAAGATCATAGTGTAGTACCTTATGTTAAAAAAAACAAAAAAACAAAAAAACAAAAACAAAACCTTGGGGGATCCCTGGGTGGCTCAGCAGATTGGCGCCTGCCTTTGGCCCAGGGCGCAGTCCTAAAGTCCCAGGATCGAGTCCCGTGTCGGGCTCCCTGTGCATGGAGCCTGCTTCTCCCTCTGCCTGTGTCTTTGCCTCTCTCTCTGTATGTGTGTCTCTTGTGGATAAATAAATAAAATCTTAAAAAAAAAAAAAAAAACCCTTATCTCCAGGAATTTCCTACTAAAAGCCAAATTTTCTTGGAAAGAAAAAGATAATACCATGAACCATTATTAGGCACTAATGTCTTACTTGAAATCAATTTCTATATTAATCAGTCAGTAATATCCAAGCAAAAAGAACAAGATTTAGAAAAACATTTCAGTATAGAAATTTCCTTCCTTCTCTCCATCCCTACTCTCTTCCTTTACTTCCTCTTTTACCTAAAATTTTTCTTACTGAGCTCTAAAATGTACCAGCCATTTGCTATTAATTTTATTTTTTTTAAGGAAGAGCACATCCAAGTCATTGATTTCCAAGAAATTTTTTTTGAGGCTGAGAAGTAAAACAAAAATTACAGATAGAGGTGACATTTTGCCTTCATTTTAGAAAATGACAGAATTGTCAGGTGGCATCAGGGTAAACAACATACCAGGTGAATGAAACAGCTATCAAATTCATAGTCAATTCTCTTATCTTGTGGACCCCTTAAAAGAATTTGACACTGTTTATCAGCCCTTCCCTTTTGAAACCCTTTGTTGGCTTCCTGGTCACTGTTCTTCCTTTATTCTCCTCTTATATAACTGTTTGCTCCTTAGAGGTCTCATTATCTGTTTCCTTTTAAATGTTTGCCTGCAGCCCAGACCTCTCCCCTAAACCCTCATCTAGTATATCCAAATGCCCACACAACATCTCCATGTAGATGCCTAATAGGCATCCTGAGCATAAATTTCCCCAAACTGAACAAATGTAAAGCCTCTACGGAGGGAAAATGCTCATTACATTCAAGCAGCAGCGAGAAAGCCAGTTTTTTTGGAGTAAAGTAAGCAAAGAGACTGATAGAAAAAGTCTGAGAGTGACACAGAGGCATGATTTTTCTCTCCTTATCCCATTCCTGCTTAAATCTGCTTGATGACTGCATAGTATTGCCAAATTCAAGAAATGGTACAGTCAGGTTTCCATCTGCTCAGGGCAAATGTTTGGAGATATCTTTGAGTTCCCAATTTCTCTCTTACTCTTGTCTTCAAAACAAACAAACAAACAAACCAAATAAACAAACAAGAAAACCACAGCATTGGTTCTTGCTTTAAAATGTATGCAAAATCCACCATCACTTAGCCACTTCACTGTTAATACTTTGATCCAAGCCACAATCCTCTCTTGCTTGGATCACTGAAATAGCCTCCTAATTGGTCTCTCTGCTTCTACACTAGTTCCTTGGCACTCTGTCCCCTTCACACTGGCAGGAGAGATCTTTATAGGACCAAACAATGTCAATATTCCATCCAAAACCTTGTGAGGCTTCACTCAAAAACTGAAATTCCTCACCATACAAGGTCCTATGTGCTCTAGCCTTGTTTACGTCTCCAATCTCATTTCCCACCCTACTCCTTTTACCCACTCTGCTTTAATCTTTATGGTCTCTTTGCTGTTTCATGACATTCAAAACCTTGGAAATTATCATCCCCTTGGATTTAATTACTGTTTGTCCAATATATCTCGTTTTCATTCAAGTCCCTCTGAAGTGTGTAACATTCTACATTAGAGAACATTACCTGTATTTCCTTATTCTCTATGCCCTTTATCCTGCTTCATGTTTCCAGATAGACCTATTGCCTCCTGGTATATAGTTATAGTTATTTTTACATTGTCAGTAGCCCTATAACCTATAAGGTCTTATTAATCCTATAAGGTCCTTCAAGACATGGGCTGTTCCATTCTCTGCTGTATCCAGGTCCTGGACCTTTGCCCAGCTAACAATAGTTTCTGGGAAAAAAAAAAAAGTGTCTGAATAAATCTTACCATTATAGGCATAAAGGTATAACATGAAATTATTTGAGTAGTATTGTTTGGAAGCAGAGGGAAGGTCATACAAGGCATGTGAAGCTTTAGTCAGGCAAAGGAATACATATAGAGTTTAGGTGTCATGATAATACTGGTTCAGTGAGAATAGAAAATAATAGAGGTACAAATATAATGGAAATTAAAAAGGCATTGCTTATTTGAAATTGTGCCCAACTTTAGCTCTAGCTGTTCTCATAAATAAGTCTAGCATATCCATGATCATATGTGATGGCAAGCATGCTGCCCCATCTTCTTTTCTTAATTTTTATTCACCAAAATTATTTCTTTATACTACTGTGGATGATGAATAGAAATATTTCCAAAACATGATTTCCATCCTAAAAAACTTAACTGAAGATTTACAATTGGCTTGCAATAAAATTAATAGAGGAGATTTATTACCAAACCCCTTCTTCTGTATTACGTTAGGCTGGTTATGATGGCTCTAAGGTTTTTGAGCAATTTACTCTAAGTACCTCTTATTTTCCTATGGCTCATTTATTTCTACTGTATCTTGCTTATGCTAGGAATAATTTGGTTTTCTTCCTCTGTACCTGCTGATTCTTTCACAATTAAAGCAGTTTCTTTTCCCTGTCATATCCTGCCCTAGGCCCCTTCTTTTTGCAGGTTATGCTGACATTCTTCCAAAATGCCCATAACAAAATTATGATGCAAGTATAGCCAAGGGGTCAATTAGTGTCAGAGAATTCCATTGATTCGATTTTTTTTTTCATATACAGATTGACATCATCAATTCTTATTCTTGAGAGCAAGATGTCACTTTGAAAAAGTGGCAGTGAAACCATAATATTTTATTTTTTTGTCACAAAAAGAAAATACCTGAATTTTTTTTGGTTAAGTTCCACCTGCCAAGAACTAGATAATCACTATGATTATCTTCTATCATAAACTGATTGAATGAGAAGAGATCGTTTATACTAATCCTCTCATTTAAGCTAGAAAGACACTGAGATTCGAACTTGTCCAGGATCATTAACAGAAACAAGAGGAGAAAAGGGTAGCTTTAGATATGATAGCAGATATGGCATCTTTTAGGGAATTAGTTGCTCAGTGTTTTCAGATAAGAATCGGGGGTGACTGTCAGAAGAACATGTGACTCCTGATGTCAGGGTTGTGAGTTCAAGCCCCAGGTTGGGTGTGGATATTGCTAATAAAAATAAAATAAAAACTTAAAAGAACTAGGTCACCTTAATTGGAAATACTATGTAATATATACATATTTTATGTATAAAGGTATAGTCATTGAATGTTTTCACTACTATATACATATATTACTATATGCACTTATGTGGTAGAAAACAATAATACTAGTGCTATACCTACATAGGCAAATGAAAAGGAGAAGGCTGATCAATATTTAATAAGCCATTCATTGTGACTAAATCCCAAGTCACTGTTAACTGTGCCCTTTGGACACATTCTGCATCATGTGTGTGTTGATCTGCATGAAGGAGGCTCCATGGGTAAAATTTGTTTAACTGTGTTAACATTTAAATTTAAGTATTTCATAAAGGGAAAATAAGTTTATTTTTATAATTTTGTCAAGTCTTTTTACAGCTGTTGGAACTGTTGAGTATAAGTCACTAAAAAAATGTTTATTTAAATCTATTCATTTATAATGCACTTTTATATAATTCAAGTGGTCTCCAGTCTCAAGTTTTAATTTTTAGTGCATACACCTATAAACTCTGTTGGCAATTTTATTGAAACTCATTTGCATTTCAAAATGACAACACAAAGATATAAGATACCTTAAATTTAGCTTATATACAAATTTGGATATACTTTTGTTTGAGGATCAAAGGACAGAAAAAATGATCCATGATTCTTCAGGCAGGATAATGTCCTTTGTGGAAGGATTTCAATCTAAAATGGAAATAAAAGATAATGAAATGAAAAATCTCACACATGCACCCTCAGAAGAATAGAACCTAAGGACTGAGAGAATGATTTTTCTGAAATGCCTGATTTATAGCAGATGGAAACTTGTCTCCTGATCAATGAACATCCACCAAGAATCTTCGTCCATCCTCAAGCCAATGAACTTACTGCTTGGACTCTGACTGGACTTCCTTGGTTTGGTACTCCTTGCCCTTAATTATAGATCACCTCAAACCCTCAATAGATTCACTATAGCTTGCTCCCAGCCTGTACTTTTCAAATTGCAGTTCCTTTGCTATTCCTGAATAAATTCAGTTTCTGGTAATTCATGCTTGCCTCAATTTAATTTTTTATTTACGTTGACATCTTATTTCTTGGTATAAGTTCATGGACATATTGACTGGGAAAAAAAATCCCAGCAGATATAGACTGTGTTGATTTCAAAACACATTTGAAAATATTTTAAAAATTGTTTTCTAAAAGTAAAATGGAATAATATGTGCAGAACAATCATACAACTTGGAATCAACATATATTAGTGTCTGCAGGAATCACAAGAAAGCATCTTAGTGTAACTAACATAAATAGTTAAAAATTATTTCTAATATACACCTCCCTCAATCTTCTTTTTATGAATCACTTTATACTCAGACCTGTTCCAGTCCTTCTTTTTCTCTCACCTTTTCAATATCTGCTTTCCTGATTTTGCATTTCAAAAGACAAGAGATTATCAGCAAAGATAAAACCCACATCATGTAGATAGGAAGAGGATAGGGGCTGAAGTCAAGGGATAGGGAATACTCTTATTCATTAGTCAATTATTCCTCTTCTGTCAAGTGGGTTTGTAGATGCTTGAATTATTATGCAAAAGAAGTGGTAGTAGATCTCAAAGAGCATGTGAGGGAAGATTGCAATGTCACTTATAGATTTGCTAATTTGTTCCAGTATAGCAAATACTTTACATGAATGAATCAAATTCCCAAAAAAGATTTCAACTGACCAAATGCAATAATGAAAAAAATATAATGGATAACTATACAGTTTGGTGCATGAGATCAAGAATTAAACCATTGAATCTGTGGTGGGAATACAATTTGAGTAAGGTAATTTAAATGGATAAGAAAATGTAACTCTTTTTTATTGGCCAATGGGAGGATGTCATTAGCAGTATGCTGTGACCAGGAAAAGTAGAAAGAAAGGAAGGAGAGATGGCTGCCAGATGGGATCCTCTATCACTAACTGCCTAGAAATTGTGCCCACTGAGCACACTCAGTAGAGGTACTGAGGTGCTGAATTGACTAGAAACAATGATAAATTGGACGGGATGAGCACTGGGTGTTATTCTGTATGTTGGTAAATTGAACACCAATAAAAAAATAATTTATAAAAAAAAAAAAGGAAAGCACTCCATATAAAAAGAGAAGACAGGAAGGAGAGATTTAATAGCTGTTTTCAGAAATCATATCTAAAGTTTCATCAGATGGGACTCAGAATAAATTTATTTTGTATGGCTTTCATGATATAGAACTAGAGTCAATTAAAGAGAGAGCATGATTCAAATGGAGGAGACATTTTCTATTACCAGATACTCCAAGAAGGAAAGATGTGCATAAGGGAGCACTGAGTACCTGAACACTTAGTAAGAATGTTTAGTCAAAATTAAGAGAAACAAGGTTGGAGGAGGAAAAAACCGAAAGACTAACAATCCCCTCTAGTCTTGAGAATTTTAGATTAAGCACACTAAGATGATCAAATAGCCTAAGTGTTCTCTATTTTAAACAAAATCTCTCCCAAATGTATGTGCATTTTTCAAAGACCTCAAAATCTTAAATTTCATCTCCATGAGATAAACGTATACATCTATTTGATGCCATAGACATCTAAACACATCATAATTGAAAATATAACCATAACCACAAAAATAATAACCAAATTTATTATACATGGAGCTCTCAATAAATATACATCAGGCACTAAGTACTTTACATTTGTTTCCTTCATTTAACCCCCACAACCTGTCAGGTAGGTATGATGGGATTAATGAATTTGACAAGGCACAAGGCTGGTAAGTAGCAGAGCTAGAATTTCAATTCAGGTTTGTCCAAATTTAATCACTACAGCTAACTATTATACTATTGTTATTCCCTGTTCTGTAATGCTCCTTTAAATGAAACATGAATAAATGGAGCATGGAAGCCAATATTATAAAGAAGAGAACTTGTTATACTACCCAGATATCCCCAGGTATAGACCGGCAATTCATAAATTTTCAAAAGGCACTCAGTAACAATGTGGACACCTGTCTTTAAATAAGCTTCACAGGTGAACCAAATGGGCATTTTAAGATATAAAAGTCAATTCCTGAGATATTACCTTCTAAGCTTAATGCTATCAATGCTTTTATGAAAAATCAGGAATAATTTATTACAATTCCTTAATGAGGTGAACTAGTTCATTATAATTCATAAATATAGAAAGGTTTCTACATCTTTTAGACAAAACTAGTTGTTTCTCTGCATCCTTGGGAATGAAACTGGTCATGCAATAAAAATATCTTTGTGAAACTTTAGAGAATAAGGGACAAAGTGAAAGAGTAATACTTTTGCAATTTTTTACTTCTTAAAAGAAATTCTTTTAGTAAGGTATAAGGGGCAGTGATTGTGTTTAAGTAGTTTATTCTTTGATTTAAACCCTAACTAAGAGTTAAATACAGAAATGACAAAAACATGTAGACTGAACATAGCACAACCACTCAGTAATGCTTCATTTATAGCAATTTTTCATGTATGCCAAAAGTAATTAATAATCTAAAGTGTCAAATATATAACTGAGAAAGTCAGAATAACAACAACAACAACAAAAACAATAGCAAAATGTGAGCTCAAAATCTACACACCATGGCTGAGTCACTATAACCCTAAGTAAACTTATCAGGTCCACCTTATCTCTTCATGCCTTCAGTACTGCAAATAAATTTGTAAGACAGAAAATGATTGCTATAGGCAGTCAAACCAATAGTCTAAAAACAAGAGAGAAGAGAAAAATATCATACAACTGTTCTCAACAAGTTAAAATATTCATTTTGAAATAACAATTTTGGAACTATAAATCCCTATTGGCTAATGTGATTTTCCTTGGTCTTCCCACCTCCCCATAGCAGAGATAGGCTCAAGACAATGTTTCAAATTAAGCCTTCTCCATCCTGGAGCTGGAAGACAGGTTGATTCACTTCAGTAATGCTGCTTTTTGGCACTGTGAAAGTTGTCTGTACACTGGCCAGTACACGAATAAATAGTGAGAAAAAAAAAATCCACCATGTCTAAAGTAGCCCCTCACAGCCAGAGAGAGGATGAACAAGAAGAACTCTCAGAACAAACATATCACAAAATTGAGCTGTAGAAAGCAAAAGATAACAACTGGAGCAAAAAAGCGAGGCCAGTGGATGTCTAAGTATAGCACAAAGAAACCTCTCAGAACTGTAACACCTGAATTTGGCAAAACCACTCAGTAGGTGAACAGAAAGCCAACCTGTTAAGTAATAGCAACAAAGACAAAATTAATTCAAAATAAACTTTCTAAACATTAAAACAATTGTCACTGCAAATGCATAGAGATGAGTGGAGAGAGCTCAGATAGTCATATTTAAATGAGCAAGTTCAAAGACTGGCTCTGATACAAGAAGGCTAGCTTCATTTCTTCATCTGAAAATGGAAATTGTATCTACTCTGTCTACACTACAGAATGGTTGGCAAAATCATAAGAAGACATCTGAAAGTGCTTTGAAATTTGTAAACTGTTACAAAAATGTGATGATGATGATGATGATGATGATGATGATGAAAATATGCCACACTGATGGACAGGGCTCCTCATAGAATAAAACATTCTCTGGGAAGTTGAGTTATGCTGGTAGAATAAATGTAAAGCCAAGTTGGTGATTTTATTTATGTATTTATCAGCCATAAATACCCAAACACATTCTTATTAGAAATGAAATATATTACAAAGCAGGGGGAAATAAATTTAAGTTTTCTTTCTTGACTGGGTGTTAAAGTTAGTCATAGTCAAGACCATACGTCAAAAAATGTGGTTTTTTGTAATTCAAATTTAGAAAATATTATTCCAGGAAATGCAAGATGACAGGGAGTGTTTTTTCTAAGAAATAAATGTGTTGGAAAAATGATACTTTTTTCCCCCTTAAGAATGTGCTTCTTGGATGTGAGAAAGTCTGTCAGGAAAAAGAAATATTTTAAATTTGAACTTTCCTTGATGTGGCTTCTCTTTAGGGTCACAAGAAATGGAAAAAAGGTCACATGACTATTCCATATTCCTATCTCCTTCAACTGCAATTGATTTCTATTAGTAACCATGAGCATCAGAAAAAGAGTTTCTGTTTCTGTTAATGAACTGAGATGTGCAGGTGCATATAATGTGTTCATATGAATCAGTGCTCTAAAGTGTGCAGATTCTCCCCAATTTTTTACAATATTTTCTGTTTCTTATCATTATGACTAAGTAACGATGGCAAAACTAATGATGCCATTATCCCGTAATTGGGAATTGAGGCTGTTTAGCAATGATAAAGCATGCACCGAGCAGAGTTAATGGGCCAACCAAGCAGCCCCACTGGGTAGCTAGTCCACAGAGCAAGAAGACTGAACATTTGCAAGGTAGGATGTTGTTCATAAAAGGCAGCTAGCATCAGGAAATGTTTCTTCCTGATTATTGTCTATTGCTCTCTCAGCCTAGGGAAAGTTAAGAGAGCTCATATAAAGATTTGAGGCAATTCTTGATGTAAAATGTAAAGAGCTGTTTTCTTCATAATTGAGTCTTTTATGAACATGTCAAACATCATTTATTCAATAAAATAATTTATTTCAATAAAATAATTCATTATTTTAATACAGCCATATTCTCTACATTTTACTTCCTAGCCTGTATGGGGATGATGTCATACATTTTAGGGCCTTAAGGCCCTATGATACTTGTTTCAACACAGTCACTGGAGCATAGTAGGCGCTCAGTTAGCTATTGGTTTAATCCATTTACTTATACTTTTTATTTAAAAAAGTAGAGTAATACCTATGCTCAGGAATATACCATTGCTCTATTGAGGGCAAGAAAACTGAAATTCCAAAAAAAAAAAAAAAAAACAAAACAAAACAAAAAAGAAAGAAAGAAAACTGAAATTCTTGGGGATTTTAACATTAAAAAGATGTTTTCCCCACACTAGGCAGGTTACAGTGAAAGCAGGATTCTATTGGTTCAAAAATAAAGACTGGGAGCCATAGAGAATAAAAGCACATACAGAGTAGTAGCTTACCCCTGAAACTGTTCCCAGAATTCTGATGAAGCACTAGCAGGTAGTGCTACTGAAGGGGCCATTCCCTTTTTACAAACAAGTCATGTTCTAGAATTCTTTTTTCACCCAGATAAGCAAAAAGTGAAATGTTACTAGTGTTACTGAAACAATGCCTCTCATTTAGTAATAATAACTATTACTTTTTGAGGTGTTAAGCCAGGCATTTTTCTAAACACTCTACATAAATTATTTTATTTAATTCTGACAATAATCCTGTGAGGGGAGCTTGATGAGCTTCCCCATTTTTCAATTTGGAAACATGGGGCTTAGAGAGGTAAAGTTAATGTGTCCAGGGGTATATTGTCAATAACTGGGGGGGGGGGGAGTTTTTTAAAAAAACCTGATTCAATGCCATGGTCTTCCCATTTGGTCATATTGTAGTACATCATGCAAAGTGCTTTCTGTGCATTGCCTCAAGTGAACTGCTCTGTTTCATCAGTTAGGCTGAACTGGCTCTGTGAGCTCCATTTTGCAGACAGAGGTTTGAAGACGTAAGTAACTTGCCTGAGTTACGCAGCTATCAAATCACAAAATCAGGTCACAATTCATCTTTTCTTTCTCAGAAGCCAGTGTTCCAGGATGTGCAGTGCATTACATACCTCCCACACAATCCTCAGGCCAAGACTTCGGCACTAAATGTTAGAGGAAAGGTCCTCATTTATGAGACCTCTATGTGCCTTCCTTCCTCTAGGAAGGCATATGCTCATCTCTGTGTCATTCTTTCCTTCCAACAAGAGAGGATGATGCAGCCTGGGCCCAAGGCTACCTCTCTTGTCTCTTCCAATCCCTTCACTTAAGTCCTTTTCCCACTCTCTTCCCACACCCATCTGAGTCTATGCATTCAATTTTTCATGTCATTCTGAGATGGATCTGCTATAGCTTCTAATTTTACAAAATGCAAAGGACAGTCTGCTCTCAATTATACCCACCAGGATGGTTGCTCTTCATCCTATAATCCCTGGGAGGCACTTCTCTGTGGTTTGGGGTTTTAGATATTAGTGGAAGCAGCTGTGAATGCAGTAACATTCACCCAGTTGCTACTGTCACTCTAATAACCACAGAAGCAAGCTGCACCACATGTCACAGAAGCAGAATCACAGCACAGATCCTGGGGACCCTGGGGATTGCATATTAACCAGGGACAGCTCTATTAACCTTCTCCAAATTTCTGATTTCTTTTTGGTGATTTCACTCAGGTTGCCTAAATTAAAATACTATGTCCCATGCTCTTCCAGAAATAATTCAGCCAAATGGAACAGGTCAACATAAAACTTCTGACTAAACATGTTTCTATCCAGGGAGAAGATTCAAATACATTTTCCCTCCACTGGATTTTCCAGGATTTAAAAATATTTTGGCGTCTATTATAGACATGTGTTGACACATTCTGGGCATGTAAATAAACACTGCGAGTATAATCAAGTACTCATGGATGTGCATGTTTGTAGCTGGGTATATAGATACCACAGAGGAGAATTTATTATAATTCTTCCTAACCTAGGAACCTTTACAGATGGAAACCTGACTGAGATCCCAAGGAAGTATCACAGATTATGATAGTAATAAAGCACTGTCCCAGGTCTGCATAGACAAAGACAAATATTGGCAAGGGGAAGGCTAAAAATGTGACAGATGCAAGGAACTTCATGATTTCTTCTTTTTTGTTACTTATTTTTTCTCCCTTCCTCCCTTTTTACCTTCTTTCTTCTTTTTTTCTTTTTTGAGCTAACATTGATTAGGAAGTTTCTGTCTCCTTCACCTCTGTCGCTTACTGAAAAAAGTTCATTTAAGAATGTCTTTATAACCTTTATCTTATAAACATATATTTCCCTACTCCCTTTCAGTGAACTACATCAGAGAATCTTGACTATAGGTTACTATTCAGGATACCATGGAGACTTAGTTCCAACCATTCATGTGTCCCTGGAGCCATTGATTAATTACCTACTGTATTCTGGAGCAATTGTTGGGGATTGAATTATGATTCTCAAACAAGCATTTCTGACAATCAATGACTTTCTTAACTGAAATTTATTTTTGGGCTTATTTTCACTTATGTGTTCCAGAAGCAATCAATCATTTATTTACATTCTAGAGAGCCCTGGTATCATTTTATTAAGATACTATATTCAAAGAGGGGTTAGTCTTGCCATTAAGTCTAATGATCAGTGTTCCAACTGGAGGAATAGTTTCAGTCTGTCATCTTATTACAATGTTTTGCTGAAAGAAAAAAAACCCTAATAAATGCTAATTTAAAAAGAACCCTGCCATTAGGAAGTGTTCAGCTTAGAGCAGATAGGATCTTTATTCATTGTCTGACTTTATCACAAGCAAAATGTGGTATGAAGTTTAGTGATCTTTTTTCAATTTACATGATAATCTTTTTTGGGTATTGAAACAATCTTTTAAACTAAGGAAGAAAGCTATCATCAATGGCAATAATAATGGATAGGGATAGAAAATGGAAGCAATAGGAAGAGAATTTGCACAAACTTTCATCCCCACAGTTTCTCCACCCCCAGCCAGAAGCAACTGTACCTACCTTCTCTGCTTCTATTCCTCTTACTGAAAGTACATTGTCTATACTCCTATCTAAGATTAATCATCAACGTGTGTACAAGATGCTAATCTTTTTCATCAACTCATAACTAACACTGCAGCAAATCCTCTTCTTCTCTAATTATCACTGCTGTCCTCTCTCTACTGAATCATGTCAATAAATGTATAAATACTGTGTTGTATCTGAATAAACTTACCCTGTACTAGTTACTACCATTTTGTTTGCTGTCATACAGCTTTTTGAAATAGTTCAGTGGTGCTGAGTGGCTCAGTCGGTTAACGTCTGCCTTCCACTCAGGTCATGATCTCAGGGTCCTGGGATCGAGCACAGGATCAGGCTCCCTGCACAGTGGTGAAGGAGCCTCTCTATCCGCTCCTCCCCCATTCATGTTCTCTATCTCAAATACATAAATAAAATTAAAAAAAAAAAGAAATAGTTTATATACTCTGGCTCAATGAGATGTTTATCCTTACCACCCTCTCCCCTACCCAAAATTGGCTGGTTATGGTAGCTGTGATTTCCTATTTATGAACCCAAAGTCAACTCTCAGCCATCTTATTGATCCAGCAGCAACATGTGCTACAGCAGAGATCCTTCTTCCCAGAAATACTTTATTCTTTTGACATACTAAGTCTCTTTCTTCCTCTTGTTTTCCACCCCTTCCTCTTCTGTCTCCTCCTCTTCTCCTTCTCCCTCACTGGTAGCTCGTTTCTGTTTTTTGTTTGTTTGTTTAAGTAGGCTCCATGCCCAACATGTGCCTTGAACTCACAGTCCTGAGATCAAGTGTAATATGCTTTACTGACTTAATTATCCAGGCACCTCATCATTAGCAGCTCTTTCTAAATATTTTTCTCTTTTTCCTGACCTCTTAATGGTGAATTACTCCAAGAATCATTTCTTGGACTTCTCTATCTATTCCCTTTGTGACCTCATACAGTCTGAAGGCATTAAATAAACACTATCTGCCTGTTAACTATTAGCAAATTTACATCTACAGCCTAGATTTCATTGGTGAATTCCAAATTTCTTTGTTCCTCTGATTACTTGATACTTCTTACTTGGATGCTAATATATATCTCAAGCCAAACATGCTCAAATCTGAGTCTCCAATCTTTCCCTTTCCCTTTTTCAACTATATCATAGCTAATGACAAGTTTATCTTTGTAGGCACCCCCTGAATTGAGTCATTCTTGATACATCTCTTTTTCTTATACCATATAGTCCATCATTATTCTACTGGTTCTACATATCCAAAGAAAAATATTTTTCCCCACTGTTACCAATATCAACTCTCCATTAGACTATTGTAACCACTATTTCTGCTTCTATTTTTTCAGCTTTTTCAGTTTTTTTCCAAACACAACTGCCAGTAATCCTTTCATAAACACCCATGACTCCTTTTTTCAGTCATCCAAGTCCTTGAAGTGGCCTCTAAATCATAAAATAATCTGTTTCCTCCCCTTCTCTGTTACCTCTCTAACCTCTTATATTACTTTCCCCATGTTCATTCCACTCCAACCACATTTTTCTCTTCTTTGTGTCTCAGGCACATAATACATATTTCTATCATAGCATAGAGGATTACTATACCATCACACTGGAATATCCCCCCACAGATATCAACAGTATTAGAGGCTCATTTCCTCACTTTTTAAAAAATAAAATTTATATCTTAGAACAGTTTAAGATTTACAGACAAATTGTGAATATAGTCTAGAGAGTTCCCATATACCCTACACTCATTTTCTCTTTTTATTAACATCTTACATTAGTATGATATATTTGACACAATTAATGAACCATTAATGATACAGTATAATTAACTTAAGCCCATACTTTATCCAGATTTCCTTAGTTTTTACCTAATGACCATTTTCTTTTCCAGGATTTCATTTATAATATCACATACATTTAGTTTTCATGTCCACTTAGGCTCCTCTTGTTTGTGACAGTTCCTCATACATGACTTGTTTTTGATGACCTTGATAGTCTTAGGAATTTTATATTTGTAGGGTGTCCTTCTACTGGGATTTGTCTGATGCTATCATTATAATTTGCTTTGTGTTATGGATTTTTGAGAGGAAGACCATGGAGGTAAATGCCATTTTCTTCATATCACATCAAGGGTACATACCCTCAATGCCACTGATATAATTAATGTTCACTTTGATCACATGATAATTTTCAGATTTCCCCACTGTGAAGTTACTCTTTTTTATCCCATATTTGGTACTGTGCTTTCTAGATGGAAGTCACTATGTAGTACACACTTAATAAGTGGGAAATTATACTCTACCTCTTTAAGGGTCAATTGTTCACACAAATCCTTTGCATGGGAGGTTCTTCTGTACAGGGTATTAGCCTCTTCTTCATAATTTATCTATTTATTCAATCATTTATTTATAACAGTATGGACTCATGGTTATTTACTTTCTGTTTTGGATTGTAATTCAATACTACTTTATTTAGTTTGTTAAACAAATTGCTCCAGCTTTGTCCATTGGAGGTCTTTCAGTTGGCTCCTATATCCATTTTATAAACCCCCCATTTGTGTTTGTGTATACATGCATTTTGAGTAATTCTTTACTTTTTGGTACAAGATGTCCCAGGCTCATCTTGTATATTTTCTGCCTCAATTCCAGAATCAGCCATTCTTCCAATGAGCCCTGGTTAGAAAATCATATAGAAACCAAGAAATGGGTGATAGGTGTACTCGCCATTACCAACAGGAGTCATTACTTCTATACTTTTTTGGAAGGAAACACATGTCTGTATTTTAAATTGTGTATATACACAGATTTGTAAATATAACTTCTATATCTATAATAGGATAGATTAACTTCTGGCCTGAGCAAGAGGAGAATTACTGACCTATTTCACAGTGAAACTAGAGGCAGAAAATAAAAAAACCTCTTGAAATAGTCTTAAGGGTAAATAGCAAATGAAGAAACATCTATTTAAGAAAAACTATTAAAATTTACTAAGAAAGTTGAGTCTGGAGTATTTGGACCAAGAATGTTACTTGTGTCTTAGCAGCTCAGCAACACAGGGATGCCACTCTATCTGTAGCCACAAACACAGGATTCCATCACTGACTAGCTACCTTCAGCAAAACTTCAACATTTCTCATTCTGCCCCAGATGCCTGTTGCTGAGGTTAAGTCTCAGGGATTACAAACAAGAGGCAGCTGTTCCCTTGTTTTGCCAACCCTCGCTCAAAGAATGAAGGCTCTATCTTGGATATGTTGCACTGAGAATACTGGTGCCCCAATCCTCTTTGTCCTGGCTCTTGAGACAGAGATTCCAGGCAAGGAGAAGCAAGCCAAAAGGACCTCAACTGCTGCTTCTCAGCATTCAATCTGGTACTCAGTGACTAGACTGTGGGTGTCTCTAGGAAGAAATTTGCCATTGTTCCCATTCCCAGCTTCAGAGTCCCAGCTCAGATTTGGTCTGGGTAAAGAAGCAGACTTTCAAACAGTCAGCTCCTCTCTTCTCAAAAAAACAGATTTTGTTTGCAATAGAATGTGTAAAAATTAAAGAATGGGGGCATTATCAAGAACACTAGAGGTTGTGGTGAAAGGAAATTGGGAAGAAATTTATAGATTTAATGAAGATACAGCCTAGAGTACAGTTTGGCTAATTTTCAGGATAAACAGTGAATAAGACAGTTGAAAGAGGCCCTCCTATGGTCAGAACAATTATAATGCACTGATTTCAGAAACCATTCCTTCAAAGAAGACATGATTTAATTAGATTAGTTTGTAGAGGGGATCCCTGGGTGGCTCAGCGGTTTTGTGCCTGCCTTTGGCCCAGGGCATGATCCTGGAGTCCCGGGATCGGGTCCCGTGTCGGGCTCTGGGCATGGAGCCTGCTTCTCTCTCTCCTTGTGTCTCTGCCTTTCTCTCTCTATGTCTATCATAAATAAATAAAAATAAATCTTAAAAAAAAGATTAGTTTGTAGAGCAATGTATATTCCATAGAATTGTTGCAATAATAAAGTAAATGGCTGCCCAATGAGTGAACATTAAGAGTTGGGTGTGGGCAGGGAAAGAAAGCACTACCCAAACTACTATTATTCTAAAATGACTGTAGGCACACCCAGAGTAATACATTAGAGACTTACAATTGTGTATGTTTGTGTGGAGGACTTAGATTTCACTAAAGTCATTCCAGCAGTCATTAAAAATAAATAAGCAAATAATAACAAACCAAGGACCTTGGCATTGAGAATGGATATGAGAAGGGAGGAGGGAACCAACAACAAGTTGCTACAATATATTGTCTAAAAAAATCCAGTTTCCAACAAAAGTCTGTGAGACATGCACAGAAACAGGGAATTATGATCTTTACACTGGGGGGAAAAGCAGACAATACAAACTGTCTGTGAGAGTGACTAGATACAGGTTTTAACAGAAGCCTTCAATATAATCATTATATATATGATGATAGAACTAAGAAAAAGAAAATATAAAAGGAAGATATAGTTGACACTTTATATCAATGAAGATAGAAATTACAAAAAAGAATCAAATGGAAATTGTGAAGTTGAAAAGTACAATAACTCAAATTAAAAAAGGTCACTAGAGAAGCTCAACAATAGATTGGAAGAGATAGAAGAAAGTTTTAGTGAGCTCAAAAATAGGTCAATAGAGATTATGCACGATTAGGGAAGCTAAAGAACAGAGGGAAAAATAATAAAGAAAAGTGAACAGAATTGCAGAGGGATATGGGACTCTATTAAGCACACAAACAAATGCATAACAGAAACAGAGGTAGAGAAGAAAGAGAAGTAGGCAGAAAATAGTAATAAAAAATAATGATTAAAACTTCTGCAATGTGTTGAAAAAGTCAACTACACATCAGGGATAACACAACAAACTCTAAGTAGAATAAGTAAAAAAGATTAACAAACAAATACATCATAGTAAAAGTTCTGACTGCCAGAGACAAGCAGAAAATGTTGAAACAAGCAAGAGAAAAATAATTTATCACTTACAAGGGACCCCAATAAGTTATTCTTATAACAGCTAACTTCTCAGCAGAAACAATGGGGGCCATCAGGCAGTGGAATAACTTGTTTAAAGGGCTTAAAGATAAAAACTGTCCATCAGGAATCCTATATCCAGCAAAACTATCTAAAACCTGAAGGTGAAATATAAAGACTTTACCAGATAGAAACTTCAAGAATGTGTTGCTACCAGAACTACCCTACAATAAATACTAAAGAAAGCTCTTTTAAAAAGAAAAAAATTTATTTACTTGAGAGGCAGAGAGAGAGACTTAGAGAAAGCACAAACAGTGAGTTGAAGGATCAGCAGGCTCCCCACTGAGCAGGGAACCTGACATGGGGCTTAATCCCAAGACCCTGAAATCATGATCTGAGCTGAAGGCAGACACTTAATCATCTGAGCTACCCAGGTGCCCTCTAAAGAAAGCTGATAAGACTGAAAGTGACTCCAGATAAGAAACTAAATCCACATTAAAAAAAGAGCACTACTTAAGTAATTATGTAATTATAAAATTAAACAGTATAAAAGCATATCTTCTCTTAACTGATTTAAAAAATTCTTGTAGAAAATAATAAGTATATAACATATTGTTGGGCATATAAAATACAGAAATGCAATATGTAATATATTTTCAAAGAACAGTACAAAATAGGAGGGCAGGACCAAGGCTCCATTGTGCTAAAGAAGTGATTACAGATAGTGCATGAATGTAACAATATATTGATTGGTTTGAAACATCAATAGATATAATGTATTTAACCAGGACACACACAAGAAAGGGGAAAGGGAATAGATGTATATAGAAATCATGCTTCTATATGCCACTGGAAGTAAACTATTATAAATGAAGTTGATTCTGATAAGTTAAAATGTATATGGTAAACCATAAAGCCACCATTAAAATTTTTAAATACGGTGAAAAATTACCCCAAAATAAAAATGCTATGTTGGAAAATATTCAGTTAATGCAAAAGAAAGAAATAAAGGAGAAAGACAAAACAGTAAAACACAAAAAGTAAAAATGAACACAAATTCAACCATATCATTAATGACACTAAATATAATTAAACATTCCAATCAAAAAGCAAAGATTGTCAGATTGGATAAAAAATGATCCAACTGAATGCTATCTAAAGAAGATATACTTTAGACTCAATGATACAAATAGAATGAAAGTAAAAACATGGAAAAGACATATCATCACAGTTAAATAGAATGGCACTGATACTCATAGTAGACAAAATATACTCTAAAACCAGAAATGCTGGACAGCAGTTAAAATGGTGGAGGAAAAGAGAGACACTAACTAGACTTGCCTCATCCCTTGAACACAGTTAGATAAATATCAAACCATTTTGGACACCCAACAAATTGATTTGAGGACTGAGAGAATAAAAATGCACAAGAGCTGAAAACAAAACAAAACAAAACACTACCTTGTAGAGGTAGGAACTGAAGAGAGCTGATAGAGGGGAGAGAAGAGTTGCAGATGCTCCAATAGGAAGGGATTCCTGATCACAGAGAGAGGAGCCAGGGAGAAGGAAAGAGAGAGAGGGAAAGAGTGGAAGTGCACTCAGGGAATTGCACAAGAACTCTCCCCCCAAAACTTTGATGGGAAAAAGGAGAGGGGAGGACTATCGCAAGTCTTTATAAACAGCAAAGGGCAGAGTCTGAAGTTTTAGAGGTCTGTGAAATCGCCAGTGTCATGTCTGGCCAACTTAGCAGTGCTCCAATGGGAAAGGAGGTCAGAGACCCAGGAGCAAACACTGTTGTCTGAGGATCCCCTGAGTTGCATGGGGAGAAGCATTTACCCTGCTTGGAGTGCATTTGGGAGATGGGGGGCAACCTCTCTGGAGACAGGGACCCAGCAGGCACCACCGAACTGCTCCATTCACTAGCATAAGGCATGGGGCACTGGCCGAAGGCAATGAGCCTTGCTACAGGCTTTCTGCTGTGCTTTGCCAAACATTTGAAGAAGAGTTAATACCTATTTTCTCAAACCATTCCGAAAAATAGAAATGGAGGGGAAACTTCCAAACTCTTTCTCTGAGGCCAGCATTACCTTGACTGTAAAACCAGACAAAGTCCCTACTACAAAGGAGAATTACAGGCCAATATCCCTGATGAACATGGATGCAAAAATTCTCAACAAGATGCTAGCAAATCGAATCCAATACTACTAAAAAATTATTCACTGTGATCATGTGGGATTTATATCTGGGCTGCAGGGATGGTTCAATATTCATAAATCAATTAATTTTATATATCACTTTAATAAAAGAAAGAATAAGAACTATATGATCCTCTCAATTGATGCAGAAAAAAACATTTGACAAAATATAGCATCTATTCTCAATAAAAACCCTCAACAAAGTAGGGATAGATGCAACATACCTCAACATCATAAAGGTTATATATGAAAGATTCACAGCTATATCATCCTCAATGGGGAAAAGTTCCTACATGATTATAAATAAGATAGAGATATTCACTCTCACCATTACTATTTAACATAGTACTGGAAGTCTTAGCCTCAGCAATCTGACAAGAAAAAGAAATACAAGACATTCAAATCAGCAAGGAAGAAGTCAAACTTTCAGTATTTGCAGATGACATGGTACTCTATGGAGAAAATCTGAAAGACTCCACCAAAAAATTGCTAGAACTGACTCATGAATTCAGCAAAGTTGCAGGATATAAAATCGATGTAAAGAAACCTGCTATATTTCTATACACCAATAATCAAGAAGCAGAAATAGAAATCAAGGAATTGATCCCATTTACAACTGCACCAAAACCCATAAGATACCAAGGACTAAACCTAACCAAAGAGGTAAAAGATATGTATTCTGAAAGCTTTAGAAGACTTATGAAAGAAATTAACGAGGACCCAAAGAAACAGAAAACATTCCATGCTCAGGGACTGGAAGAACAAAAATTGTTAAGATGTCTATACTACCTAAAGCAATCTACACATTTAGTGCAATCTGTATCAAAATACTTACAGCGTTTCTCACAGAGCTAGAACAAATAATCCTAAAGTTTGTGAGGAACTACAAAAGATCCTGAATAGCCAAAGTAATCCTGAAAAAGAAAACAAAAGCTGGAGGCATCACGATTCTGGACTTCAAGCTATAAAACAAAGCTGTAGTCATCAAAATAGTATGGCACTGGCACAAAAATGGAAAGATCAATGGAACATAAAAGAAAACCCAGAAATGGTTAAACTAATCTTCAACAAAGCAAGAAAATATATCCAATGGAAAAAAGACAGTCTCTTCAGCAAATTATGTTTGGAAAACTGGACAGCTACTTGCAGAATGAAACTGGACCACTTTCTTACACCATACACAGAAATAAATTGAAAATGAATGAAAGATCTAAATATGATACAGGAAACCATCAAAATCCTAGGAAAGAACACAGGCAGCAACCTCTTGGACCTTGGGCATAGTAACTTCTTAATAAATACATCACTAGAGGCAAGGGAAACAAAAGCAAAGATGAACTACTGAGACTTAATCAAGATAAAAATCTCCTGTACAGAGAAGGAAACAATCAACAAAACTAAAAAGCAATCTTTGGAATGGGAGAAGATATTTTCAAATAACATATCTGATAAAGGGTTAGGATCCAAAATCTATAAAAAACTTTCAAATTCAACACTCATATAAAACCAAATAATCTAGCTAAGAAATGGGCAGAACACATGAACAGACTTTTCCAAAGAAGACATCCAGATGGCTAACAGACACATGAAAAGATGTTCAACATCACTCATCATCAGGGAAATACAAATCAAGGCTGTCATGAGATAACTACCTCATACCTTTCAGAATGGCTAAAATAAATAACACATGTAGCAACAGGTGTTGGCAAGAATGCAGAGAAAGGGGAACCATCTTGCACTGTTGGTGGGAATGCAAACTGGTGCAGCCACTCTGGAAAATATTATTGAGTTTCCTCAAAAAGTTAAGAATAGGGGGCACCTGGGTGGCTCAGTTGATTAAGCGTCTGCCATTGGCTCTGGTCATGATCCCAGGGTCCTGGGATTGAGCCTCTAATAGTGCTCCCTGCTTGGTGGGGAGGGGGTGCTGCTTCTCACTCTCCCTCTGCTGCCTCCCCAGCTTGTGTTTTTTCACTCTCTCTCAAACAAATAAATGGATAAATATTTTTTAAAAAAAGGATAAAAATAGAACTAATCTAAATTCCAGCACTTGCACTACTAGGTATTTACCCAAAGGATACAAAAATGTAGATTCTAAGGGGTACATGCACACCAATATTTATAGCAGCATTATCAACAATAGCCAAACTATGGAAGGAGCTCAAATGTTCATCAACTGATGAATGGATAAAGATGTGCTGTCTATATATATATATATATATATATATATATATATATATAAATAGAATATTATCAGTCATCAAAAAGAATGGAATCTTGCCATATGCAATGATGTGGACGGAGCTAGAATGTATTACACTAAGTGAAACAAGTCAGTCAGAGAAAGACAAATACCATATGATTTCACTCATATGTAGAATTTAAGGACAAAACAGAAGAACATAAGGGGGGAGGAGAGAGAGGGAAATATGAGACTCAACGATAGAGATCAAACTGAGGGTTTATGAAGGGAAGTGGGTGGGGGTAGGGCTAGATGGGTGATGGGATGAAGAAGGCCACTTTTTATTTTGAGCACTAGGTGTTGTATGTAAGTGATGAACCACTGAATTCCACTCCTGAAACCAATATTACACTGTATGTTGACTAGAATTTAAATAAAAATTTGGAGGAAAAGTTTAAAAATAAACCCAGAAATGTTACTAAAGATAAAAAAGGGACATTTCATGAGGACAAAATCTCAGCAGCAAGCAGAAATAAGCATTTGCTTTTATATATAGGCTGGTTTGGGATACAGCAGCTTAGTTGGGGGAAGGGGTCTATACCACATGTTCACTCCTTTTCCTCAACCAGCAGGCAGTCCTGGGTATGTTTTTCTCACGGAGCTGATAGAGTTGAAGCCAAGCAAGTGGTTACACAAGAGGTCTTTTAAGGTGTTGATACAAAGCTGGTTCACTATCATGTCTCTTTTTTCCAAGCAAGTCACATCGCAAAGCCCAATGCCAAGGGGCAGGCGCCAAGGAATAATATATATCTTTAATTTAAACCAACTAGAAAGTTATATGGTAATGTGTTTGAGCATAGGAAAGGATGAAGATTTGGACCAATAACAATCCATTCCCTACATGTCCATAGCACACCAACTCCACTGTTGAAGTGGTAGTGGCAATAGAACTCCTGCTCTTAATGTATCAGGTCAGAAGCAAAGCTGAAAGCAGAGTGAAACAAGAGAAAATCCCAAGCCTGTGTGAGGATGGCAATAACCATGTTTCCAACAGGCTTGCTAACTTCTCTAAAGCAAATGATGAGGTTTCTGTATTTCAGTGATCTTTGCCCACTACACCTCTGTTGGAGGCATCAGGGCTTCCCAACAGTGAGCATTTATTTTCCTTTAGTGACCTCCTAACTCAAAGATGTAAACTTTCATAGAGAGTAGGATGCTATTCTACATTAACAATCAGTCAATCAAAATGTATTTTCTTATTACATAAAACTAAGTTCACTGACTCCATAGGGTGATGTTTATTTTCAATATATGGTAGTCAATTTTGAATATCTATTATTCTATTAGCCTGATTTTTAAACAAATAGTATACCATTGACCATTGAACCATAAAAGAGTTCTGACCCCTATTCAGTCAAAAATCCCTAGGGATCCCTGGGTGGCGCAGTGGTTTAGCGCCTGCCTTTGGCCCAGGGCGCGATCCTGGAGACCCGGGATCGAATCCCACATCAGGCTCCCGGTGCATGGAGCCTGCTTCTCCCTCTGCCTGTGTCTCTGCCTCTCTCTGTGTGTGTGTGACTATCATAAATAAATAAAAAAAATTAAAAAAAAATCCCTGTATAATTTTTGAGTCCCCCAAAACTTGTTTACTAATAAACTACTATTGACCAGAAGCCTTAACAATAACATAAACAGTCAATTAACCCATATTTTGTATGTTATATACATTATATTCTGTATTTATATAATAAAGTAGCTAGTGAAAAGAAAATGTTACTGAGAAGATACCAAGGAAAATATTTTTACAGCATTGTATTGTAAAAAATCCTTGTATAAGTGGACCTGCACAGTTCAAACTCGTGTGTATTCAAGGGTCAACTATACTTCCTTTTGACCCAGTTTCTGCAGATCTTAAGTTTTTCAAAAAAGAGAAAAAAGAATTACAAGTATAAACAATGAAAAGCTACCACTAACGAAATGAAATTTGCTCTCAAATGAACATCTCTTGCTAAAATTGCAAAAAAGTGAAAATATAATATTTTTCATATGGCATTTGCTATAGGACACAAGTATCTGTTGTAATAAAGCAATATGGTCTGAACTTAAATTCTTTTTTTTTTTTTAATCATGTAGTTTTAGTTCAGCTCGTATACTATGAAAATGTATGAAGGTTACTCTGGTATTTTTACCAAGTATAAAATATGAATCTGAAACATTTAAAAGATAAGACCAAGGGAATTTCATTAAGAGCCCACTGTATACTTCAAATGACACTTCATGTATTTGAAAGTGAATTGAGGCTTGGGTGCTACAGAAGTGCAAAACCATCCATAAATTATCTATGAATATGGTAAAGCAAACGAATTCTCAGCCTTCGATTATTTTTAGAGTCTTCAACTCTACCAGTCTAACATGTAACCATGAAACAAAACACAGGAGCTTCCTGAAATATATCTATGTATAATGTTGTTTTTCAGATATCATTTTAGAAACATTATTTTATATCTGGTATTTCTTATCAAGATAGAAAACTCTTATCTTAATCTATGTTAACTTTGGTACTGTTAATTTCTTAAAAATGTCGCCTATATTAAAATATAGAGATGTGAAGGTTTTTTTCTTAATTATGTGATCTTGATGATTGACACATACACACCCACAAATATAAATGAGTAAAGGTTTCTCTACATACCTATTTAATCATGTAGCCAGTTAAATCAATTAATTCATGGTTGACTAAATTTTTTTAATTAGTTAGTTTGAGTCAAGAACAGATGCATTTTCAGAGGTAGAAATGACTTAACCAATTAGACTCTCCAACTTTCTCATTTTACAGTATGGAAATTTTGCCCACGGAGGGACAGCAATTTACACAACACTGAGTCAGAACTACAATCCAGATGTCCATGTCCCAATTCAGCTTTTATCTTTATGGATACAGTTTATGTTTTGGTTAAGATTTTACTTTTACATATTCAACAATTTTTTTGGTTAACACTTATAAATGAATAAAAGTAACTTAAAGTATCACTGTAGAAATGAAAACTGGAAGCTAAATTCCCTTCCTCCTTTAAAAAGATCAAAGTAGCATCCATATCCCAACACCAGGCATTTGATTCAGATATTAACTATCCATATTCTAGAGCTAACTTGTTGTTGAAATGCCAGCTAAATATGTATTCTTTATAATTATTATTCAACTTAACCAGGAAAGTGATACTACACTAGATGAATGACGGTTACACATGTAATGTTATCTTATGGTTATTATTATTGCTTCTGATCTCTTCTCACTATTTTATCTATTCCTCCCACATACCATAAATACATTTTCCTGTTATCTCAAATTCAGAAATTTTCAATTCTCTTTTTGGCTTGTGGCTCTGAGTGATGCCATCCATGTTTATAGTTATTCAGTTCCAATCTACTTCAAACCTCAGACGTGAAAAGATGACATTTCTTACACATTAAGATAAACAGTGCATTCCTTCTATCACTTCAGGGAATATGTTAGTCAAGTGCTGTAATTTTTGCATTTTGCTCTTTATAATATTAATAGCTATGCAATAAGAAGGATACTATTGAACTGTCAAGAATGATTTGTTCCCAGATGTTAGCATAATTTGCCAGCTGTCAAATTTTAGTAATTTTTATTTGCCTAAAATGTGACACTTAACTTTCATAAGTTAGTCAAAACATATAGCAGAACTTGCTTGATATCATAGAAGTGGAGAGAAAGCTAGAGTGTAGCTTGAATTGAGCACACACTTGGCACATGATACTTCAAATGCATGTTTTTGTCATAATTTAGGAAGTTTGTGCTTTATGTAGAACTAGACAACTTATAGGTCTTCAGTTGTTATCAAGCAACAATTAAACTTGTGGATAATCTCATGCAGCTACAAAAACAGAGAAAAAATAATCTGTGAAAATAAACAGGTATTAATGTTTCTGCTCTTCAGCCTCCAAACATATTTCAAATTCATCCCCATTATTCTATCTCCAATGATGTCATCCCAGATTCAGCTCACAATTTTCTCCTTTGTTGCTACTCTAACAGCTGCCTGATTTTAAGAAGATACTTCATTGTTTTTATTCAAATATTCTGTTTCTTATACTGAATTTCCTTGCGTTATTTTTCTAGTGGCTTCCCTGAAAATTAAAATTACATCTTGATTCATAACTGTCTTGTTTGGATTAATACCAACTTGATTTCAATAGTATATAAAACCTTATTCCTATATAGCTTCACGTCACTCTTTTTTTCATGAAATTACATTAAATACATTTTAAGCTGATCAACAGTTTTATATTTATTGCTTTATGAAGTTATCTTCCAAGTAATATAGGATGGAAAGATTATAAACAAGCATACATTTTCCTGTCTTTTATCTGTATGACTACTATTGCTTTTATTTTTTCATTTGGATTCATATTACTGTCGAGGGTCTTTTCAATTCATCTTGAAGTATTCCTTTTATTACTTATTGTGGAGCAGGTCTATTATCAATAAATTATCTCTGTTTTTGCTTGTTTGAGATGCTATATAATTCCTCCTTTATCTTCTGAAAGTCTTTTTCGCCCCCAATATTAAATTCTTTGTTTACAATCTTTTTCTTCAGTACTTGACTATATCATCCCACTCTCTTCTGGCCTCTGTGGTATGGGAGAAGGTATCAGTTATTAATTTTGTTGCCATTTCTCTCTTGCTGCTTTCAAAGTTTCTCTTTGCCTATGGCTTTAACAATTTGATTAGGTTGTAGTTAGTTGTGGCTTTTTGAATTATAGTATTTGGAATTTAATGTGCTCCTGGATGTGCAGACTAAATGAAAAATATTCTTTTGGGAATGTTTTAGATATTATTCCTTCATATATTCTTTCTGCATCTTTCTCCTTCTCATCTCCTTCTGGGATTCACATTACGCATATGTTGCTATTCTAGATTGTGACCCAGAGGTCCCCAAAGTCTTGTTCTTTTTTTTTTTTTCCTGTTCTGTAGACTACACCTTCTAACCTATATTCAAATTTGTTGTTTTTTCTTTTGCTAGAAAAAACAAAGTCTGCTGTTGAATCACTCTACTAAATTTTTATCTCAGTTAATATATTTTTCAAGCCCAGAATTTCTGTTTGGGGACAGTATATATATGGTTTCTCTCTTCATTGTTACTCTCTGTTTGTTGGGAATCATTCTCATGATTTCTTTGGCTCTGTAGACATAATTTCCCTTAGTTCTTAAAATAGCAAATTTAAAGTCTTTGTAGTAAGTCTGGTAGATGGGATCTTCAGGGGCACTTTACAATGATTACTTCTTTTGTCGTATTTCATTTCTACTCTTACTTCTTTGCATGCCTCATAAGTTTTAGTTGAAACCTGGACATTTTAAATAATATTTGGCAACTCTGGAAATCAGAATCTGCCCCGTCCCCGGGGTTTGCTGTTATTGCTCTTTGCTGTTGCTGTTGGTTTATTTAGTAACTTTCTTGAACTAATTTCATAAAGTCTATAATCTTCACCATAAAAGGTCTCTGAAACCTCTGCTCAGATATCCTAGCAGTCAACTAGTGATTAGACAGAGTTTTTCTTAAATGCCTGGAACTGATAAGTCTACCATTTTTTGCTAGGTACTCTTAGTATTTGTTGAGAACATGCCTGTAGTCAGGGAGTTTACAATTCTGCATTAGCTATCACTTCCTGCTTTCACAAAACCTCAAGGTCAGTCAGAAGTGAGAGATTAAGTATTCTTAGGTCTTTTCTAGGCATGTATACAGTCCTCCTCATTTGTTTAACCTACTAGATCCCCAAATATGTTGGAGTTTTTCAAAGACCTTTATGGATATATTACTTCCCATCTCTTCCTTATAAGTTTGTGGTCAGCTTCATATTTGTTCCAACTGTTACCACCACCTTTAACAGCTACAGTACTGATTGTTTTAGAAAAAAAATGCTCAAATGCCCTAGAAAAAAGGCATTTGCAGTAAGTGAGTTGTTAGGTCACATAATGACAAACTCTGTAAGCAGTGGTTTCTAGGAAACTGCCAGATAGGTCAAATCATGACAATTTTCTGGGGATGGGGCTTTGGTGAAAGTCAAAACCATTTACTCTTTCTAATGGCTGTTATGCTGCTGGTTTGTTTTTGTTTTTTTTTTTCAATAATTGAAAGGTTGCTCATATTCAAGGGTACTACGGAGCAGGGGAATGGTGGATAAGAATAGGATGAGCTAAGATGCCCTAAACTTCACTGCTACTACTAAGATTTTTCTTTCCTTTTATTTATTTACTAGAGAGAGATCAGAGGAGGAGAGGGAGAGAGAAGGGGAGAAGAGGCAGAGGGAGCAGCAGACTCCCTACGGAGCAGGGAGCCTGATGCTGTGCTCAATCCCAGGACGCTGAGATCATGACCTGAGGGGAAGGCAGACACTTAACTGACTGAGCCACCCAGGTGCCCCAGCTATTATTATTTATCCATTTTTCTTGAATCAGTGTTCCTCAGATTGCTCCCTTTTGTTCATTTCCAGAGTAGATTTTGATAATTTTTACTAGTGCTCATTGCTTTTATAGATGAGTAGGTTTTGGAGATCTGTACTTTGCCTTTCCTGTTGATATCACTTCTCTGCATGGTTCAGTTTTAATCCATATAGCTTCATTTAGAGTGGTTGGGCTTGGGATATCCACTTCCAAGATGGCTTCTTCACTTAACTGGCCTGGCACTTCAATGTACCATGAGTATTTTATCTGTTCCTTCACATACTTCTCCATGCTCTAGAGCCTCTCCACATGGTTTTAGGCCTCCTCACAGCACTGTGACACTATCAGCAAGAAATATAAGGGGGCACTCACCTAAGCCCTGGTGAGCTTCCAAACCAACCCTATGATTGGACATACCTTTGGCATTCTTATTATGATTGAAAGATGACCTTCAGCAGTAACCACTAGGAAACTCTGAAGAAAAAAGTAGCTTATTTATTATAAACCTTGTAGTGTAAAAGGCATGCCAGGGGGCCTACATGTGTGTATGTGGGGGGTTGCAACCAAAGGGGACAGTGAGGGAGGGGGAGGAACAAAGAGAGGGTGAGGGAGTGTGAGAGAGAGTGACTATGAATTTGAAGCTGTGGAAAGAGAAAAAAACAAGTGGCCCAATGGTCAGTTATGGAAATCAACCAAGATCTCTAAAACAAAGGAGCCTCAGTGAGGGAAGGCGGCCTGGCTCTTTATCTAGTTTCTTGGCTGACAATGTATTCATTCCAGATAGCTTTCATTGAAGTGCACACCTCTTTGAAATGGATGTCTCTTTGAAGTGGATGCCTCAGCAATGAAAGCTGAAGTGAGGCACTTGCATTACAAAACAAAAAGCCAACAGTGAGGGCTTACACTATAAGTTGTCACAGTACTTTTAATACCATGACTGATGACTTGCTTTCACAACACCAAGTCAAAAGCTACTAGCCTTTTTGAAGGAAATACAATTTCTACCATACCTTATTGGTTGATGCAGTTACAGACTAGCCCAGATCCATGAGATTCTAATGGAAATGAATGGAAAGAGTAGCAAATAATAGGTGGTACTCTGCAAATTTGCCCCATAAACATTGCCAATTTTAAATCTACAAAATTTTATGGATTATATATTATTGTTACCACTTCATAAAAGCTTAAATGAAAATAAGTTAAAACATATAAAAAGTATGAAATAGTGATTCAAATCCATGTTATGTTCTTCTAACTCGAAATCTGTGTTCTATAGTGATTACAGAATTGAGGAGCATTTTTCCAAAAATTTTTTTGCAAGACACAATACTTGAAATTTTTCTGAAAAAGAAAAACTTTATGTAATGAAATAATTCAAAAACAGAACTAAAAATCAGCCTAGTTGAACTCCATTTTAGAGGCTCACAATGTCTTTTTTCATTGACGGTCCTTTTCACAACATAACTATTGTGTAAATAACATCTATTATATTCTTATGAAAAATTCATGGAACACACGTTAGGAAAGACTCAGTAGATGACTATTCTTAATATTTACTGAATTAGCTTTAAGGGGAGCAATCATTAGCAAACATCTCTGAAGTTTTAAGACAAAATTGTTACATTTCTAGGTGTAAAGATGAATTTTGTGTTTTAAACAAGGAGGTGGAGAACATAGTGTTTATGTTCATATTATTCATTTACCTAATAAGTAAGCTTAGCAGAGTTTAAATATTGTGGAAAGGGATTGTGTTATATGGGTGACTGGGAGCATAACACTTAGGTATATAGACTAATAAGAGGATAACTGCCACTTTTCAAATTCTGGCTTCTCTGATTAGAAGTAGTAGCATTAGGCAAATTATTTAAACTTCTGCCTCATATTCCTCAGTGTATTATGGAGGTAAAAATAATACTCACTTCAGAGAACATTTTAAGATGAAAACAGAAATGCCTATAATACTCTGGGCACACTGTTGGTAATCATTAAGTTTATATGACAGTGGTAATTACAAATTTGGGGCATTCAAAAGTCTAACAACAGTCTATTGTGTTTACAACAGAATTAACTGGACACAATAAAGTCAATAAACTAAAGCCAGGACAATTTTTTTAAAGATTTATTTATCTATTTATGAGAGAGAGAGAGAGAGAGAGAGAGAGACAGGCAGAGGGAGAAGCAGGCTACATGCCAGGAGCCAAGGAGCCGAATGCAGGACTCCATCCCGGAACTCCAGGATCACCCCCTGGGCCAAAGGCAGGTGCTGAACTGCCGAGCCACCCAGGGATTCCTAAGGACAATTTTTAAGGCAGATTTCAACAAGCATACAGAGAGAAAAGCAAATTAATTTCCTCAATGGCATCCCCCATTTCAAGACACATTTCATAAAACAAGAGTTGCTTACTGTGTGTGTTTATAAGAATAAATTGAAGGCTTGAAATTAGAAAACAGAAATGACTTTTTTCACATTTAGAATAGCCATGTAAGTTTCAGACTGCTCAAACCAACCAAGTAGCTTTAAAAATCCAATAAATGTTGAATTTATTCACATCTAAAATATATTTCTAAATGAAATAGATCAGCTGTAAACTAATATGTACATGATACTATTTTTATTAGAAAATAAAAGATACATATAGTAAAAATGTGGAGAAATATGGATCAAACTATTCAAAGTTCTGTATCTTTGGGGAGAATTGCATGAAATTACCTTTGCTAAAATTTCTAAAGTATTTATACTTTAAATAGGTAGATAATTTTTTTAAGTTCAGAAAACATTTATTTTAAAAATTGGAATTTGTTCAAATAACAATTTAAGAAAAATTTAAAGCCCAACTGCATGAATTCAAATATTAGCTAGCTGCACCCTCCAAATGTCAAATAACTTTTCTCTGGTTAAATAAAAATGTCTTTTTCAACATTTTGAGAGTAAAAACATTGTGTTAATGTGTGATTATTAAAGATGAAATTTAAAATGTCATCTTTATTATTATATGCAATTGGAAACATAGAAACCCCAAAACAACTCTATTTAAAAATATTAATAAACATTTTGTGAGTTATATGAGGACCTACCTCTTAGGAATAATTAGTGTATAAAGTTTCTTTAGCTAGACTGCATGGTATAATGGCTTCAAATAAAGAGAATTCAAGTAACTAGTGCAAATAATACTATTTTAAACATTAAGTTGAGAAGCTGTGATATTTGCATATTTCCTACACACCAATGATTATGGAGTAACAAAAAATAGAGACCTACTAATAACAATTGGCTGAGTTCTATCAAATTTATTTGAAAATGATCAGTTTGCCCCCAAAGATTAAAGGCTTATGAATTCATCAATTTAGCAATTTTGCTTCAATTAAATGAGCTTGAGATTTGCATGTCATTTTAATTCATGTCAGAAATACTCATGATAATGAAAGTTAAAAAAAAAAATCCAGTGGTGAAATAGTCTCCGGAACATCAAACACATTTATTGCTTGCCATAAAAATATGATATCATATAAAATGCAGTGAATATATTAAAAGGCATCTTATTTATTATAACAATTAAAACAGCAAAAGCTTAATAACTAATAAACCCTGAGAGAACTTTGTCTTCTAATAAATTTTGTGATAAAGATAATTTTGACAAGCATGTTCTCCATGAACTACCTACAACAGCAGCTATCTATTGTACTAAGTGATGAAAAATACATTTCCTTATACACAAATAGCTTAAATATGCATTCTGCAATCATCTTGAGAAATTTTAGCTAAGTTTAATTAAATGTTTCTAATTAAAATTGTGTAGATAGGAAGGAAATTAATGGCTTTGTTTGAACTATTTGTTTATTTCATCATCAAGTGTACTGGATATAATTGCAATGCCAAGAAGAAATCATCAAAATTATTCTTAACCCTGTTGATTTTCTGTTATATCAATTCATTTCAAAATCTTCATTTTTCCAGCTTTAAAGGAAAACATAAACAGCTAAATATAAGACCTTGACCTAAGGGATTTTTCCCCAAAAAACTATTAGCTAGAGATAACATGTATTCAACAAAATAAAGGTTAAACCTCAATTAAGCATTCTAAGTATATTTAGTGAGATATTGAAAAACTCATAATACTTCTATCTACACGATTAACCAAAAGCTTTGAATAAAATAAATCATAATATAAGTCAAAAGAGTTCTCAGATGGTTTACAGCATCATGTGGCTTTCCATGGTAAGTTACGATTGCTCTTACATTATATATAGTTGTTTCTATGAGGGGAAAAAAAAGAAGTACTCTAAAAATAAATAAATAAACCGGTTTCACACAAGCTGCCAAAATTGCAGAAACTCTTTGAGGGAATAGCTGAATTTAAATCCACCTAAGTACCTATTTTCTCCTCCCCAGATGAGAAGTTTCTTTCTAGAACCTAAAGCTTCTATGGAGAGCAGCTCCTGGACTTGTTACTTTTAAGTTCATTGTTGCAACTAGCATAGCAGAGGCTTATTCACTGCCAGAACTGGAGGGATTAATTTACAGCTTCAAAATCAGAACAAAAACTCAGCACTAAAATACAGTTTGAGGAGGACAATTTTCCAAGGAGGAAGTAGAGATCATCCTGTGGTCCTGGAGGGAACCATTGTTTCTCTCTGCTTTTCTACTTCTGAGTAAGATTCATGACATTGGCTAGAGCACAATTTTCTGATTCCTGACTGTGAGCTGTCTTGGCACATCTTTAAAAAAAAAAAATATTCTTTCTGGTCTGAAACTGGTGTTAGGATTTAAGCTGCCAGTCACAAAGTGTATGTAGTGCAAGGGCTTCGTTAACATAATGGTCTCTGAAACAGTGGCTGAGCCCTCCCTCCAATTGCTTTGGGTCTGTATTTGTGTCACTCCCTAAATTGCACAACTCAGTATTTTGCTAAGAAAATCCAATAATTTTGTGGAGAAAATGATCCAAAGAGTTATTTGGCATCATATATCTGCTCACTCACCTCTTATTCTGAAGAAGATGCTGTTATTATCATTGTAGGTATGTGCAAATTGAGTTTAAAGAGGTTAAGTCACATACCTAAACCCCGTAAGTAATAATCAGGAGAGCCAGGAATCTAACCCTGGTCAGTCTTATTTTAATACCTATACTTGTGCCAGTATATTTTATTGCCACAATTAATTTTTTTCTTTTTTTTAAAGATTTTATTTATTCACGAGAGACAGAGAGAGAGAGAGAGAGAGAGAGAGAGACACAGACAGAGGGAGAAGCAGGCTCCATGCAGGGAGCCCAACGTGGGACTCGATCCCGGGTCTCCAGGGTCACACCCTAGGCTGAAGGCAGCACTAAACCACTGAGCCACCCAGGCTGCCCCAATAGTTTTCATGTTATATGTATATGTGTGGGCATATGACAGAGAGGGTGAAGGACAGAGAAAGAGGAAAAAATTTTCCTTTTCCTAATACTTGGATTTTCTTTACTTTTTATAACTACATCTGGATATCTTTATAACTTATGGAATTTAACTTTTGGAAAATGTGTTTATACCTAGAATCCCTGAATAATTAGTTTTAAAGATATACAACTATTTAGATATGGCAGTTAGTACTCTAACATGTTGTGGTGGATTTATTTTATGTCAGTTTAGTCAATATGGGACAATGTTTTCCAGATTTCTGTCCCTTATATGTATAGTATCTGATAAGTATGGAACAAAGAAGACATTTTACATAAGATTTGAAAGGCAAAAGTTGAGTCGTGTGTGTGTGTGTGTGTGTGTGTGTGTGTATGTGTGTTTATTACCAGACTTTATTTTTTAGAACAGTTTTACGTTCAAAGTGAAACTGAGTGGAATGTACGGAGATTGGCTAACACTCCCTGTATTACACATACATGTGTGAGCCTCCACCCCTATGATCAACATCCTGCACCAAAGTGTTATATTTGTTAAAATTGATATTTCTACCTGGATTCTTCATTATCACCCATAGTTCACAGTTTACATCAGGGTTCACTCTTAGAGTTCTATATTCTATGGGTTTGGACAAATGTCTAATGACATATGTACACCATAATAGCATCATACAGAAAGTTTCACGGCCCTAAAAATCCTCTGTGTTTTTTTATCTATTCATCCTTCCCCTCCCACTAACACTTGACAACCACTGATCTCTCCATTGTCTCCATAATTGTTGCCATATATTTTTTCCCACACAGAAGTTTGGTGCAGGGCATTTGGAACTGTTGTTATCTCTTCTATCTTACTTCTTTGGCATTGGACAGAAGCAGAATCCAAGTTCCTTCAGTGTGTGCATTATTGCCTCCTTTAGCTTCTCTGACTCTTGGGAGAGGTGTGTATTTAGATCTGAGGGGAAGGGCACCAAGTTTCTCTTGCCACACATGCTCCTCATGATATCTGGAAGCTTGGAGGTGGTGAGAACCTGATGCTTATTCTAGTAATTCCTCACAGGTTCCTGTCTGTCCATGCCTTTCCTACATCATGTCCATCTGTCCTCTCTAACTGCCTGGCCTGTGGATTTCAGACTCTAGCACCAGACAGAGGCAGCAGTTTTGCATATAATGTTAACCAGCTCTCACACATGCATAGCATAAGGTCAAATCCATACAACACATTTCTTACCTCTTACTAGGTTGGGCAGAAAGGGAAGAGAGAGCATGAGCACAAGCATACTTACAAGAGAGAATGAGCTGCCCCACAGTGATTCCACTTCTCTGTTCACTAATTGATACCACTGCCTTTCCTCATCCTCACCTCCACCCATGCTTTGCTTGATTTTTATCACTATTTTGTTTCTTCTATACATGTAACAGATTTTTTTTTTTCTGTTTAGTTTCTTTCTCAGGGAATTCAAATTTTTTATGTTTTCTTTCTTCTATTTCTGTTATTTTCCCCCTAACATTGTAAGCATGTCTTCTTTTCAACTTCATATCAATTTTCTGAAGCTGACCTTATTGACCCTTGCTATGGTTTGGAGAGTGCCTTCTATTTTGTTTCTTTCAATGTGATTTGTGCTTTCATCGTCTATCTCTTCCATTTCTTCACTAATCCTTTTCAGTTTATTTTTTATGTTCTAATTCTCTTGTATTTTTTCTCTTCTTTAAATTCTTTGAAATGCTGAAATTCTAATTTTCATTACTTTTCAGATACTGTAAGTTGCATTTATTCATAACTCCCAATTATTATTTTATTTTTAAAAATATCTAATTAATTAATTAATTTATTTATTTATTTGAGAAAGAAAGCATGAGAGGAAGGAGTGGGCTTGAGGGAGAGGGAGAAGCAGACTCCCTGCTGAGCAGGGAGCAGGACTCAGGGCTGGATCCCAGGACCCTGGATCATGACCTGAGTAAATGCTTAACTGCCTGAGTCACCCAGGTACCCCTCATTATTCCCAACTTAAATCTACTTTACTACATAGCTTTCATAATTCAAACAGTTTTTCTTCCTGCTATTTTCCACGTCTCTTATTGCTTGTGTAGAAATTTACATAGGTTCTTTGCAGTTGTTGTTGTGGTTACTCATTTTTAAAGGAGTACTTTTTGTTCTGGACCAGATAATTTTTGGAAAATAGTGTCAGGGAGTAGGTGGGAGTGTGAGGTGGATCAGCTTCTTGGAATTTAGTCTGTTGGTTTAGAACACATTTTCAGAAAAAAAAAAATCTGCTCAATGATATATCTCTATTCTGGCTTGGCTCAGAGTAAAAACTCATTTGTTAAAGGTCCCTCTTGTGATTTAGATTAACTGCTAACCAGTTTTTTTCATTATTTTTTTTTCAACCTTTTACTTTCTTTTAAAGTACCCTCTATGCCCAACATGGGGCTTGATCTCATGACTCCGAGATCAAGAGTTGCATGCTCTACTGACTGAGCCAGATGCCCCAAATGCTATCCACAGAGTAATGATACTCTGCCACATTGACACCCTGATTCCTGCCTTGACACCTTATCTCTATGCTTGTATGCTTCCTCACTTGGCCCCTGATACTCACTTACTATGGTGTTGGTAGGTATTAGAGGAAGGCTCTATCAATACAACTAGTAGTTTGATATTCAATAAAAGGAATTGCTTTTCCTCTTGAAATAGGAAAGATAGTTTTGGAGAACTTTAAATAGTTTATCTAAAATATTCATAAATCAAATCATGGTGTTTTCCCTTGTCTAGTTTCTAATTTTCAAAGGATTTTTAGCCCTTTATTGATTGTGCTTCAGCATTATTTCTATTTTCTATTTTATGAACAAAAAAATCTCACTTTCTTTTTTCTTTCCTTTTTAAATTATTAGTTGGTTTAAAAGATAAAAACTAGACAGAGACTCTTTACTTAGAAATTCTGACTCAAGCTTATGTTATTTTTAAACATAAAATAGAAATAATTAACATAACCAACTGTTGACTCCTTCCTGTCCTTACTATACTTACTCACTAGTAGTCAATTAGGTTCTTTAACTAGCAATTTCTGTGCCATTGAATCCAATTAAAATGAAGACAGAAAAAAAAATTGGGAATTCAAACTAACAAGAAATTAAGCTCTTAAATCAAAGTCTATGATATGCCTAGAGATGAACAACTTGTCATATCTATAGCCTCTCTTCATATTTCTGATTGTTGGCTAGGATCCTGCTTTCCATAAAAGCCAAATACATGGCTGATAAACTGGTCTATCACAGAGTGGCTAATGGAAACCTGAAACAAGTGAAGATGTTGCCACTGACCTGAATAGTATCATCAATATCTGGAATCTTCTGTTGACATGTCTTACCAATGTCATCATTATGCCTTGGCAATCTACTCTATTAGTTCAAATGGGACAGAAGTTTGCCAATCAGAAATTGTGACTGAGCCTGCTTGTCAATATCATTGGAAAGACCAATTCTATAATCAAATTGTGTCTCTCACTTCTGGCTTTCACTCTCTTTCCTCATTGGCTATTTTCTGAGGTTCTTGGAATATCTTGCATTTAACCTTAGTTAAATCTACCCTAAATCTACCCTGAAAGCTATATCTACCCTACTGTAATGTGGGAAAAATCAAGATCAGAGGTGATGATCTCATATAAGACAATAGACACCAGATAGCAATTTCTCTACTGTATAAGTGTTACTCCTGATAAGAAGAAAAATGAAAGGGATGAGTCCACTTTGATATCATTCTGTACAAGTTGGGAGTTTAGCTATATCATTTGTCATGAAAAGCTGAGTTGTCTTAAGTCAGTTCCTCTACAATGCTATTGGCTAACCCAGTCCCTTGTAACTCCATTCTTGAAATTGCCTATTTTTTTTTTCTAGATATATGGAAAAGGTGATAGATGAGTCTCTTTTTTTTTCATAAAAGCATTTGAATAGCATTATACTGTTTATATACACACATACAGTATTCCATTTAGTCTGATTTAATAAAAACTGCCTGGAGTTGGCATGGATTACATATCTATGATAAGCCTTGTAAGAAGCTCAGAGAGAATTTCCATTAGCTTATTTAATGTATAACTACTTCAGTGAGAAAGAATGTTGTGACAGTATACATCCTTGTCCATTATTAAGAAATTTTAATAATTATTATTGGCTAGGATGAGTGATAAAGTCCTGATTCCAGTATGTTATTCATGTGAATTTGCCAAATTCATCTCATTTCTCATGCCTAGTTTCTTTCATGTTTATTAAAAAAAGGCTTTGCCTGACTCAAAGGTTGTATCAATGGTTAAAGAAGATGCTTTGATTAAGAAATATTCGTGTATTATTAAGTAAATATAAGTTAACACCTGGAAAAAGAAAGTCTTCAAACAAGAGATGCCATCTGAATCAGATCTTGATGGAGGATCACAACTTATGTAGATGTAGAAGTGTGGAAAGGGGATTCCAGGTAGATAGAATAGTCTATGCAAAAGCACAAAGGAGTCATAAGGATGGGCAAAGGAAAAATTTAAACAGCTGAGTGAGAATTAGACTGGAAGGTATATTCAGAAGGAACGAGGGAGTTAGATGTCAGATAAGTAGAAAGTCAGAATGTTGCCTCATCTAGACCAAGCCTACTTTTTCAGGCTGTTTTTACAAATTGTGTTCAAATGTTATTCTCTTTTTAATTAATTACTTTTACATTGAGTTATCTGTAATTCCAATCTGGTAATTTGTGTGTGTATGTTTGTTCTACGACTAGTACTTTTCTTTGGTATAATTTAAAGATGTAAAAGGAATGCTGTAGTAAAGTAGCTGTAGGTAGCATACAGTTGGATCTTGCTTTCTTCTCTTTAAATCCAATCTGGCAATCATTGCCTTTTAATTTGGATGTTTCATTCACTTATATTTACTGTGATTGCTGACTGAGCTTTGGTTTCAACATACTGTATTTTGCTTTTTTGTTTTCTATGTGATATCTGCTTTTAGTCATTTTTTCTTTTTTATTGCTTTCTTTTATATTAAGTATAATTGTTATAGGGATCCCTGGGTGGCACAGCGTTTTGGCACCTGCCTTTGGCCCAGGGTGCGACCCCGGAGACCCGGGATCGAATCCCACATCGGGCTCCCGGTGCATGGAGCCTGCTTCTCCCTCTGCCTGTGTCTCGGCCTTTCTCTCTCTCTCTCTCTCTTTGACTATCATGAATAAATAAAAAAAAAAATTAAAAAAGTATAATTGTTATAATTCCATTTTATTTTGATAGATTAACAATATCTTGCTTTGGAGTTTACAGCATGTGTTTTTATTACAATAAGCCTATGTTTACATAATATTACACCACTTCAGTATGTTATTTTAAAAATACAATGGATATATTAAAGAACTTATAAAACTCAACACCCCCAAAAATGGCAGAAGGTATGAATAGACATTTTTCCAAAGAAGACATACAGACTATCAACAGATAAATTAAAAGGTGCTCAACATTACTTATGATCACGGAAATGCAAATCAAAGCTATCATGAAGTATCACTTCACACCTGTCAAAATAGCTAAACTCAACAAAACAAATAACAACAGGTATTGGTGAGGATGTGGAGAAAAAAGAACCCTTATACATTGTTAATGGGAATGCAAACTGGTGTAGCCACTCTGGTAAACAGTATGGACGTTCCTCAAGAAGATAAAAACAGAATTACCTTATGATCTGGTAATCACACTACTGGGTATTTACTCAAAGAATGAAAAAACACTACTTCAAAGGGCTACATGCATCTCAATGTTTACGGCAGCATTATTTAGGATAGCCAAGATATGGAAGCAGCGCAAGTGTTGTCCATTGTTTGGTGAATGGATAAAGAAATAGGGTAAATACTTCAGCTGGAAGTAGAAATATTATTTTAAACTCATTTAAAATATACAAATTGGTTAACAGTATAAGGATAGAAAAGCAGATAATATTCCTACTTTAATCAATACAGAACTGGAGGGCTTATATTGATATCAGACAAAATAGGTTTCAGAAAAAAAATGTTACCTGAGATAAAGAGGGTTATTAGATTATGATGAAAAATCAACTCAATAAGATGATTAACAATCCAAATATTTATTAATTTGGGTGGTAAACAACCCAAATCTCTAACAGTAAATGGTAAACAAATTATGGTATGGGAAATTGCTCAGCAGCAAATATGAATGAACTATTGATACAAGCAACAGCATGAATGGGTTTCAAAATAATTATGTTGAATGTTAAAAGCCAGGTCAATAAACTCTACACATTCTATGATCCCATTTACGGGAAATTCTAGAAATAAGAACTAATCTTTAGTGACAGAAAACATACCAGTGTTTGCCTGATAATGTGTGGGGATGGCAAAAGAGGAAGTAACAAAGTGGCAGTGGGGGTGGCATAACTGTTATGTTCATTATCTTAATTGCAGTGATAATTTATGTCTGCATACATATACCAAAACATGCCAAATTGTACACTTTACATTTGGAACAACTTATTGTTTCTTATCAATAACAACTTAGTAAACCTGACCAAAAATTTAAAACAGGTATGTGAATAGCTTCAGAATGTCACACTTCTGTGTATCATTGCCCACATCATCTCAGCTCCATATCAGAAATGCTAATAATTCAGAATCATTGTGAGGAAACACTTACTTACTCAACAAATATTTATTGGTTCCTGCAATGTACCAGCCCCCATTACAAGGTCTCTAGACTCATGAAGATTACATTTTGCTAAGAAAGAAAGACAAAAGCCAGTCAAAATAAAAATACTTGAAATGAATGACATATAGAGTACAATAATAAAGAATAAGAGAGAGCTACATTAGTAAGACCAGGAGGAGACTTCTATGAGTCTTTTACTTCTCTGAATAGATGACATTTGAGGAGCTCTGGTATTTGAGGAGTCATACACACAAAGATAATGGAAAAGAAAAGCCCAGGTATCAGGCTAGAAAGTATTAAGGCTTAAGGGATCCCTGGGTGGCTCAGCGGTTTAGCACCTGCCTTTGGCCCAGGGCGTGATCCTAGAGTCCTGGGATCGAGTCCCACATCAAGCTCCCTACATGGAGCCTGCTTCTCCTTCTGCCTGTGTCCCTGCCTCTCTCTCTCTCTCTCTGTGTGTGTGTCTCTCATGAATGAATAAATAAAATCTTTTAAAAAAAAGGTGTTAAGGCTTGCAAGAAGAATAAGCTAGGCTTTTTTCCCATAAAATGAAAGGTCTTTGTGACTCTATCTCTAGCATCAACACCTACAAGATACTGATTTTATGCTAATCATTTCACTGTAATTTTGAAAACTGGACCCTCTTCTCAGAACCATCCTAAGTATCTTTGGCAACCATTTATGATGTTGTCCAAGATGTACATTCCAAGCTTAAGAAAAGTCACTGAAAAACTGGAAAAAAAAAGGATCTTAGGTCTTTGACATATTAATAAAGCCACATATGTTGGAAGAAAAAAAAACTTGTTTTTATATAGCTTTTGCTATTCCTCGCTTCTAATCTTAATATAAAATGAGAACAAAGATAATTTAATTAAGCCAAAGTTCCTCTGGAATTAATGACACCCTTCTTAAATTTCTTTAGAGCATTAGAGCCAATACTAGAGAAGATGGAAGGAAGGAAGGAAGGAAGGAAGGAAGGAAGGAAGGAAGGAAGGAAGGAAAGAAAGAAGAAAGAAAGAAAGAAAGAAAGAAAGAAAGAAAGAAAGAAAGAAAAAAAAAAAAAAAGAAAGAGAGAAAGAAAAGGAAAGGAAAGGAAAGGAAAGGAAAGAGGAAAGGAAAGGATTAAAGGAATACATTTACTTTTAAATACATCTTTCGATATTGCCCAGAGTTCCTCACCATTACCTTTTCAAAAAATGATAGTAGGTGACAATAATGTAAAAAGAGCAGTCTATACTCCTTATCAACTGGAAGGAAGCATCAGGAATACTAAAGATATCAGTACTTGTGTTCAAACTAGAATGATCATATATTCTTCATTTGTGAATGTGTTCTATGAAAGGTGAGGATGTTCAAATCGTTTGCCAATATTGTAAGGTACAACTCAAGGATGCCAGGTGGGTATTAACTGATGTAAAGCAATCAATAAAGTACAAAGGTTACCTTCAAGGAACAAAGTAATGATTATAAATATATGTCCCAGCTGCCAGGAAGCAGGATCTGCAAGACCAGCAGGATTGGCTTCCAGAGCAACACAAAGATTAATAAAACTGAGAAACATTCCTGTAGAGGAATAAAACTACAAGATGAGTGATTTCTAAAAAGTTTCTAGATGTCCTTTCATTTGGTAAAACTCTGTTCTAAATATTGTACAAGTCCAATGCTAGTGAACTGTGGAGAAACCTCTAAAACAACCATCCAAGTTGCCTTGCTTTGAAGGTTCTTTTAAGGGTAAGTGCTATGAGATCCTTTGTTCCTGTTACCTCAGCAGGAACAGCAGTTTGAAATTAACCAGTTCATTTGTACTGACCCATTACTCAATGGGTCAACAGGCTAATGATCCTCAATCAGAAGTGGACAAATGGAGACTGCTGGCTGGTATGATTCTACTATAGCAAAGTAGAACCTCCAGTACAGCACACACCAAAAAATAAAGAAGAACCAGTTGGAGTTTCCCACTGTTATTAAAATAAGTGTAGATGGGGAGAACCATACAGAAGCCAGATCATTCTGGATCCATCTCTGAACCTTGGACAAGTCACACTAAATCACACATACCTGTTTCACATTTAAAACGAGGTCACATTTTCCTACTTTACTGTTATAGTGTGAGGATTAAATAAGATAAATAATATAAAAGGACATTGAAAATTGTAAAGCCCACACAGATGTTAGTGATTGCTATGGTAATACAGCCAGGATGGCACAGTGTTCTGTTTGCCATCGCATTACTGTGAGGAAAGGTTCTGGCTCAAAATAAATTTGGATGGCAATATAGTTTAAGTCAACCAGTACAGTGGCAGAAAAACAACAGCTGGTTGTCTATATTAGTCTCTTTCACTGTTTTCTTCAGTACTGGTTTCTATCGCAGATAATATAGCCCCTAATTATCAAACAGCATGTGGCTTGGAAGGGCTCAGTGGTTTGTGGAATAAAAACCTTCCTGAAGACTCACCATGGTCATAAGCTCAAATGGATCCAGAGGGGCTTGTCAAGAGGCAATACATGCTTTAATAACTTTTTAATTTGCTTTTTTTCTCCAAAGAACTGGATTCTGTGTCTTATTGAGCAAAGAAGACTCTGAAAGGACATGTGGCCGCACACACAAAAATGCTTATTAAGAGATAAAGAAAAAAAGAGATAAACCTGTCAGGGAGAGCTATAAGTGGTTAACATGGCAAGAACACTTAGACTGAGCCCCCAGGACTGAGAACTAAAATAAATCATGCTGTGGGCAATTATGCATTTTAAAATAATTGGACACCCTATCAAAGCTTTAGCACTATAACATTTTTGAAGCTACTAAAGGTATTTTGCCTTAACCAGAATTCCTGTGATATTGGGAGATACAGGTGAGAATTGATAGAAATTGCTGGATTAGACCCATCATAACCCAGTTTCTGGTTATTGGCCTCTGTATATTCTTTCCAGGAACTTTGTATTACTAAATACCAATCTCAATGAAAGAAAGCTTAGGTGATTTTTATCTATCACATTTCACTCCTTTAAACACATTTTAAGCACCTGATGTGCCTAAGATCCTGGACTTTCTGTGCTTTATTTAGGGTTTACAAAGACACCAATGCTTAGGTGGCATCCCATAATAAAAGCAGATATAAGACACCAGAGTAAGCTTTAGAGAAACAGCTGATTTCTAACATAATTTTGTACTGTTACCTTGTCTTGGGTATGCAGCTACCTAATGTGGAGTCAGGATATAAAGCCTACATTATGACTCAACCCATGCACCTAACTACTAAGTTATCCTGCTTCTCACATTCTGAAGAATACTCTGGACTGTGAAACATTTATTGGATCACCATACCACCCCCTTAAGGATGCCATGGGGAAGCATAGCTATAAAATAAATCATAAGTTACCAATCAACAAATATTCACATAAACATAACTTACTGGTAGGTAGGCCATTTGTTAAAGAGGAGCCTATGAAAATATAACATTGTTAAAAAAGCTCTTGGCTGATGCTATCAAAGCTCAGAGACAGGAAGGAGATACTCTTGAATCATTGAATTGCAGAGGCAAAGGCACAGATGGAAAGGATCCACAGAGGCAGGATGGGGGTAGTAGTACACAGGAAGATAAACATATTGGTCTAATTGAAGTGTGTAACTTGAAGGGAAATAACAGAATGAATTTTTTGTTTTTTCTTTCAGTTATCTGTTGTTAATTCTTTTTATACATAGGAGGTATAATTGTACCTATGGTCAGATCATGGAAGACCTTATATGCAAAGTGAAAAAGTTGAAATGGCTGTGATGTAGTTGTAGCATTTAAAGTTTTAAAATATGAAGAATCCTAAATACTAGGACATAAATGTCAGCTGATTGATGCCAAGATGTGTACAGCAATCAGTGACAGATTCATGACAAGAATCAGAAAAAAAGGGGCAAGAAGGCTAGTCTGTATTTATAACCATTATTTTCTCTGAAGAGATAAAATTCCCTATACTTTCTAGGTGTATTGACATATTAGACAGGACTGAGCTGTGGGGCACACATTGTGTAAATATGCTTTCCAATGCCTTATGCTGTATTTCCCTTTCCTGTTGTTTTCTGGGAGACAGCTGGCTTTTCTGCATTCCACAGGGACCAAACTATATGTGGCTGCAGCACACCATTTTGTATATTCATGAACTTTGATTCAGGGAGACCAACAAAAGAGATAAATTTGTGCAAATCTATCCAGACTACCAGAAAGATTCAAAGGATCTTGACTACACTGATGATAGAATATAGTTTTAACAATATAAATGTTGTGAGTTCAGACACCTCGTTTGTCTTGAGTCCTGCTGTATCTCTAGGGCCTAGAAGGCAATTAGCACATAGTAGGAAGTCAGCCAGTGAATGATAAATATTTTACTAAGAGATCTATTTACTAGTTTTATGTTTCCAACTCTGGTATTTTAAAGGATAGAGAACTCCACTGAACAATTATCTCAATTGAGCCATTGCCTAGGAATTTGGAAGTTTGTGTCCTTTTCTTAGTTCTAAAACTAATTCTTTGTGAACTTGGACCTACAACAACATTCCTGGACCTCAAAATCCTCAACAATAAAATAAGGAAATTTGACCAATGATTTCTATATTTGCTTAATTTCATTAAACAGATAAAATTTATAAGGACATAAAGAAATCTCCTAACACTCAAGGGCAGATCTCAGCAGAGTTTCTGAAAGCAACTAAACCAAGGTTTGGGAAATTTAGCAAACAGTCTCTCTTTTTTGAACATTTGTTTCCTTTCTCTTGTATGTGTTGATCCACCCTATCTGCTTCCTAATTCATAGGCCAGAAAGCCTGGTCACTCACAGATTCTAAAAATAAAAGATGCAAGCACCTACTAAGATGGATTTACTCACTGAGCTGAAATTCAGAAAATGTTTAGGAAAGAGATTATAGTCACATCTAACTTGAATTAATTATCCATATGAGCATCAAAACTGAGGGACACTATCTTGCATGAAATGGCAGATTGGACTCCACTTGTGCTTTAAGTATGCATAGTCACCAAGGAGGCAGGGTTGTTATAAGCTAATACTGGACTGCTCTAAGGTCTCCTGATCTAAGTAGCTGAGTCTGCAGGTGAGACTTCTTTTGTCCAACCTGTATCAGCTGGCCCTGTAATGCTGTCCTGAGCATCACAGAAAACTGGAAGGAAGAACATCTGACAATTAAGAATTTATAAACTAAAGTTACAACAGTGTAAGCACAGAGATTGTTATACTCTTGATTATAAAGTAAATGAGCCATGGCATTAAATAATCCAAAATATCTGATAATACAGAGATGATACGTATTTGTCTTGGGGAATGCATAAATTTTTTTTTAGAAAACAGATTTAGCCTTCTAAGTGTTTGTTCAGGCTAGTATTAAAATTAGTCTGCATTCCCTAAGTACATATCAATTGCTGGAACAGAGAGTGAGATCAGATGTATGCTGGGAGGCAAAAAGGAATCAGGCAAAAGGAATCAGTCTGAGATTACCCACTTCTGAATAATTCATACATGGGTAATTGAGAGATGATTGACAACTGGCAATTGACTGACAAATAACCTTTACAGGTATTTATAAAACTTCTGTTATGAGTATAAGATATATTTGAAATTGTGAAGTACATGGTGACATTTTCCCCTTTTGTCACCTATTATATTTCTCAGGGTTCTTCAGAGAAAGATAACTGACAGATAAGATCTCTCTGTCTCTCTCTCTCTCTGTCTCTCTGTGTCTCTCTCATCTCTGTCTATCTGTCTGTCTCTAAATATTTAAAAACAGATGTAGAGTCAGAGAGAGGTTTGTTATGAGAAATTGTCTTGTGTGACTATGGAGGCTTGGAAGTCCCATAATCTGCCATCTGTGAAACAAAGACCCAGGAAGACAATTGGTGTAATTTAGTCGAAGTCTGAAGGTCTGAGGACCAGGGTAGCCCATGGTGTAATCTCAGTCTTAGGGTGGGAGAAGATAAGATGAGATGCCCTAGCTCATGTAGTGAGGCATGGAAAAAAGAGACTATTCTTCTTTCTTCTGCCTTTTGTTCTATTCAGGCCCTCAGTGGTTTAGAAGATGCCCACACACATTGGAGAGGACAATCTACTTCACTGAGTTAAATGTTAATCTCATCTGGAAAAACCCTCAAGGAATACCCAGAATTAATGTTTAATCTGGGCATCCCATAGTCAATCAAGTTGACATATAAAATTAACCATCACACCTATGGTCCTGGTCTCGAAACATCAATTAAAACAGAGGTTGAATAATTTGCTGGTGTGTGCAAGGGCATTCAACAAACTTTAAGCCTTATGTGAGTTGGTTTTGTTTTATGTAGGGAAAGTATTTAAATAGGATTGTAAAATCACTTTAGAGATTCTATTAGTTTACTAGGGCTGCCATAACAAAATAGCAGAATCTAGGTGACTTAAACAATTGAAACAAACAGTTTTGCAGTTCTGGAGGGCAGACATCCTGAAATTAAGGTGTGAACAGGGATATTCTCTTCTGAGCACTGTGAGAAAATTTGTCCTGTGACTCTCTCCTTGGCTTGCAGATGGCCTTCTTCTCTTTGTGTCTCCTAACATCATCTTCCCTTTACATATTTCTCCCTATATTTCCAAATTTTCTCTCTTTTTTTAAATTTAAAGATATTATTTATTTATTCATGAGAGACACACACAGAGAGAGAGGCAGAGACACTAGGCAGAGGGAGAAGCAGGCTTCATGCAGGGAGCCCGACGTGGGACTTGATCCCAGGTCTCTAGGATCACACCTGGACTGAAGGTAGCACTAAACTGCTGAGCCACCCGGGCTGCCCCCAAATTTCCTCTTTTTATAGGGACACCAGTCATATTAGATTAGGTCCTATCCTAATAATCTCATTTTAATGTGATTGTTTCTTTAACAATTTCCAAATAAGATCACATTTGGAAGTATTAGAGTTTGGGACCCTAATATATCTTCTTTGGAGGGACACAATTCAACTTATGACAGAGGAATTTAATAAATCAAAATCAAAACAAATAAAGTAAAACAAATATCCACACAAAGTGTGTAGTCCAATGAAAAATACTATTAAATATCAACTCCATGTGAAACATGTAGATAATGTAGGACATATATATACTATTATGCTGAACATCTGCCCCCAAAGAATTTATGTGTATGAAAAGTAAAGCAATAAGACTTAAATTTTAGTTTAAGACAAAAGAATTTTTAAAAATGGGACAGGGAAGTTCATGTATACTAGACTAATTAAATATACAGCAATGGCTACCAGACTTCTGAAAAGGAGAAATAGCCTGTTGATTGGGTGGTGAGATGTTCAAATGCTCTCAAGTAGGTTACAAGCATTGGCTATGGAAGTCTAAAATCTATGTTAAAAAAAATTATCCAAAAAATAATTATCCAGCTGTCCAGTGATTAATGCTGCGCTATACTGACCTGTTTAGTTTGTTAGCCAGGGTCCCACGAGTGCTGTTCTAATTTTATTTCTCTGCCTTTGCTCCTGCCTTTTTAGATTAAGATGTCCTTTTCCATCTCCTCTCATCTCTTCCTCTTTTTCTCCATTTTCTTCATCTTCAAATTCAAACTCATTCCTCAAGTTTAAACTTGTAAAACCCCAACTGATTTCCTCTTCACTTATTTTATGATATGTTGCCCTACATTTGTATCACCACATATACCTCCCATCGGACTAATCCAATTATTATATGATATAGTACAATAGTATACTCAATGATGTATTATAAATAAATAGTTCTCAACTTTAGTTGCCTTGAAGTTAAGGATTATGTTTTATTTGTGTCTCTAAAGCCTAGCATCCCATTGGGAAATGATTTTAAATCATAATTTTAAGATATTTTAAATTAAATCTTAAAAAAATAAAATATTTTGCATGGGAAACCAGAGAAGCAAAAGTTCTTTCAATTCACAGTCAGAATAAAATTCCACTCTTGATGTCTTAGAGTGGGCCTGGAATTGTCTACACATTGGCTGGATGAATCAAAGCACTTTAGCTGCTATTGGCTTGAGGGAGTTCAAACAGCCCAAACTCAAAAGTTCTGGTTATTAATCCCAAAGCTATGCACATGCACAGAAATGTCTGCTCTGAGGGAAAGTGATAAACAGGTTTGTTTTGTGACAATCACCACTTGCACTTTTCAAGAATAAAGAAAAAGAAGAGAATCCTTAAAAAATTATAATTTCCCTGTGAGAACATCATATATCTTATCTAGAATGAGATCTATTGAGCAAAGAGTTCAGAAAAGGAAAATAAACTTAGCTTATTGTGATATGTATGTGGATCTAATTCAGTTCTCTTATTTCATAGACAGTGATAATAACTAACATTTAAGGACCATTCTACATGCCAGGGAGCATGCTGAGCACTTTCAATGGATGGAGAAAATGCTCAGATTTCCTAAAGCTATTTGCAAGCACGTGATTATATGCAAATGCAACTTTAAGAAACATTTTCCATCTAGACAGTTCTATTTTTTTGTACACCTGTAAATCATATATGTAAGAGATGTAATAAACTAGTTAAAAATATTGTCTCATTTTTATATATCATAAGATTCTATCAAGAAATACCTTTCCTGTGTTTTACAAGGACCAGATGAAGTTTTCAGTGGAATAGTAAACCGAATGTCAAAAAGCCTGTGGAAATGAAATTTATTTTTTCTAATATGCAAGCTATAGCATTTTGTAATTGTATTATTTTTCAACATTAGTAATTATGGTTTGGAGGTAAAACAGATCAATACATTATAATTTCACTGTATATCTCTGCTCTGATATTTCTGTCCTATTTAATCACATAATGTATTCCTTTCTATACTTAGAATATGATGCAATTAATTTCTCTAAATTGGGAATTTTATGACTAGAGTATTTTAGTGGTGAGACCATAAAGAGAGGGGGATATTTACAATTTAACAGACTTGGTAATCTCAGTGAAGACAACCAAAAAGTACCAGAGAAAGTCAGGTATGTTTCCAATGCAGATTTTTTTTAAACAAACTAACTGGACTCATTCTAAGGTATATACTGTAAGACAAACTGAGGGACTAAGTCATCAGTAATTGATTGGATCTACACTTACTCATTCTGTGATCATCATTTTAGACTGCTTAATTTGAGCAGGAAAGCTGTCTTATCTTGAATTATTTCACACAGTATAAAACAGCCAAAGAGTAAAAAATATCTGCTGAAAGCTTATTTAATTGAAAAATATTTCCTTAGAAACAAACAAAAAAAATCTGTCTTTAGAATTCTAAATATATTAATGTTATATTATAGATGCTGCAATGGTAAGGATAGGTTTTTCTTGATTTCAAATTACATAGTCAGACCTTGTGAATTATTATGAAATCATTCTCTAATATTTTCCTTTTTTATAACTAGTTTTGGTATTAAGTCCTAGTGTACCAATGCTGACTCAATTCTTTTTTTTTTTTTTTTTTTTTTGCTTGCTTAATTCTTAGGTGGCCATTTCCAGTCCAACTTATCCTTAGAAAATATACTGAACTTGAGTACCAAGTAAGTACTCAATCATTTGAATATTGCATCATCAGGATACTGGCAGATACATTACTTAGACCTCTCTCTTAGTGTAGGGGAATTACTGTATATGAAATTGAGAGCATTTGCTGGCCATGGCATACAAGAAAACAATAAATAAGTTGAAGTGCTAAAGGTAGCCCAGATTCAGGTAAGGCCAAAACCCACATGATTGCTGAAAATGTATGTTGCCCTTAAAGGCAAGAGCTTCATGGCTCAAGCACTTATACTTGGGTAAGTGACTCTACCTCTCTTGTGTCCTTACCAACAAAATAAGGAAATTCAAATGAATAAAACTAGATTATGTACATGTGGAAAACAGTTTGAGGAAACCCTTGAGAGCACTCAGCCCAACTTGCAGCTAATGTAGAAGATCAACTGTGGATAACCATCGTGGCTCAAGTTGAAGATAACTTATTAGTTGGTTAACTGGCTTGTTTCACAAAGAGACAGTTCTAATAGGTATTAGTAACACATATGAACAAAGTATTACAATTTAAAAGAGGCTTTCATCCATATTACTTTTGATATTCATCATTTGGATGGATAATTATTTGATATATTTTAACATACCCAACCTTTCAAATATAGGCTTGATAACCCAAGTGTCTATCCATAGATGAATGGATAAAAACATACATACAGGAATATTATTCAGCCATGAAAAGAATGAAATGTTGCCATCTGCAGCAACATAGATTTACAGGTTATAACTCTAACTGAAATAAGTCAGAGAAAGACGAATACCATATGATTTCACTCATGTGTGGAATTTAGGAAACAAAACAAATGGACAAATTCTTTTTTTAAGATTTTATTTATTTATTCATGAGAGACACAAAGAGAGAGAGGCAGAGACATAGGGAGAGAGAGAAGCAGGCTCCATGCAGGGAGCCAGATGTAGGACTCGATCCTGGGACTACAGAATCATACCCAAGCCTAATGCAGACGCTCAACCAGTGAGCCACCCAGGCATCCGAAATGGACAAATTCGAAAGAGGCTCTTAACTATACAAAACAAACTGGTGGTTTTCAGAGGAGAGGTGGATGGGGATGGGTAATCAGGTGAAGGAGATTAAGAGTACACTTGTCATGATGAGTACTGAATAACATAGAATTACTGAATCACTATATTGTACACCTAAAACTAACATAACAGTGTACAATGATTATACTGGAAATAATCAATGAATTTTTAAAAATATGAGTTGGATTCATTGGAGGATCTCTTTAAGGAGCCATTTTCCTACAACATGTAGATAACTATTGATATGCTTATACATATATTTAATTAAGAGATTGTGGTAAGGAAAGGAATTAGAAGGGAAATAAAAATCTAAAGTACAATTTAGAAAAAGCCACTGTTAACTAAAAATACATAAAAAATTAAGGAGATCTAATTCTGAACATTTAAGAAAATATAAGGTAACGGTATAAGAGTAATGGTTTCACTTAGTCTAGGAAAACTTCATGGCATGTATAAGTATTTGGGGATATTTGAAACAGAAAATATACCATGCAGTTCCCTGTCATTCTTATGAACTTTGCAATCCTATTGCTAGACTTCAGACAAAATTTGTCAGACCTAGGTGACAAATTGAAAGGATCTTCAGGTGTGATGAAGCTGGAAGGCTGCCACCACCTTGTTTCTACCTGTTGCCATTTACACAAGAAAGAAAACTCCTTGATTCTCATGGATGGTACCTCAACTTGGTGATGTTTTTCCTTCCCAGAAGGTAGTTCAAACAAATGTCATCCTCATCCATTTACTCTACAAATACAAGTGTAACACCTTTTATGAGACAATTCTGTCACAGACAGCTAGCCCACTAAAATTTATGTTATTCCTGCACAGACTAGAGTAATGGCTGGGAACTAGCTGTCTAGGCAGAAAATACATTTCCCAGCCTCCCTTGTATTTAAACCAAGTCATATGACTACTTCTTACCAATGGAATGTGAGTGAAAGTGGCATTGATCACTTATGTTATGACATGGTTAAACATGTCAATGTCTTCTCCACCCTCTTCTTCCCCCTTTATTTTGCTTGAGGATAGCAGACTCCAGAACAGTAGAGAATAAGAGAATACCAAGAAGGGAAAATCTGAGTTCCTAAATCTTTATATAGAGTAAAGCCATATTCTGACTAGAAACACCTGCATCTGAACTGTTATTCAAGCAAGAAATAAGCTTCAATTGTGTTATGTCAATGAAATTTGTATGTTTATTTGCCACATCAGCTTGCATTACTCTAGTTAATATAGGAAGGTCCTGGTGAATAAGACAGATAAAAGCTGAGATGAGCAAGACTGGCAAAAAAGTTCTAGGTCTTGTAGATTTCTTACTCAATATTGGTCATCATTTCTTAGGATGAATTTCCCAGTATTCAGGTCACTGCATATTATATTTTCTTTTTAAAAAATTGTCAAATCAGCAAATTTTTAAAGTTTATGCTCCTTTTTTGAAGCTTTAAAGGTGAAAATAATTAAACATGTTCCATTATTTAATTTGTCTTGCTCAGGCCCTATTGAAATTTCACAAGCATAAAAGCACCAGAAAAGAACATGAATTCACACCTGTCTCCCTTTCATTATTTCATCCAGAAAGCATTTATACCATGAACTATTCCACTAACTTTGGATTCCTTCCCAGGTTTGCTCTCCTACTGTTATAATACTGATTACTAGAACACTGTCCTAATATACTCATTATCAGAGAAGTGCAAAAGATTCTGAAAACAACCCTTAATTGTGTGAGCATTTAAGGTTAATTTGGTCTTCATTACTCCATTTTAAATTAGGCTTCATTTTCATGCTAAGATTATTTATACCTTGATTTTATAATACAACTCATTCACCCCCTTAAAGGAAAAAATGTATTTTATTTTTAAATTTTTTAGCTGTATGATCTATCAGGAGATTACAAAAGTACAGCAAACGCTATTTAACATCTTATTGGCCATCTGTCATTCTGTGAATGGTAGTCAATAATGATTTGTCAAACAATTAACGAAGTTAATAAATAGTCACAGAGTAACCTAAGCTGCCCGCCACCAGTAGTCACTAGTTGGGAATTAATGTACTGAAACTATTCAGCATCACACCTGATACCCAACCAGATGGAGAGCAAACATGACATAGCAGATGATGATTAATGATAAGGATAATATAATTCACTAATAACATTTTAGGTCCTGGAAATCCTTTCTCTTCTCTCTCCTCATTAAGTTTGTAAACATGTATCATACAGTCGAGAGTAGGCAGAAAGTTACTCTGATAGCAGTTTTTGCAAAAACACTTATATTAATATAAAAGATGGAACTGAGATCTAAATTGTTTCATTATCAATTCTCCCCTTGAATTGTCCCATGATAAGAAAAATTAGAATGTATATTATTAAAAAGAATTAAAGTCTTAACATTTATTCAAGTCACCGAGGGGCCAAGAATTCATGTCTATAAAACTAAGACTGTTTACAAAAGAAAACAATCAAAAGAGCAAATTCTGAGAATGGGAGAAGAAAGACTAAAATGAAAGAATTAGTCACTAGTCAAGCCAGTTATTTATCAGTATCATAGAATCAGAGTTCAAAAATATTTTCCAGGTTATCTAATCCAAATAATTCCCAATTAAACAATTTCTCTAACAGCATCTTTGAGATATACGTATGTATGTTTGTGAGTATATATAGATGGGGTGTGGGAGGGAAAGAGTGGGAGGGGGAGCAGGTGCTATTGCTGATTATTCAGAGACATGGGCTTTCAGTCAGACTATCTCAGTTCCCATCCAAGTTCTGCCACCTTGTCATGATATTGGGCAAATTATGTCTACTCTTTATCTTCCATAATCAAAAGATTAGGTTAGTTAATACAAGTAAATGTAAAAAAGATTGGCACATGGAAAGTACTCAGTGTATACTGTCATCACCCAAACTCTTCTCGAACATTTGCAATAGAGAGGTTCATTTCTGCACAAGGCAGATTATTCATGAACAAAAATTCGGAGTTGTTAGACATCTCTGCCTCATGGTGTATTTAATGTTTTATCCTGTTAGTTTATACACATTGACCCATGTTCTGTCCTTGAGTAAAGCAGTTCTCACAGTGATGACCAGACCAGCAGCCTTAGTATCACCGGAAGGCTTGGTAAAGATAGAAATTCTCAGGTCCCACCCCAAATGATTGCTATCAGTCCTGATTTTAATCAGAGAAGAATGTATTTGTTTATGTGTATATATACATATATATTAATATTTATATATATATATGTTACATACACTATATAGAGAGATACATTTATTATAAGAAGTTGGCTTACACCATTGTGGGGGTTGGCTAAGCAAATACAACATCCTTAGGGCAGGTAGTTAGTAATGGAAGATCACAAATGGGATGGTAACTCACAGGCATGGGCTAAAGTTGTCCACAGTGGGACTATCATTCTGTGTCTGTGTCTTTGTCTTTCCCCTTCTTTTCCCTCTCTCTTTCTCCAGCTCAGGTTTAAGTGCTCTTTTGAGATCTTCCAGCTGTGTAGGTCAGACCCACCCAAAATAATCTCCCAAATTTAGTCATCTAATTAGGGTTTTAATTGCATCAGCAAAGCCCCTTCACAGCAGCACCCATATTAGTGTTGGACTGAGTCACTGGGTAAGGTATTTGTATTTGGCACAAATAAGCCACTGCTCCCATTCCTTCCTCCTACCCTCCCATGCTATCCCTTGTAGCCCACCGTAACTAGAAATATACACAAAAAGGATTTTAGGGGAGGCAGTTTAGTAGTCAAGCTGGCACCCAAAGCCTGTCTAGTGATTCAGAAATTCTGGTCTTGGGGCTTAGCACACCCTTAACAAGCCCTTCAGGTGATGCTGATATAGGATGACATTTGAGAATTTGCTTTAGAGCAACATAGCAATGTTAGGTTCTTATTTTCTATAACAGCCATTAAATGATTTCAACATGGTTAGTATATGTTCCTAAAATATGTGCTTTGACAATCTGTATGTAAAAGCTTTCTAAGCTAGTCAACAAATACAACATTTTGTCATGTTGTTTCAAAAGCACAGAGTTTTAAAAAATATACTATTTTTCACGTATGTTCTCTGATTCACTCTATGCTCCCTACATATTACCTATAGTATTTTAAAATTGGTTAAAATATGTGTTTCTAAGAATTCATGATACTGTGACTTTATTACTTTTCCAAAGTAAATACATTATTCGAATTAAATTTCACACATTGCATAATCTATGTTCCTATAATCATACATCCAGAAATATAAATCTCAAAAACAAAAATACAGCAGTATCTTCAAACATTTGGCAATGACTATGTGTATTCCTATTATGTGCTAGCACATGGAGGTAGGGCTTATATTTGAAATGAGAATCATAGAGTCTGTTGAAAAAATCGAGTAGCCTATGACCTGATCTATTAACAATACTATCCCTTAGTTTTGAGATAGATACATTAGGCTGAATTAGTATGATTTTTTTAGGCATTAAATTCATATAATTGATGCCCCCTGTTTTATTTCTGTGTTCGCCAAATACTTTTCTAGTTATAATCTGTCATATTTTATAGCATTGCCTATGGGGAAAATGTATTATATCTGCTGATGTAAGGCTGTGGTGCACTTGGTAGTTACATTTCTTACTGGCATTTAACAAATCTCATAAAGTGATAAACCAGGAGCATCTGGTTTGCTAAAAATCTTAGAAGTAGGAAATGAACTCAGACCTATGGAGATATTATCAGTACATAGTTTGTAAAATCAATGGAAAATATTCACGTTGAAATACTTGCCCTTGTACACCTGAAATGTGGGCACTTCAGCATTGTTTTTGATGTTAAAAAATGAGACAAACCCTAATATCTAGCAAAACACACATGGTTTACACAACAATAATACATACTAGATAATATTATCTCTCAGCTATAAAAAAGAATGAGACAGAGTCACGGAAATATCTCTAAAACAAATTTTACATATAAATTAAGATATTTTGGAAAATAGTTCATTCTATATCAAAGATTGGCAAACTACATCTTAAGGGGCCAGATAGTAAATAGTTAAGGCTTTGCAGAACAAAGACAAAATTGAGGTTTTCGAGTGGGTTCCTATGTAACTATTTAAAATGTAACAATTAAAAAGTGTAAAACCACCCTTAGCTCACAGGCTATAAACAAACATGGCTGACAAGATTTGACCCAGAAGATTTAGTTGTCTGATCCCTATTCTATATGATCTCATTTCTGTATCTACATAAATGACACATAAATGTCTATGTACTAGTCTGGAAAAATACACACCAAACTGATAGCATGTGTATCTGGGGGCAGAAATGATATTGGGATGGGAATGTGGTAGTTGAGTGGATACTACTTTGTCTTTGTTATTTTACACAACACACACACACACACACACACACACACACACAGATCAACATTCAACATTCTTGGGAGATGATAGAAATAAGAACACTCTAAGTACCAAGCTGCCTGGCTACTGCACCTGTCTCAGGGCAGTTTATGTAGAGTATTAAACTTAACTTTTCAGTTTGTCCTCATATATGGGGCCTCCTATAGCATCAAAGAGCAGAAAGGAAACTGTGAAGAATCAACTTCCTCCTTCATTACCTACTCTGATTTGATAGTGTCAAGGAGGAAAGCAACAAGTCGGGAATTGACAAAATCTCTCTTGAGGGCAAAGACTTAAATTGACCCCCTGAAAATGTAACACAATTCCTTCTCCCTCAAGATATCCCTGTTTCTATAATTCCCTTTCGAAATCCTTTCCAAACTTTCACTCAGTATGGAGCTAGATAGACTACATGCAGCAGTACTTCTAATTACTGCTTCTTTAATCTGTAAGATGTTATTTTCAATGTATTTCTAGGCTCATGAGTTAGCATCTGCACCATGCAGCCTTAACTTAGACTCAACTCAGCTTGGTCAGATTTCTACTATAATCTGAGTCTTTTTCACTTTTGTGATTAAAAAGATGCAAACTACTTGACAGTTTTGCTTGTTTCCTTATTGTATTTTTCATTCTTCCATAAATTTCTTCTGGCCTATAGGTTTTCTCTGGAATTAACTAGCTTGATTTCTTCTATTTCCATAATGCCTTCTCCTTCTCTTATGCAGATTTTTCCATTGTCTTTCCATTCTAAACCGTATTTCACACTTAACATTGCATAAATTGTCTCTCCTATGAAATAAGCTATAAAGTTGAGAGGTAGTTATTTCATGGTTCTTCCAAGGTGTTAACTTATAACATGGTGCAGATCTTTCCAGAGAGTGTTCAAGGGCTTTTGTTCTTGTTGTCTACTATGGTTCTCTTGAAGAAATTTCAAGAATATTTGGTTGGGGTTAATCCTAATAGGGGGGCTTATCTTTACCCCACCCAACTTGGGTTACATTCTAGTTCTTTTCAACATTCCAGGAGGATCTCTATTACACAATCTTACCTCAAACTCCTATATATATACTCCCCTAATTGTAATTTAACAGAGTCCCACAAATTTAATAAATCAATGTTTTAAAAATATAACTAAAATTATATATATATATATAATTTTCAAAAATTTCAAATATATATATATATATAATTATATATATTCTTAAACTCCAGTATATAAAAAAAAAAAGAATGAGGGGATCCCTGGGTGGCTCAGTGGTTTGGCACCTGCCTTTGGCCCAGGGCACGATCCTGGAGTCCCGGGATCGAGTCCCACGTCGAGCTCCCTGCATGGAGCCTGCTTCTCCCTCTGACTATGTCTCTGCCTCTCTCTCTCTCTCTCTCTCTCTCTATGTCTATCTTGAATGAATGAATTAAATAAATAAATAAATAAATAAATAAGCAAACAAATAAATAAATAAGACATACTTGAAGCAACAGATTCTTTCTTAGCTCTCTCTACTAAGATTATCAATACTTACAATGATTTCAGAATACCACAATAGATTCCTGGAACCATATGAAAAGAGGCTGAAAATCTCTAGATTATCTTTTGTGTGAGCAAAAGCGTTTCAAGAAAAACCCCAACAAAACCTCTGGATCAGTGCTTCTTAAACTACTTGTGCTGAAGAATCAGGATGTTGAGAAATAATATCTATGGGATTGTCATGTTCCTGCATGACTTGTGGTTGAACAAGACAGCCCTTTATTCTCACATAATCTTTTCAAGGATGTTTGTATAGAAAATAGCCTTGTTGGATAAAGATAGCGTCTCCTTTTGGAATAAAGCGCTAATTTGCTTACAATCTGGAATACAGAGATAGCATCTCCCTTTGGAACAAAGGTATGCTTATGGTTCATTATAAAAGATTTAGGTTCACTAAATTCAGAATTCTTATAAGGCAATCCGTAGCATGTGAAAGTGTAACTGACACTCTCCATATCATTTGGCAAGAACTGAATCAATGAAACAGTTTAAAAAAAAATGCTCTGGCTACTTTTATTGATCTAGGTAATGAACTGTCTTTAGTCTCTGAGCCCATATTCTCTTGTCTCCCTATCACAGCCATGAAATTGTGGCAGCCTAACCTGTTAAATGACATGTAGACACAGAATAAAATCTCAATCCCTTCACAATTCTTAATACGATATTATTTTCCATTTAAAAATTCCCATTGTTCACATACTTGGTATATTCATAAAATATAAGCCTGTAGAGGTCGCTCCTAAGATAACTCCCAATATCCCTGACTCCTGTGTAATCTTCCCAAATGGTGGGCCAGGTATTGTGATTTTTTTCTAATGACTGGAACATAATGAAGGGATAGGATGTGACTTCCAAGATTATGTTACAAACAGATTCTGGCTTCTACCTTGAATACCTTTCTCCTTCTCTCCTGTTTACTTAGAAGAGTGAAATCTAGATGCCAGTATATGATTTTTCCTATAAAGAGATCCACACGGCAAGGAACTGATGATAATCTCTATAATATAGCCAGTGATGCACTGAAGTCCTCAGTCCAACAACCCATTAGGAATTGAGTTATGTGAGTAAGAATGGAAGCAGAGCTCCTCTAGTTGAGCCTTCAGATGAGATTGGAGCCCTGCTTGAAATTTTGATTGCAGCCTGGTGAAAGACTCTGAAACAGTAGCCCTAGCTCACCAGTGCCCAGATTCCTGACCTGTAGAAACTGATAATAAATATGTGCAGTTTTAGTCTGGTACATTTTGGAGGTAACCCATTAAGTGGTTATACAGTTCAAGCAGTAGCATCAATTCACAGAACATCCTAATTCTCCTCTAGAAAATAAGCTTTGTGAGGGAAGGAATCTAATCTGTCTAGCTCATCAATGTATTCCTATATAGTGTATGGTAGATTAAGGTTACCAAAAATTATTTTTAAAAAGATTAATGAACCACTGGCCAAATTCAATTATGGCCAGAGTATCTGTTAATGAGATATAAAATGAGGATTGAGAAGTATGAGGGGAGGTGAAAGTCATGTGAAACAACTATAGTATAATTGAGAGAATGGTTAGGTGACACATTAATGGATAGAAGAGGAGTCTGGAAGTAATCATCTAAGCATAATATATGAGACATATTCTTGATGCACAAATAAGCATAAATGAACCTAAATACATATATGAGATTTGGCTGAGATGTTTATATATTTAAACAAGCCCCTTTTCCCTCTCCTTAATTCTCTATCATTTTTAACTTCTATTCATATATATAGCTTTACGAGATTACCATTTTGACCACAACTTTGGTAATAAATCAGTACTTAAAAACAACTAGAGTTTCAGACTATTACTACTGATTGTGTCACTGAAGTTATTTAAACTGTGTGGTCCATAGCTACTGTGGCTAGAGTAACTGTAAAAAGATCACTCAGTTAAATGCTCTCTAATGCCTCTTCTAAAAAGTAAAAATTCTAAGAATCCCTAATCCTCTTACAAAAATTAAAATACATCAGCACACACTGACTTGAAAAAAACATTTTACGAAACTCTTTAAAAAGCAGGTCTAATTCTAATTTAAGACAATCCTGCAAATTTAATAAATTAGTGTTTTAAAAATATATCTAAAATACTAAAATTAGTTATTAGGGGCACCTGGGTGACTCAGGGGGTTAAGTGGCTCAGGTCATGACCCCAGGGTCCTGGAATGGAACCCTGCTTGGCTTTGGGTTTGCTGTTCAGTAGGGAGTCTGCTTCTCCCTCTCCCTCTGCACCTCCCCTCCTACTCATGCTCTCTCTTTCTCAAATAAATACGATCTTTAAAAAATAAAATAGGGGGATCCCTGGGTGGCGCAGCGGTTTAGCGCCTGCCTTTGGCCCAGGGCGTGATCCTGGAGACCCAGGATCGAATCCCACGTCAGGCTCCTGGTGCACGGAGCCTGCTTCTTCCTCTGCCTGTGTCTCTGCCTGTCTCTCTCACTGTGTGCCTATCATAAATAAAAAAAAAAAAAAAAAAATTAAAAAATAAAATAGGGATGCCTGGGTGGCTCAGTGGTTGGGCGTCTGCCTTCGGTTTAGGGTGTGATCCCAGAGTCTCCAGATGGGGTCCCACATTGAGTTCCCTGTGAGGAGCCTGTTTCTCCTTTTGCCTATGTTGCTGCCTCTCTATGTCTCTCATGAAAAAATAAAATCTTTAAAAAAAATGAAATGCTAAAATTTTTTCTCAAGGTTAGAGGAATTAGTTCCTAAGAAAAAGTAATTATTCAAGGTCACTACAATTTCACTGATTTCACAGAGTGAAGGAAGAGTGCACTAAGTTTGACAATTTCCTTAAGAATATTATCATTTAAAATTTTTAATTCATAATGTATTTTGTTTTAATTTTATGTCTTTCGGGGGGTTTTGTGTCTACTTTGTATTCATTTCAGCTGTTAGAGAGTTTGTTATTTTAGCTTGCAATTTCTTGATTGCCTGATATCTATTCCAGTGAATTTATGACTTGTAAATAGTAAATCATGTAAGAAATTCCATTATGTATTGGTATATTTATAAAGATATGCATATTTTTGTACTAATAAAATTACGCCTTATTTCCAATTTTCTTTAATGGATTTTCTTATTTTATATATTCATTTTTCCCCAGTGGATTTCCTAATGTAAGATACAACAATACACTTGCTAAAGCTGGAAGTGTTTTAAAAAATAATGAAGAAAGATGGATAGCTTGCCACCTAGGGAAACAAATCTTTTTAGGTAAAAGGCTTAAAAACTACCTGAAATGGACTATTACATTTTAGTTAAATAAGAAGAAAGATAGAATATTTATGTTTTAAGAAGTAAATTGATGTCAAATAAGAAATAATTCAAATTATCAGTGAATCAAAATCTATAAATGAAGACAAAAGTAATTTTTAATGAAATATAATTCTCAACAGAAAAGAAAAAAATTAAAAATTTAAAAGTCTATAGAAAATTTGTTTCATTAGTAAAAGTTTGTAAATTTTCAAGATTTAATAAATCATAGAATGAAAAGTGCTGACTTAGGAGTGGTAAAGGCACTAAAGTAAATGAAAAAAGTTTCTATGACTTTTGCTTTTGAAAAACAGTTTCTTTGCTGATAAAAGTAAATAAGCATTGAAAGTATTTATATGCATAAAATGGCAGATTTTGATTCTGTCTTACCTTGATACGTTGGTAAGAATTTATACAAGGTGCCTTCACTGGGTTCCTTTAGTTTTTATGGCAATGCAGTTATTTCTTAGGTTCTACAAAAACACATTCTTTTACTAGGATATAATTGGACAAACTGAATTTGTAACTGTGAACACAACCAGAAATGTCACATTTTAATATAAGACTCAGCTAATCTGCTGTGACAAGCTCACCATTAAGGGACCTGGGTTGTACTTCATATGAGGAAACAATGCTTAAAAAGCCTCTCAGGAAACTCTGAGGCATTAAGTATTACCTTCTGGCAGATCAGGGTCATTGGTAAATTTGGAAGGCCTTGGCAGAAAGGGGAAAAATCCTTCAGTAAATACTGAAAACAAAAATTGGTGGAGATAGATGGCTTTCTGTTCTCAAAGAAGTCGATTTTATAAAATTTCATAAAGAGAAAGGAAAGACTGTTATGATACTCAGACTCACCATATGAATATTCTATAGCACTGTAGACTTATTGATCATAGAATTAAGGGGGTTTTTGTGTGTTAATACTTTTTGCACTTACATAGATAAAATTGGTCACAATGGATTAAGCATATACCATTTGACTACACAAACCCACAGAGCATTAAAAATAGCTACTGAGATTATTTTGGAAATCATTACCAAATGTGGGAAGTTTATTCAAAGGAATAATATTATTATGCTTATTAAAATACATGTTTTTTTCAAAGTCAAGCATGAAAATATAGTATAATGAATACTTTTAAAAGTTTTTACAGTCATTTAAAGGAGACAGCATAGAAAGAAAAGCAGTGAAGAAATAAATCTCTAGAAAAGTCCCATCACTAGCATAGAGTTCTTTTCAATGCTTGGATCTTAAGGTTTCCAGATGGTTGAAGAGCAAATTCTGTAGTGGTTTAAGAGTAAAAGTCTCATAATATGGAAAAAAATTAAATGCCATCCTGTGGATAGGCTGGCTTGTGTGAAAAATTTTGAAATGAAAAGAAATGAAGACAGTGAAAAATAAGTTTTCTTAATTATATTATAGTTTAAGATACTACATATGGTCAAAACTTGTTTTTAGATACTCAGTTTCTTAGATACTGTGGAAATAGAGTTTTCTTTTATTTATTAAACTATATAGTGATCATAATATTATTGACCCAGTGTTGAAAGGCATTAATAAGAATAGCACAGTTTATATGATCCTAAAATTTAGTAGTAAAACTGTGATATATATTCTCAACACACCATAGACAATTAGAAAATTGTACTGAAACTAATTTCTCTATTCATGAATCTCTTTCACTCTATTTCAGTCTTTGGGACAGAAATGCACATTTACTGGGGCATCTGAGTGGCTCACTTTAAGTGTCTGACTCTTGATTTGAGCTTAGGTCATGATCTGATGAGATAGAGCCCTGGCTGGGGCTCTGTGCTCAGTGGGGAGTCTGCTTGAGATTCTCTCCTTCTCCTTCAGCCCTGCCCCTGCTCAGGCACTCACACACACACACTCTCTCTCTCTCTCTCTCTCAAATAAATAAATAAATACATCTTTTTTAAAAAAGAGAGAAATGGACACTTAGAAAATCTTTATTTTTATTTTTCTATGATATCTAGATTAAGACTTCCAGATCTTTTGAAAATAAGAGAAGCTCTCAAAGATAAGCTTATTATTACACAATACAAAAAGTGTTTCCTGAGCTCCAATATTACCACTAGACCTAAAATGGATTCACTGCTTGACATAAAAGAAAAATAACCGATTCTGTCTTTCAGGAACTCAAAATTTTTCTAAGAAGTCTTGACGTACACATATAAAACAATAAAACACATAACTGAGCATTATTAACCTAATACTGAAAAGGGCATTTTGATTAGATTTTATGATAACTTCATAAATTACTCAATTAAAAAAAAACAAGAAAGAATATAATTGTTGAGTTTCAAGATTAAAATTATTAATTAGAACAATAGCCATTCACCTCCACAAAAAATTGTTTTATGAAGCCATTAAAACTGACTTAATACTAGCAGTAGACTATGACTATAATGTGTTTTAAGGTATTTGAGTGAAATGCATTAAATCACCATCACTAATAACCATAGTTACTATTTGTCATTTTCAAAAGTCTAGGAGCAAATATGTGAGGGTCTAAAATGAAAATAGAATTGTAATGAACCACAGTGACCACTAGAATATATTGCATCTCTCCTTACTTGTCTCCTTTTCATGGTCAGACTTGGAATTGACATGAAGTTGAGTGGTTGGTATTATATGAAGAATGATAGTCAATTTTTAGAAATCTTAATGTCTTACCACAGCAGTTTCAAAAATTGTATTTCATAAGTATTTCAGTAGTATTTTTAATTGGGTCTTCTACAGACTGTTGTATCCTCTCAAAATGCATATATTGATACTAAATTCTCATGTGATAATATTGGGAAGTGGGGCCTTCAGGATGTGATTAGGTCAAAAGAATGAAGCCCTCATAAATGAGATTAAGGTCTTTATTAAAAGGTTCCAAATAGCTCCCTAGCCTCTTCCTATGGTATTTTCTTTTAGCAGCCAGAACTAAGACAGGGTTGTTGTCATAGTTTTACTCATTAAAAAAAGGCATCAAGTAAAAACATAATCTGAAAATTGAAGGGACTTCTTTAAATAAAACAAATTTAACTCCATGGGAAAACTTTCACTGAAGGGTCCTTATTTTTCTTTTTGCCATAAACCTCTGACTCTACTGGGAGTCTCTTTTTGCCAAAAACCTCTGACTCTACTGCCATAAACCTCCGACTCTACTCTCATTTATACTCCATGTATAAATGAACTACATGGGTTCATTTATACGTGGATTCTTTTTTCAAAAAATACTGTAATGTACTGTAAATGTATTTTCTCTTTCTTTTGATTTCTGAGTAACATTCTCTTAAAAAATTATTTTCCCTAGATTATTTTATTATAATAATATAGTGTGTAATACATAGAACATACAAAATATGTGTTATTAGTAAGGCTGACAGTCAACAATAGGCTATTAGTAACTAACTTCTGGGAAAGTCAAAAGTTACACACAGGAGGGGGGTTTGGTGCTTCTAACTCCCCTGTTATTCAAGGGTCAACTGTATTTTGAAAGGCAATATTGAAACATTTCTATTATAGTATTCTTTGTATCAGTCAATGAAAGGGACATATTCTGTGTTCATGATGTACTCACAGGTGTCACTAAATCAGGGGAATTCTCAAAGATTCTGTGAACCAGAAAAGGTTTTATCACCTCAGTATCATGCCAGTGGTCTAAAAACTGATGACAGCTTGTAGAAATTATCTAGTAATACTATGACCATTGTTTACATATCTAGCCAGGTAAGCATCATAACATGTTACTAAATCACTAAAAGAGATGGGTCTTTATGGCATCAGTAACAGTCTGAAGTAGAATTGCTAAAAGTCTTATATCTAAAACCAAATGGTTTACATAATCTGGAACCCTAATCTTAGAGTTTACATGTGTGAATATATCTATTTCAGAAAACCTAGGTTTCTTAGTAGACTCTCCTGCAACATTCTAAGAAGTTTTAATTGGAAGTTACTACTGGATAACACTCAGTTATAAAAGTGATTTAAATACTTAACTGAATTTTAAGTAGAACACCAGGAGAGAAAAAGATTTAAGCAAATGGTTTCTTTTTGTCAAAAATACATAAACCTTTTGAAATAGTACCAAACAGACTCTTTAAAACATAAATCCCTGAATGCAGTGATAAACTATAAGGGTGACTGGTTTTGGTATATAACTGAAAAAGGACAATGTACATTAGCTATTAAATTAACATAATTTTTCCATCATGTAATAATAAAGCTATAACCCACTTTACCTATACACCTTTCAACATTAAACTTTACCTGAAATTGGAAAGGATATCTTGTAGGGTATTTTGTGGACAGGCAAGTTTCAATGCTTATGTATAGAACAAATCTATACCTTGTACTTGTGGATGCTTTGAATTGAAGGCAAAAGCCATCACTGAGGTATAAACAACTTGTAGAACCTCATAAAATATTTAATACTGTTTCTTTTCAGAGGTAGAGGATTAAAAAGTAGAGTCTGAAAATATCACTGCAGTCTTATGTAGAGAGTTATCCAGAAACAATATTTTAAAAATATAGCTTAAGTAATCTACCCCAAGGATGTCCTTGGTCACTTCATTTCATTTCCATTTTTAACATTAAAGTATTTTTTGTAGAATTTGTCTGATGTGATGAAAATATATTGCTAGCTCAATTGAAGCTGAGAAGTCTCAAAAATGTTCGTGAATAAATGCCCAACTTCTTGATTAGAAATAGTGGCCTACCAAAAAGACTAACATGTGGCATTAAGTTCATGATTTTTCCGTGAGAGAAAAAAAAATAAAGATAAATAATCTCTGAATGGACCCAAAAAAGATGGAGGCAAATGATGTCAGATGACTTCTGAACGCATGGGAGATAAAAGAAATTGAATCCCATTATACAATTATTGCTAATGTACACAAGTGGGAGGAAGAGAATATTATAGGATGAAGACGGCTCAATGAAGAAGGATGATTTGAAGCAAACACTGTTGAATTGAATTGGAAAGAGCTAAACCAAACAATGTCATACATCTGCTGCTTAATAAATGAAAAGTGAATGAGAAAGGGCCATGTCAGAAGACAACTGCTGAGCAAATGTGAATCAAACCAAGATAAATAATGTTTAAGGACTGTTACTGAAACCAGCAGGGTGAACTAAGTCAGATGGTTTAAAATACCAATCTATAAATGAAGTAGTGACAAATGAGGATCAATGTTTCCAGATGTAAAATAAATAAAAAAGGGAGTGTCCTGTGGTAGAATTTCAAGAGATGCAATTACAAAAGCTCTATCTTTTATTGACTGCCTACCCAAAATGTATCCTCCATTCTCCTTCCTAACATAGCTTCAATCTGGTTCAATTAGCTTTTCCACTTCCAGCCAACCCTTCTTAGCCAGGCTAGACAACAGAAGACCTAAGTTCCAAAGACATATGTAATATGTGATTAATTAATATTTCCTATTCATAAAAAATTGTACCAGCTATATCATCTCTGGGAAAATTGAGAAACTGCTCAAATTAATTCCTGTAGAGTGTACATGTCTCCCACTGGATAGAAATGAAGTGTATTACTCTAGTAGCTATGGGCAGTCATCTCAAAATTCAAAAGATAATAGCTTTAAGATGAAGCAATAGTAACTAAGGCAGAGTATTTACACAAAAAGCATAATTAGCTCTGAATTAACCAACCCTGAGTCTTTCCTAGCCTTTTAATTTCCAGTCTTGTATCTTTCTTATCATTTAAGGCAGTCTGGGTTTGTGAATTTTTTGTTGTTATTAAAAAGAAAGAATTCTAAATGATATGTCTCTCTCCTGAAGTAAGAAAATACCATCTACTGTCATCCTCCAAAATACACACATATACACACATTTTGGTGAAAAACCACCTCTATTTGAAAAACAAATTTTTACAATTGCTTAACATTGCTTATTTCAATTGCTTAATATTATTTCAATTGCTTAACATTATTTCAGTTGCTTAACATTTAGTCTCTTAATTTGGTCTGAATCTTTAAAGCACAGCAGTATAATGACTCAGATGTTTTGAGACAGACAAGAAAATTATTTAGAAATAACCAATTTCGATGAATGTGGTCTAGGATATCCTACACACTAGAAGACCATACTGTTACATCTACTGGGAACTAACCATCCCCACTCTCTTTCAAGTTTTTGATTGAGTGAGACTTTATTTGAATGTTTATCTAATATATTTGAACAAAGTTATATAGAGAAAGTGATTTCTGAAAAAAGTCTTCAGGATTTTATTTGTCTGTATGCCATACGTTGAACTATCTATCCACAAACAGAGATGCCTGGGTGGCTCAGTGGTTGAGTGCCTGCCTTTGCCCCAGGGCGAGTCCCACTTCAGGCTTCCTGCATGGAGCCTGCTTCTCTCTCTTCCTATGTCTCTACCTCTCTCTCTCTCTCTCTCTGGGTCTCTCATGAATAAATAAATAAAATCTTTAAAAAATAAAAAAAATCTATTCATAAACAGAAGTAAATCTCAAGCCAAAGCAATTTTGAGAAAGCAGAACAAAGCTGAGGGTATCACAATCCCAGATTTCAAGGTATACTACAAAGATATAGTAATCAAAACAGCATGGCACTTGTACAAAAATAGACATATAGAACAACAAAACAAAATACAGAATCTGAAAACAAACCCATACTTATATGGTCAATTAATATATGACAAAGGAGGCAAGAATATACAATTGCAAAAAAAGACATTTTCTTTACTAAATGGTACTAGGAAAACTGGACAGCTATATGCAAAAGAATGAAACTGTTGCACTTCCTAATACCATACACACACACATCTAAAAATGGATAAAAGACCTAACTGTGAGGCATGAGACCATAAAAATCCTAGAAGAAAACATAGGCAGTAATTTCTATGACATTGGCCATAGCAACATATTTTAGATATGTCTCCTCGGGCAAGAAAAACAAAAGCAAAAATAAACCAATGGGACTACACCAAAATGAAAAAGCTTTTCAGTCAAGAAAACTAGCAACACAATGAAAAGGCAACTGAATGAATGGGAGAAAGTATTTGCAAAGGCATATATGATAAGGAGTTAATATGTGAAGTATATGAAGAATTCATACAACTCAACATAAAAAAATACTCTGATTAAAAATGGGCAGAGAGGGATGCCTGGGTGGCTCAGTGGTTGAGCATCTGCCCGGGGTCCGGAGATCGAGTCCCACATCAGGCTCCCTAGGAGGAGCCAGCTTCTCCATCTGCCTGTGTCTCTGACTCTCTCTGTGTGAATAAATAAAATATTTTTTAAAAGTGGGCAGAGGACTTGAATAGAAATTTTTTCAAAGAAGACATACAAATGGCCAATAGACGCATGGAAAGATGCTCAGCAACACTAATTACCAGCTAAATACAAACCAAAACAGCAATGAAATATCCCCTCACACCAGTTAGAATGGTAAGGATGTAGAGAAAAAGGAACACCCAAGCACTGTTGGTGGGAATGTAAACTAGTGCAGCCACTGTGGAAAATAGTACAGGGGTTCCTCAAAAAATAAAAAATAGAAAACTATATGATCCAGTACTTCCACTACTGGGTATGAATACAAAGAAAATGAAAACATTAAGTAAGACACATGCACCCCTATGTTTAGAGCATCATTATTTACAATAGCCAAGATATGGAAGAAATCCAAGTGTCCAGAAGCAAATGAATGGATAAAGAAGATGTGGTATATATACACAATGGAATATTACTCAGTGATAAAAAGAATAAGACCTTGCCATTTGCAGCATGAAAGGACCTAGACAATTTTATGTTAGGTGAAATAAGTCAGAAAGAGCAAGACAAGTACTATACGATTTCATTCATATGTGGAATCTAAAAAATTAAACAAAATGAGTAAACAAAAAGTAGAAACAGACCCATAAATACAGAAAACAAAATAATGGTTGCCAGAGGGGAGGCAGTGGGGAGAATGGGCAAAGTGGGTGAAGGAGAGTGGAAGACACACATTTCTAGCTAGCTATTCAATGAGTAAGTCATAGGGATGAAAAATACAGCATAGGCAACATAGTTCATGGTATTGTAATAGCATTGTGTGGTGACAGATGGTAGCTACACTGGTGAGCATAGCATAATACATAGATTTGTCAAATTACTATGTTGTACATCTGAAACTAATGTAACATTGTCAACTGTATTTCAATTAAATATATATATCATGAATATCTTTCTGTTAAAAATTACTATAATTTCTACATAGTTTTCCATTATGTAGAAATTTATTAACTGATTCTTTTCTTGGACGTTTAAATTTTTCATTTTTTCTTATTTCTAGTAATACTTCCATAAATATCCTTTTAAAAGTTTTTTACTTAATTTCTAGTTAAGTAAGCATACAGGTGTAATATTAGTGCTCATCGTAGGTGTCCTCAATAAATATTCTTGTATTTCACATTCTTCCACCTTTTCTGCTGAGGGATATATACATTCCTCACAAGTAGAATTCTTGGAAAAAATGGCATGTACCGCCAATATATTTTTTAAGCTTCCCCCCCCAAAAAAGGGAAATAAATCTCAGGATAGGCTCATTGCAGGAGTCTTGGAGTATACCAGTACTTTCACAACCTTTAGATTAAAAATTCTAGGCATACTCTAGGAAGTTTCTGCCATTTATCAGTTATATTATTCTCTTTCATTTTCTTTAACCACACAAACATCTGACACAGTTGATGGCTTTAACTTTCCTTTTCTTGGCATTATGGTGAAATGTAAAGAACCTTTGCTTAGTTAGAGACAGAAGGTTTCACATGCGGTCCCATTTCTCCCATCCTAGCAGTATAACTTTCAGGAAATTTACCTGGAAAACTCCCAATCTATGACTCCTCTTCTGAGCTCCAGATTCATAATTCTAATGAGCTGGATAACTTCAGGAAAGAAACTAATTTCCAGAGCCTCAATTTCCTCTGTGACTTGATAACTTTACAAAGTTGCACCAGGTATCAAAAAGAACATGCAGATGTCATCTGAATATTGTGAAATTCTATTCAGAGCTATGTGATTATTATGAAATACATCCTTGAAGCTACATTTCCTCTTTCTCTCAGCTCTGATCACAGATTGGGTTCTTAGGAAGCACACGCTGAGTGGAGTGTGGAATTCAATAATTTTTTTTTTTACGAATTAATATCTGTGAAGGGAAGGAGGTAGAAGCAGGGTTGTGCAGAAGAACCTAAATTGTAATGTAGGCCTGCCTGACCTAGTCTTGGCCAACAGTATTAAGTAGAGGGGGCTCTAGAATGAGTATTACCTATTGCAAATACCTTCTGTATGGCCAAGATGGAAGATGTCTGCCCCTTTGCCTTGTTCAGTGACTTTGTTTGGGCTATTTTTTGTCATGTTGTGACCTTGGGTGGAGCAGCTCTCTGAAGCTCAGGTGCATCTTGAAGAAGTTGACAGCTGGAGGATGTCTTCTGACTGCCTCCCCACAATAGGATACCTTCCTTTGAGGAGGAGCTGAGGGGAACATCTCCAAAATATACCTCATAAGTTTGTTATATCTTCTGTTTTTAGTACTCTGAATGTACATAAGAAGGAAATTTGACAATATCAAGATGACCAGAGAAAGTTTCCTTTAGGAATTAGCTATTGAACTGAAATCTGTATAATAAATAGGAGTGAATTAGTTGAAAAAGGTAGCAAAGAACAAGGGTAGAGAAAATCACATATGAAAAGATACTGTAATGGGTGATAGCATAGAATTTAGGAGGAATACACAAAAGGTTGGTAGAAGAGGAAGAGCAAGAAATCTAACATATGAAATGAATCTGCATATATAGGCAGGACCCAGTACATGGAACACTTTGTGCAATACACCAAAGGTTTTTGTTTGGTCTTAAACAAAGAGCACTAGGAAGCCATTGGGAAATTTTAAGTAGGGGTATAGTAGCAGGTTTTCAGGGTATAATGAAAATGAAACAAACTCCACTCACATCATCTCTGGTTCTGGTATAGATAATATTGATGGTGTGCAAAGATGAACCTGAGTAAACTATTACTTTGTATCTGGTAAGAGATGATGGTATCATGGCTTATGAGTGGAGGTAGTGGAAAAGGAGGGAGGCAGGCAAATTTATGTTATATTTAGAAGGCAAAAGCTCCAATTGTTGGTGTTCAGTTGGCTATGGGAGTTGGAGGAGCAAGATTCATGAGGGCAATAGGTCTGGTTTGCCTGACTGAATGTTCCACTGATGTAGAGAACCAACCAAAAAAATTATCAGAGTTACAAAGAAGATCAAGGGATAAGATGTGTGCTTGTTAAGTATGAGATGCCTTTAAGATCTACAATAAGGGATTTTAAGTAAGGCAGAAGAAATGATTACTATGGAGCTTAGAAGAGGGAAAGAGCCTGGATATATAAATTTAGAAGTTATCTACAGGCAGAAACAAAATTTCAAAATTCAGCTGCATTATTATTGTGAAACAGTGAACAAATATGGCAAATGAACGCACTCCCTAAATCTATGTTTCCTTATGCTTGGACATATGGTCATGTAGTTAGTGTTATGCATTACAGACCCTCTTGTATCTAACTGTAACCATGTGAATAAATCCTCACAAACAGAATGTGACAGAATCAATGGGGCCAATCCAGGTCATTTGTTTGTCTGTTTGTTTAGCTTTTCTTCATAAAAATACTTGTCCTAAACTTATTTATCCTTCTCATTCAAGTGGGTAAAAATAGGTACAGAGAGTAATAGAGTTGACCCATCATCACATTGCTGAGATCCCTGAATGACTTTCTGGAGCACAACATGCTTACCTGCCTGATACCACCACTACTTTAGAGAAATTAACTTTTATCCTTGGATCCTCTGCAATTTTGGTTCTTTCAGTCATATCAGTCTAGTGTTCAGTTAAAATTTCAAGGGTTCAGTTATAATACAATGAACTTACATATTTGGAGAAATTGGAGAAATTTAGAGTTGTGTGAATTTTTTTTAGCTTATGACACTATGTAACTAATTATTTGCATTTATATCAGTTCTACAAGTTAGGTCTCATTATTCCTATTGTATAAGAAGAAAATTAAATTCAAAGAATTTTAGTAAATTGCCTAATTCACTGAGGTGATAGGTGATCCAGGATTCAAATGTAACCCCGATTTCAAAGACAACATTGTTTCTAAAACTTTGTGGTATGGGTTTATATCTCTAACTGTTCCAATACCTTGAGTGTAGGTACTATGTCTTTTATTTTGTATTTTCCAAAGGGCCTAACATGAGGCCTCATGTGTGGTTGGAACTCATTAAATATTCATTTATTTCCTTATAATACAAGCCTAACAGTCCAACTAGAGAATTCACTTCCTTCCATAAAATTCAGTAGTGAGAATGAGCCCAAAGAGAATTTTATTTCAGAGAATCTACATCTGACACCACATCACTATATATTATGATCATGGCTTATTTGCAAAAGGAAGGCTCTGTTCTAATCTATCTGAACTCTCAGCTTTTTCCATTTTGCTTGGGTGTGTAAATCAGCATGTTAGCAAACAAAATACTTTCAATAACCTACATAGTTGTACTGTTGTATTATTTGTTTTGTTTTTATTTTAACCAGTGGCCTCATTCCCGAGGAGCACATAAGCACTGAAATCAGCATTTCTCCAAACCATTCACTCAATGAAAAAAAATTTAAAAATGCCACTCACCTTTGAAGAATAGCCATTTTCAAGAGTAAGTCATTTACATACTTATTATTAATATCCAATCACTGTGTTTATTGGAATTATTATAATTCCAAGTGGGACTACTGAAAACCTTTCAGTATTAGATACTGCATGTTTACCCATCTTGACACCCCCTTGCTTTCATTAGTATTCAAGCAGCCTTGCAAATGGAGAAAAAAGGTAATGAAAACTTAGCCTAAATCAGATCCATATTCACATGGGGAAGCATGGTATAGGAAGTTCATTTTGGCTGAACACACAAGCTCTCTGATTTGCTTCTTTATTAATGTTTTCCTTGTAATCATTAATATACTTTTATTGCATCCTGGGAACAATGTGGGAGTTAAATATGGTCATTAAATAAATTGAAGCATGTGGTACAGCTTCCCTGCTACTGTACAGATGGCAGGAGAAAACACAGAAATAGATGTATAAATCACACATGTGCAGTCATACCTACTTCTTTATGCCAATACCATGACTTATCAACGGCTCACAGTTGGATATTTAGGGGACTTTCTTCAATTGTGTAAGTGAATTAGTACATCCTTTATACCCGGTTACTAAAAACACTAACAAAAAGGTGTCTAGTAAACAATATACACAGGAAACAAATGATCTCCTGTATGGTTTGAACACTGATGGAGTCGTCTTTGATATTCTTTCACCTTGCCATTTTTAAAAAATGCAGCTGCTTTTCCAAGTTACACAAAGAGTGTCACATATTGCCTGATTAATGATATGAGGTATAAAAGAAATTAAATTTATTAGTTGTTTCAAAGAATAATTGCAATCAATTGGTATCTTTAAATTCAAACTGTGTTGATCTTATACAAATGCCCTCATTTTGTCTTTTTTTTTTTTAAGATTGTATTTTTTATTCATGAGAGACACACAGAGAGAGGCAGAGACACAGGCAGAGGCAGAAATAGGTTCCTCGCAGGGAGCCTGATGTGGGACTGGATCTCAGGACCTGAGATCACACCCTGAGCCAAAGGCAGATGCTCAACTATTGAGGTACCCAGGTGTCCCCTCATTTTATCTTCTTAGACCAAAGATAAACCCAGAATCATATAGTATGATTACTCTTGTAAGACAAGTTACCAATAGACTTGAATTCAGTATATTTTATCAATTAGATTAAGACCACTCTCTTATAAGAAGATTCCCAAGAAGCAATAGATTAATAGTTTAACTCAGGCAAATCACTCCCCAAACCCACGAACTTGGTAAAATGTAGCATAATATTTGAGACTGCATAAATCCAAGGAAAATCATCAGTATATCAGGTAAAAAACAATAAAACATATATGAATAAAATAATAGTAATTTTATTATTATTGAACACTTTTATGTCAGTATTTTTCTCTGTGCTTTATATATACTCATATTTACTCATTTAATCCCTAAATTGACCCAAGGGGTAGGTAGGTACAATTCACATGCCCACCCCACAGTTGATGAAATCAAGGACAGAGAGCTTCACTGATTTTCCTAGAGCTAATAAGTGATAAAACCAGGATTCAGATCCAAATAGTCTGACTCAAATTTGTATTCTCATTCACTTTAACATTTCCTTTCTACACACTATGCATCCTACTATTTCAGTGATTTCGGTGCTGGTTACATCCTCAAATATGACAAAGAGCATATGCCCATAGTTATTCATAATCTATGACATAGCTGTACAAATAATCATTGAGAACATTAATAACCACACAAAACAGAGAGAAGCTGTAAAATGAAGAATTAGAATCAGGGATGCATTTTTCAGTATACACTGGATTTTGAGGTCATGGATAGAAACCTATTTATTTGAAACAGTGAAGGGGAATTAAACTCCATTAGGAAGGGAAAAGTTTTAGTTTAAATATGTTTTGGATGTAAGCAATTACAGCAAAAAAAGGAAGTCTTCCTTCTCTCTTGATGGGGGCAATGATACAAGGTAACCGCAAAGCACATGAAAAGTAAAGCAGAGAAGAAAAAAAAACAATTTTTTTTTCTCTTCTTGGCTTATAATGGCCTTTTCAAAAATAAGGAGAAAGGGATGGAGATGAAGGAAGAAAAAGAATGCAAGCTGATGAGATTATAGAATAAACGTAACACCAAATTGGTATTTAGTAAAGAAAATATTTATACTTCATTGTGCTGGCTTTATCTAAGTGAAAACATATTAGGAAAATAAAATTTAAAATATTTATTTAAAGGATATCATATAAAAGATTTTTAAAGATATATTTCCATGATTTATACTTAATATACACATACTTAAAAAGTATCCTATCCTATCCGTATACTTAAAAAGTATCATCACAATGTAACTGACAAATGGAATGGTAAAAAACAGATACCTTTCCAGCATACTGTTTTCTGGTATATTTCCACCTTCTGCTTTGGATAATATATTTATAAAATATGAGTTTGAATAGCAAAATTCCTTTAAAAATCTGTGCCCATAGTTATACTCAGAAATATATATCATGTATTTAATGTGTACCTATATGCATGTATACATCAAATATATTATATATATAATATATATAATATGATCCTATTCTAATAAAAAGAGCCTATCTCCATTTACTGTTGATTCTATTTGTCTTACCTAAGACCAGGAAGACAGGCAATAAGTATAAGTCAGGAACATCCTAACAGGATTGTGTAGATTAGAAATATACATGGCATTTATAAATTGTTTTCAGATGCACTTTTCTGAAATCAGAAAGTATTTTGTTGATTTTCGTTATCTGTTTCATGACCACTGCTTATCCTGATTCTTATCTACAGGAATATTTCAATGAAACACACAATGGCTATCTACCTCTATTTTATTTATTTTGGCCACTATAGGTCCAACAAGGAAAGTTGAATATAATGGAAAGGACACTGGATTTAGAATTAGACCATCTGGAAATAAAACTCCAACTGGAACAATTACTAGCTGTGCGATTTTTCAAGTTATTTAAAATATCAGAGCTTCACCTCCTCTTATATAAAATGACAGTACTTTCTGCATCTTAGCATTATTGTTAGGCTTCTCTAAGATGAAGTATGTAGAAATTTAAAAGAACTTTTTTTCTGACAGATGATATTGAATAACTATCCACTGATCCAAATCCAAACTAAATATTTATAAATGATACTGAATTTTAATTGTTTGAGTTAAAATTTAGCGCTTTCCATTTATCAAGGTGCTGGAAAGCTTTCCATATTGTGATCCTAATGTCTCTTTTGGAGCTTCAGTGTGCTGTATTCCCTTATCCTTCTTTTGGGTATTTGTACTGGACTTAATGTAGCGTCAGATATACTCTCCACCTCATGCCTTTTTATTCTAATGATTCTGCATTCACCCTACATAGGACATTCATCAGGTTGCTTTTCTTCTTTTGCCACTCTCCATTATCAGCAATTACTTTTGACTCTCACTTTTTATTAAAAATCTTAAATCAGATGCAAGATTCCTTATTGTTCTATACTTCCCCTACACTAGGGCTGCTATCCAGAGTCTAAATGAAGATTGAACAGTTAAATAAACATTACTAAGAGCTACACATTTGAAACTACTCTTAGAAACACAGTAGCAGAAATGTTTTGGCAACATGATTTAAAACAAAAACAATGTTAGAATAAAAGTAGAAAACAAAATTTTAAGATCAAAAGTCCCCCTTGTGATAAACTAGGTACAAGCAAAACAGAAAGAGAATATGAAATCAAATTTTTAAAAAAAGAAGAAGAAAAAGAAAACAGAAATAAAAGAAAATTTGAAACTGCTTAATAGCAAATGGCTTTTTAGAAATGGTACTCTCTTAGGATATGTTTATGTGCATTTTCTGCCAAACTTCAAAAGCACAGCATACTTTTTAATGCTTTTGAAGTCAGATCAGTGTTCAGGAATGGTTAGTGTGGCCAGAAGCAAAACTGCCACTTTGTTGTTGTTAAAAAAAAAAAAAAAAAAGTGCAGAAGGCCACAAAGGTACATCCCATTAACGTAGTTGGGAAATTTTTCTAAATGAAGAATTTTATATAGGTCCTTTAGGCCACACTCTACAGAAGCAAAAGGCATAAGCAATTAAACATGACACTTTGTACTATAATTATAGAGGCTAAGGATACAGCTTTAAAATATTAAGACAAAGCATATCCAGATCAAAATTACACTTGGTTAATAGTGCCAATAAACCTTCTTCCTACTTCGCACTAAAATATCTTCAAAGTTTCTAGAAAAGATGAGCACATAAAAACATCATGGAAATAGTGTGATAACCTCCCAGAAAAATTTCCAGAAAGAACTCAGGGCCTATGGAATTTAATAGGAAGTAAAAAAAAAAAAAAAAAAAAAAATCAAAGGTGAGACCTCTGGAATACTTATCCAGACCAGGGCAACCTTGATCATTTGAAAGCTGTGAGGAAGATTTGTGGATTTAGTTCTTTCACACAACACATATTGAAAACCTATAATGTGCCAGGCACTTCGTAAGCAGTGGAACAGAACAGATAATGTCCTGGTTCTGAGGTCTGCATTCTGGTGAAGGGTGACCAAAAATAAGTAAATTGATCTCCTGTCAGTTCCTTGAGCAAACATAAAATAAACCAGATACAGCTGTTCCAAAGAGAGTCATTTAATGTAATACTCTAAATATTGTTCCAGAACTCACTTTACTCAGTGGTCACTGATGTTCAACTTGAGAACTTCTTTTTAGTGTTTATCGATGTAACATTGTTCCTATTTGGGTGGCAGTCTACTCCTGAGTCTGCCATGCAGGGATAGTCTTTTGTTAAGCAAAATCCTTTTTTTTTTCCGTTTTAATTACATTTGTTTTCTAGTTACTAATAAAAACTGCATGTCTACTAATGCCAATGTCCAGTCAGCATATGCATACTCTTTTAATGGAGAGTGGGGAGGGAGAAGATAGGGGAGAGAAGGGGAAAAGCTTGTGCATCCCATGTACCTTCTGATACACAAAGAGAGCTGATACTTACTGTCTCACTTCTTAAGTCTCAATTACAAAGTTTAAAAAGAAACCCTAAAATGTATTTCTTTTATAATCAGAAAAAAGTAAACTTATCAAATACTTTATTTTTTATTTACATTTTTATTTAAATTCAATTTGCCAACATATAACAGCTACTGCTCATCCAATCAAGTGCTCTCCTCAATTCCCCCTGCCCCACCTCCCCTTCTGCAACCCTTTGCTTATTTCCCAGAGTTAGGAGTCTCTCATGCTTTGTCTCCCTCTCTAATTTTTCCCCACTCAGTTGCCCTCCTTTTCCTTAATATCCCTTTCATTATTTCTTATATTCCATGTATTAGTGAAACCATACGATGATTGCCTTCTCCGATTGACTTATTTTACTCAGCATAATACTCTCCACTTCCATCCAGTCGAAGCAAATGGTGGGTATTCATCTCTTCTGATGGTTGAGTAATATTCCATTATGTATATACCACACCTGCTTTATCCATTCATCTGACAAAGGACATTGTGGCTCCTTCCACAATTTGGCTAATGTGGACATTGCTGCTGTGAGCATTGGGGTAGAGGTGTCCAGTGTTTCACGACATTTGTGTCTTTGGGGTAAATCCCCAGCAGTGCAATTGCTGGGTCGTAGGGCAGTTCTATTTTTAACTTCTTGAGGAACCTCCACACAGTTTTCCAGAGGGGCTGTACCAGTTCACATTCCCACCAACAGTGCAAGAGGGTACGCTTTCTCCACATCCTCTCCAACATTTGTTGTTTCCGGTCTTGTTAATGTTCACCATTCTCACTGGTGTGAAGTGGTATCTCATTGTGGTTTTGGTTTGTATTTCCCTGATAGCAAGTGATGTGGAGCATTTTCTCATGTGCTTGTTGGCCATGTCTATGTCTTCTTTGGAGAAATTCCTGTTCATGTCTTCTGCCCATTTCATGATTGGATTTTTTGTTTCTTTGGTGTTGAATTTGATGTCTTTCTAGATCTTGGACACTAGCCTTTTATGTGATAGTCATTTGTAAATATCTTCTCCCATTCTGTAGGTTGGCTCTTAGTTTTGTTGACTATTTCTTTTGCTGTGCAGAAGCTTTTTATCTTGATGAAGTCCCAGTAGTTCATTTTTGCTTTTGTTTCCATTGCCTTCATAGATGTATCTTGCAAGAAGCTACTGTGGCTAAGGTCAAAAAGGATGTTGCCTATGTTCTCCTCTAGAGACTTTGATGTATTCTTGTCTCACATTTAGATATTTCAACCATTTTGAGTTTATCTTTGTGTATGGTATAAGAGACTGTCTTTTTTCTAGTGGATAGACTTTCCTCCTTTGTCGAATATTAGTTAACCATAAAGTTGAGGGTCCACTTCTGGGTTCTCTATTCTGTTCCACTGATCTATGTGTCTGTTTTTGTGCCAGTACCACACTGTCTTGATGACCACAGCTTTGTAGTACAACCTGAAATCTGGCATTGTGATGCCCCCAGCTGTATAAGAGAATAGTCTAGTTTGTTTCATTCTTCTACACGTGGCTGTCCAATTTTCCCAACACTATTTATTGAAGAAATTGTCCTTTTTCCAGTGGATACTCTTTCCTACTGTGTCGAATATTAGTTGACCATAGAGTTGAGTGGCCATTTCTGGGTTTTCTGTTCTGTTCCATTGATCTGTTTTTGTGCCAGTACCACACTGTCTTGATGATCACAGCTATGCAATACAGCTTGAAATTCGTCATTGTGATGCCCCCAACATTGGGTTTCTTTTTCAATATTTCTCTGACTATTCAGGGTCTTTTCTGATTCCATATAAATCTTGAGATTATTTGTTCCAACTCTGTGAAGAGTCCATGGTATTTTAATACCGATTACACTGAATGTGTAAATTGCCCTGGGTAGCATGGACATTTTCACAATATTTTTTCTTCTAATCCATGAGAATGGTGTGTTTTTCCATCTCTTTGTGTCTTCCTCAATTTATTTCAGAAATGTTCTATAGTTCTTAGGGTATAGATTCTTTACCTCTTTGTTTAAGTATATTCCTAGGTTATCTTATGCTTTTGGGTGCAATTGCAAATGGGATTGATTCCTTAATTTCTCTTTCTTCAATCTCATTGTTAGTGTATAGAAATGCCACTGATTTCTGTGCATTGACTTTGTATCCTGTCACATTGGTGAATTGCTGTATGAGTTCTAGCAATCTTGGGGTGGAATTCTTTGGTTTTTCTATATACTGTATCATGTCATCTGTGAACAGGGGGGTTGATTTCTTTGCCAATTTGAACATCTTTTACTTCTTTTTCTTGTCTGATTGCTGATCCTAGGACTTCTAGTACTAGAAGTATTCACCACTGTATGCTGAATAACAGTGGTGAGAGGGGGCATCCTTGTCATGTTCCTGATCTTAGGGGAAAGGCTCTAAGTTTTTCCTCATTGAGAATGATATTTGCTGTGGGCTTTTCATAAATGGCTTTAAGATATTGAGGAATGTCCCCTCTATCCCTACACTTTGAAGAGTTTTAAACAGGAATGGGTGCTATATTTTGTCAAATTGCTTTCTCTGCATCTATTGAGAGGATTATATTCTTGTATTTTCTCTTGTTGAACATGATCTATCATGTTGATTGTTTAACAAGTGTTGAGCCAACCTTGCATCCAGGGGTAAATCCCACTTGGTCATGGTGAACACTCTTCTTAATGTATTGTTGAATCCTACTGGCTAGTATCTTGTTGAGAATTTTTGCATCCATGTTCATCAGGGATATTGGTCTATATTTTCCTTTTGGTGGGGTCCTGTCTGCTTTTGGAATCAAGGTAATGGTGGCCTCACAAAATGAGTTTGGAAGTATTCTGTCCCTTTCCATCCTTCAAAACAGCTTTAGTAGAATAGGTATTATTATTATCATTTCTTCTTTAAATGTTTGGTAGAATTCTCCTGGAAAGCCATCTGGCCCGGGACTTTTTTGTCTTGGGAGGTTTTTGATGACTGCTTCAATTTCCTCCCTGGGTATAGGTCTGTTCACATTTATTTTTTTCTTATTCCAGCTTTGGTAATGTGTGGTTTTCCAGAAATGCATCCATTTCTTCTAGATTGACTAATTTATTGGCATATATCTGCTCATAGCACATTTTAAAAATCGTTTGTATTTCCTTGGTATTGGTTGTGATCCCTCCTTTTTCATTCATGATTTTGTTAATTTGAGTCTTTTTTCTTTTTAATAAAGATGGCTAATGGTTTATCTATCTTATTAATTCTTTCAAAGAACCAATCCTGGTTTTGTTGATCTGTTCTACAGTTCTTCTCGTCTCTATTTCATTGAATTTTGCTCAAATCTTTATTATCTCTGTTCTGCTTTGTGTAGGTTTTATTTGCCATTCTTTCTCCAGTTCCTTTAGATGCCAGATTAGCTTCTGTATTGGAGGTTTTTTCCAATTTTTGAGGAAGGCTTGTATTGTGATGTATTTCCCTCTTTGGACCACTTTTGCTGTATCCCAAATATTTTAAATGTATGTTCATTTTCATTAGTTTCCATTTTTTAAAATTCTTTTCTAATTTCCTTGTTGATCCATTCATCATTTAGGAGGATGCTCTTTAACCTCCACGTGTTTGAGTTTCTTCCAAATTACTTCTTGTGATTGAGTTCTAGTTTCAAAGCATTATGGCCTGAAAATATGCAGGGGACAATCCCAATCTTTTAGTATTGGTTGAGACCTGATTTATGACCCACTTTGTGGTCTATTCTGAAGAAAGTTCCATGTGCTCTTGAGAAGAATGTGTATTCAGTTGTGTTCAGATGCAAAGTTCTGTATATATCTGTGAAATCCATCTGATCTACTATATCATTTAAGGCCCCTTTTTCTTTGGTGATATTCTGCTTAGAGGATCTGTCATTTGGTGAATGTGTGTGCTGAAGTCTCCTACTATTAGTCTATTAGTCCTATTATTAGTCTATTATCTAAGTATCTCTTTACTTTGGTTATTAATTGATTGATATACTTGGCGGGTTCCACATTAGGGGCATAAATATTTATGATCATTAGGCCTTCTTGTTGGATAGATCCTTTAAGTATGATATAGTGTCCCTCTTCATCTCTTACTACAGTCTTTGGGATAAACTTTAATTTATCTGATATGAGGATTGCTACCCCAGCTTTCTTCTGATGACCATTTGAATGGTAAATGGTTCTCCACCCCTTCATTTTCAGGCTGGAGGTGTCCTTGGGTCTAAAATGAGTCTCTTGTAGACAGCAAATAGATGGGTCTTATTTTTTTATCCAGTCTGGTACCCGGCGTCTTTTGATGGGATCATTTAGCCCTTTCATGTTCAGAATAATTATTGCAAGATATGAATTTAGTGTCATCCTATTATCTTTTCAGTCCTTGTTTTTGTGGATTATTTCTCTGGGCTTCCTCTTTCTTTTACAGGGTCCCCTTAATATTTCTTGCAGAGCCTGGTTAGGTGGTCACATATTCTTTCAATTTCTGCCTATTCTGGAAGCTCTTTAACTCTCCTTCTATTCTGAATGAGAGCTTTGCTAGATAAAGTATTCTTGGCTGTGTGTTCTTCTCATTTAGGACCCTGATTATATCCCGCCAGCCCTTTCTGGCCTGCCAAGTCTCTGGAGAGGTCTGCTGTTAATCTGATACTTCTCTCCATATAAGTTAAGAATCTCTTGTCTCGAGCTGCTTTAAGAATTTTCTCTTAGAAATTTGCAAGTTTCACTATTAAATGTCGACGTTGTTGAATGGTTTTTATTGTTTTTGTGTGTGTGTGTGTGTGGAGGGAACCTCTCTATGTCCTGGATCTGAATGCCTGTTTCCTTCTCCAGATTAAGGAAGTCCTCAGCTATGATTTGTTCAAATATACTTTGTGGTCCTCTCTCTCTCTCAGCTATTCTGGAATCCCAATTAGACATATATTCTTCCTTCTCAAGCTATCATTTATTTCTCTAAGCTTTTCCTTATGGGCTTTTGATTGTTTTTCTCTTTTGTCCTCAGCTTCCTTCCTTTCCATCTACTTGTCTGCTATGTCACTCACTCGTTCTTTCCCCTCATTATCCTGAGCAGTTAGACCATCCAGTTTGGATTGCATCTCAGTTAAAGCATTTTTTAAATTTTGGCCTAGTTAAAGTATTTTTAATCTCAATACTGCCATAACAGAATCTCTAGAGTCCTTTGTGCTTTATTCTCAGAGCCACCAGTAACTTTATAATTGTACTTCTGAATTGAATTTCTGACATTGTATTTAAATCCACATTTTGTAACTCTGTGGCAGAGAGTATTGCTTCTCATTCTTTCTTTTGTGGTGAATTCTTCCTTTTAGCCATTTTGTCCAGGGCAGAGTAGTTGTTTGAGTGCGCTGAGTCAAAAATATCAACCACGACCTCAGTGAAATATAGTCTTGATGATTTGGAAGAGGTCAGAGACCAGAAAGAAAAAGAGAAAGTTCAGAGTAAAACAAAACAAAACAAAACAAAACAAAAACAAACAAAAACAAACAAAACCCCAAAATAAATAAGTACAATAAAACAAATGGACCACTAAAGTGAAAAACAAATTTTAAAACAAAATAGTAGGGCAGCCCCGGTGGTGCAGCAGTTTAGCGCCGCCTGCAGCCTGGGGTGTGATCCTGGAGACTCGGTATCGAGTCCCACGTCAGGCTCCCGGTGCATGGAGCCTGCTTATCCCTCTGCCTGTGTCTCTGCCTCTCTCTCGCTCTCTCTGAATGAATGAATAAATAAATCTTTAAAAAATAAAAAAATAAAACAAAATAGTATAGATAGAAAACCAGAATGCAAAAACAAAGAAAAAGATAAAGGGGAAAAAAAGGGAGGGGGAATGGTGGTATAAGGAAGTAGTTGTGGAAAGAGAATGTAGTCTGGCTGAGGGGACTTAGAAGGTGATCCTCTTGGTTCTGAGTGTATTTTGTTTTGTATGTTAGAAGATGCTCAATTCCAAATTTATATAAATCAATAATGCATATAAAGGTCCAACATCAACCACAATAACATAAACAAGATAAAAGAGGGGGGCAGAGTGGAAAGGAAGAGAAAATATAGTCTCACAAAATGAACCAACATGGTGTTCCACTTGGTTCTGGGTATATTTTGGTTGTGTATTAGAAGGTAGTAACTTCCACCACTGTAAATCAAAATGAGACAGAAAAAAAAAACAAAAAAACAAAAACCCATATCTCATATATCTACCAAAATTAAATTGAATATATTAAAGGGGGTCCAGAAGTGAAAAATATATCTAAGACATGTAATTGTAGAAATATGAGAGCTGGGATGCCTGGGTGGCTCAGTTTTTCAGCATCTGCACTTGGCTCAGGACATGATCCTGGGGTCCTGGGATTGAGTCCCACATCAGGCTCTTTGCATGGCGCCTACTTCTCCCTCTGCCTATCTCTGTGCCTCTCTCTGTGTGTCTCTCATGAATAAATAAATAAAATCTTAAAAAAAGGAATAAATCTTTGCTTTACAAAAAAAAAAAAATATGAAAGTCAAAAAAGGAAAAAAAACTTACAAACAAAGAGTTGACAAGATATTGTAGTTAAGGTGGGAAAAGAGAAAAATATTGGAAATTTTTAGTCTGCTATAAAAATGAGTCGTAATGGAAAAAGAAAAAAAAAAGAAACAAACAAACAAACAAACAGGACTCTCTACTTCTATATACTATTGTCTCTCAGTCCTGGAGCTTTCAAGCGCTCCTTTTTCAGTAAACTTGCTTTTCCCCTGTTCTTCCAGCATTTCTTCTGGGGGAGGGGTCTGTTGTGCTGATATCAGGTGTCTGTGCCTGTACATTGATGCCCTGCCCCTTGCCAGGTGCTGGTCTCAGTATGAGCTGTTTATCCTGTGAGGCCTTTGTTGCCTAGAGGCCCCACCTCTCCCAGGTGCAAGGTGAAGAGAAGAGAAAAAAAAAATGATGGAGGCCAGATCTCCAGGTCTGGAGTCAGCTCCCCATGAGTAACTAATAGCAGTCTCCCAGTCCACATTGGCCTAGATGCTCCTGGGGGCAGGTGCGGATGCACTGAACTGCACAGCTTGCCGGGCGCCCAGTGGTAGGAAAGCTCTCGCTTTCCTGTGCCTTCCCTGCTCCCGCCTGTCCCAGGGGGAGCAAAGGATTGCCAGCTCTGTCTGCTTCATCACCCTTGGATCTAGGGCGCAATGCTGCTGGACCCGTGCTGCCGGGAACTGCCACCTGTGTCTGTTGCCAGGCTCTAGGGTAAAGGGAGCTCCAGAGCCACCGCATAACCTGCTGGCTTCTCTCAAATGCCGCATTCCAGCCCTTTACAGAGATCAGAGCATGGGCTGTGTTGTTTTCTCCGGGGCGGGCGCCCCAATCTTATAGAGTCTCCAGGAATCTTGATGTCTCACTGCCCCTCCTGTGATTCTTTCCAATTTTCCTGCAAGCACTTTTCCATCAGGGAAAACTCAGGCGTGGATTTTTAAAGTTCTGCCTTGTCCAGAGCTGGGCTTTCTTACTCTGGAGGCTTTTGAGGCTCTGCTTTCTCCTAGGTAGTCACAGTTCCCCTCCCCCACTTGATTTATTTTTTATTTTTTTCACCTTCCTACCTTGTTAGAAGTGAAAACTTTTCTCTCTGTAGCACTCCAGCTGTTCTCTCTCCTTTTAACGATTTTATTTATTTATTCATGACAGACAGACAGAGAGAGAGAGAGAGACAGAGACATGGGCAGAGGGAGAAGCAGGCTCCATGCAGGGAACCCGATGCGGGACTCGATCCCCAGACTCTGGGATGATGCCCTGAACCTAAGGCAGAGGCAGATGCTAACTGCTGAGCCACCCAGGTGTCCCCCAGCTCTTCTCTCTTTAAATCCCAGTCGAATTCATAGGTGTTCAGGATGTTTTGAAAATTATCTAGGTAAGTTGTGGGGCCAAATGAGTCGAGGACCCTACTCTCTGTCATCTTCTATTGAATACTTTAATAATTATTATTTTAAATTTCAAGTACATTTCATAGACATTTGCTTTTATTTCCAGAAGCAATGCAAAGGACAGACAGTGAGTATGTTCTCCTACCAGTTTTCCTGACAAATAACATTTGTAAAATATTTCAAATAAAAAAATTAAAGCTATGTAAAAATGTAAGATTATTCAATTGTATGTTAACAGATGCAACTATTAAATAAATGCATGGTACAATATTGAAGCCTTGCTAATAAAAAATTGCAAAATAAAACAAAATGCACTGTATATCTTAAAAGATCAAAATACATCCTTTAATTTTTAACTTGACTGTTCCAATTTGTGAAGCTATTAAAACCACATATTAGTAATTAGATGTGTAGTTTAACATAACACTTCAAGAAAGCAAAATCATTCAAATGTTTATTCCTTTGATATTATAAATCTATTTTCATTTTTTTTCTAAAATAAGTATTTCAGGACTCCTATGTGGCTCAGCGGTTAAGCGCGTCTGCCTTCAGCTCAGGGTGTTGATCCTGGAGTCTCAGGATCGAGTCCCATGTCAGGCTCCCTGCATGGAGCCTGCTTCTCCCTCTGCCTGTGTCTCTGCCTCTCTCTCTCTCTGTCTCTCATGAATAAATAAATAAAATCTTTTTTAAAAAATAAGTATTTCAAAAGGAAAAATAAAAAAAAATTAAAAGTATAAAGACACTGCTGTGTTTGTAAGAAGAAAAAGATATACAATTTAAATATTTAACAAGAGAATGGCTAAGTAAAAAATTTCATGGTATTTTATTCAAAGGAATAATAGGCAGCTATTTAAATAATAACTTGTAGAATACAGAGTAACATGGAAAATTTTTATAATAAATTACAACCAAAATTAACTATATATGTATGTATGCACATATACATACTTACATGTTCACACATAAATTTTAGGTGAACATGATGCATAAAAACTAAAGGGTAGACACATGAAAATATTGAACTTTCAACAGAACATAACTCCGGATGGTTTCTCATTCTATTCTTGCCTGTTATTCCTGTTGCTATATCCTCAGAATATTTAATAATTATACTTTATTAAAATGATAAACAAATGCCAATTTATTCTATCTTCGGGGCCTGTGCTCACTATTCCCTTTTTCAGAATCCTTATCCCCTGGATATCCACGTGGCTTTTTTACTCACCTTCTTCAGGCCTTTATATGAATGTCACCTTCTTAGTGAGGACTACCCAGGACACCCTGCTTAAAATGGCAAATCTTGCTACCTGCCAAATGTTCTTCCACTTTCCTTTTTGAAGTTTCTACTTAACGTTTATCACTGTGCAGCTTATTACCTCTTTCATTCGTTTATCTGGTTTCTTTTTGGTCTTCCACATGAGAATATGAGATAAAGGAAAACAGGGTCCTTTTTTTTGTCAGGAAAGCAGGGTCCTTCATGATTTTATCTTGGCCTACTTTTCCAGATGCACCTATCTCTAAAACCCTTCTTACATTCTTCATTCCAGTCACATATTTTTGGAAATCCTAAAAAACAAACAAACAAACAAATAAACAAACAACCCAAGAAGGGCTGAATAGAAGAATCAATGTATAGATATTTTGTAGAATACATATAATATGGTATTAATTGCTGAATCTAGTTGTAAGTATGTTCATTTTTTTTTTTTTTTTTTTTTTTTTACCATCAACTTAGTAGGTTTGAAAATTTTCACATAAAATGTTGGAGAAAAATCCCATTAAAGAAATGTCATGTAAAGAACTCATATTGACCTGACTGGAATAAACTAACTATAGCAATATTGTTTTAGTCTATCAAGAAAATATGAACATTGATGGGATATTAGCCAATAAGAAGGAAATAATGCTATTAGCTTTTGAAAGTATGATCAGTTAATAGTTCTTGTGATTCTTATTTATTTATTTATTTTTAAATTTTTTATTTATGTATTTGAGAGAGTGAGAGAGAGAGCAGGGGTGGGGAAAGAGCAAAGGGAGAAGGGACAAGGAGGCTCCATGCTGATGGTGGAGACCTATGCCAGAGCCCAATCCCATGATCCTGAGATCATGACCTGAGTCAGATCAAGAGGCAGACGTTCAATGGACTGAACCTCCCAGGCTCCACTAGATTTTTTTTTAATGAGCCTATCTTTTAGACAAGTATAGTGGCATTTTTAAAAGGTTTTATTTATTTATTCATGAGAAAGACAGAGACATAATGAGAGAGAGAGAGAGAGTGTGTGTGTGTGAGTGTGTGTGTGTATTTGCCAGGGGAGGGGCAGAAGGAGAGGGAGAGAGAGAGGAAAAGAAGGAGACTCCCTACTGAGCATGAAGTCTGATGAAGGGCTCAATCCCACCACTCTGAGATCATGACCTGAGCCAAAATCAGGTGCCCCAATATTGAAATCTCTAATGGATGAAGTGCTATTATGTCTAGGCTAAGACTGAGGAGAAAACAGAGGTAAAAGATAAAATAAGAGTTGGATATACACTGATAATTAATGGAATTAGATGTTGGATATATTGGGATTTAATTCTCAATTCCTTCTATTTTTGTGTTTATTTGAAAGTTTTTGTAATAAAAAATTAAACAATACTGATTTTTCTCTTTTTTATCATGCCACATGGAATCATATTTAATCTGCCTCTTTTGCAGGACTATTTGTGTTTTGTATCTCTAATCCCTAGCATAGTATCTGGAACTATGAAGAAAAGGCTCAATGAATCAATCACCGATTTTGAAATATCAACAGTATAATATTATAAATATGAATTGACATTCTAGTAAAGGTACTTCAAAACTTTTCATTCTCTCATTAAGTAATACAGATGGAAGTCACTTTGCTGATTAAGATTATTCATAATCCTCAGAATTGTCAGTGAGTGTAAATATGTTAAGAACCATTATAAATGGTTCTTAAAATTCTTGTCCACTACTTTTCCCCCTGATTCTCACTTTCTTTGACTTCACAACCACTGTATTAGCTTTCACAACATATCTTTACTAAGAATCAAGAATTAAGTGGTTCTCTCTACTTCTCTTGATAAAACTAATTTTTTCCTCATGTTTTCCTTTCTTTTTTTCTACCTCTTAGCTAAGCAAGTATGCACTATGGAGCTGCATTGGGAAAATCAGTGCTAAGAAAAGTGCAGACTCTTTCTCTCCAAAGTTACAAATGAGCAACTATCCCTCAGCTTCCTGGATCTTAAACAGGTGCCAGAGTTCAAAGAACAAAGAAGTATGTTGACTCTTAGAAAATTGCTTCCTGAGAGTTGCCACTACACAAACACACACACACACACACACACACGAGTGTGTCTTTATAATGCATTTGACTCTATACTCTGAGTTCTTCTATATCTTCTGCCCAGTATATAACTGAAGCTTGCAAAGAGACCACGTCTGAGGAGCTCTAGGAAAGCAAATGATGCAACTGTATCATTACTAATGCCACTGCATAGACAAATTAGTCAGCCTTAAGGTATAGTTGGTTGTTGATGTGTCCAATTGGTTGACAGAAGATACTGATTTTTTTCAGAACCAAAGACAGTGCATAAACCTTTCTTTAAGCCTGTGTGATTAGAATGGAAAATCCTAACACTAATGTTTTTAGAGAAAAGAAACTTGCTTAAATCCCTGTATGACAAACAAATTTATAGCATGTAACAATTTCCTTCAAAGTATGTTATTTCATTTTTAATTACACATTTCATCATTTGACTCAGATGTGCAGTTTTCTAAGACATATAATGTCAGTCCCTCAAAGTAAATCAAGGATTAACTTTATAGTGCTGAAAACTAAAAATTATAGAACCAGATGATTAATGAAAAACAAGTAGTGAGCGTCAATACAAAACCCTTATGACCTTCCTTACATCCATAGGAATGCTTCTGAAATGAGTTCTACTCTGAAGACCTTTATAAATCTCTAGTGAACAAACAATGGGGATTTTTATTTGGTTGCTGGCACATTTTAGAGACTTATGGAATGAAGTGTATTGTCTGTTTTCTCAACTGAGCAATTCATAAAAATGTTCCTTTTATTACCTCCCCTCAAATAAAAAAAAAAAAACCTCTAGAGAGATGAGCTTCATATTTTTAGTCAATTATAATTGGGAAAAATGATCTCTGTCCTGGAATAGCAATACTTAACATCTAGAGAATACAAACTATTATTGTTATATATCCCTTATTTCACAAATGGAACTAGTCAGGTATATATCCACAAAAATGTTAAAATATATCCCATTCATCATGGATCCTGTGAAATGACCAAATATCAACATGACTGATTAAATTTAGATTTTTAATCAGTTTAATACTTTACAAATGCAACTATATGTGTTCCTATCCTTATTATGTGTATACTATATACATATATGTGCAAAGACATAAGTCCTTATATAGAGGTCAATTCAATTTGGAAAAAATAATTATTTTACAAAGAGAATTTTTGTTTTACAAATATTGACTGTAATATAACAAGATAATAAAAACAATCACTAATAGCCAGAAGAAACTTTGTCATCATATGTATTTGGGAGAAGAAGAAAAAATTATCATACACTGAACTTTATATGTTTAAAGACAAGACAAACTTTTAACAACTGGTTTGCAAAGTTAGGAATATGACCATTTAAATTTTGAAGTTGCATAGAGTTGACTTAATTTTTTTTGGAGGGGAAAGAGAATATATGATTTTGCATTCTATCATCTCCTATATTATTTATTCCCCAACTTCCAAAGACTTTGAAACCATGTATAGAAGGACACGAATTTATTCATTAGTTTATCAGAAAAGAAAGAATTCACACAAGTAAGGTTTTAGTAGCTTAGACTTTAAACCAATAATGAATGCATGTAGGAGATTGTAATCTTTAGAGTAGGATTCTCATCTGGAACCTTCTGTGACACTAGACTGAATAAATCTCAACCTTATTTAAGGAGAATTCAGAGGTACAAGTCAAGTTTGTGATTTCCTGACATAATTACAAGCTGACTTAAAAACTCAATTTTCCTTTGAGCTAAAGAAGGTAACAAGTTTAGACCATGTTTGTAAGAAAGCAAAATCTGAAAAGAAGGGAAGGAATGAAAAAAAAAAAGAAGAAGGGAAGGAATGTGGCATTACAGAACACAAAAAGATGAGCAGTATTACTTTCTAATATCTAGAAAGTAATCACTATTATTTAAAACACTATTTTAAAGGAATAAATATCATTTTAAATAAACTACCAAGCATATGTATATATAAGCTCTAATATCAATGCTGTCACCTAAGAGCATTTTGTAACTAGAGGGCTTTCTGCACATGGAATTGTTTAATCTCTGTTTTGAATTGTACTGACAAAGTCATTGTTAAACTTAAAAACATTTTAAAGAAGCTTGCAATTGCAAAAGAAAAATGTACTCCAGTCATTTACAGTAGTAGTTATTTTGCTTTTTTGTCTCAGGAGACTTATTTTTACAACTGGGGAAAATGTTAACAGGTCAAATTTTATGAGAGAAAGATGCAGGAGTGGGGGAGGGAGGAGGAGAGAGACAGAGAGACAGTGCAGGAGAATGCCAAGAGAAGTATGGTATGTCTGGAGGAAATGGTGTTTCATCATTTGTGATTTGATATCATACTTTGTGATGCCTTTCCATCTCCAAGGGACCATGACTTTCTGAATTCTTGATGGCACCATTAAACAGCTGTGCAACACTCATTCTGAAACAAAAATGCTCAAGCAGGAACACTGGAATTAACTGTGGAGAATACAAATTAGCTAACAGATTTATTCCTCATCTTGACATAATAAACAAATATTGATGGCTTCCTGTGGTGTAATACATTCTTATTCATTGCTTCACAACTCACTCATAGCTCCTTCATTTTCTCTTCAATGCTTCTAAATGGGTGATTCATCCTATACTTCTGGAAATATTAGTCTGTTTACAGTCTTCAGATAGCTAACAGATTGTATATCATTAAAGTAGCTCTGTGATGACTTTCACTGTAGATTGTTGTTCTCTTTCAATTTATTGGCTTTTTTATTTTCTTTTGAAAGTTTTTTTTTCTTTTTTTAGGAAAGAGAAATAAATGGCATCTTTTTATTTGGTGATAATGCTTTGATTGTACATGGTGGTATGATCTTTTAAATAACTTTTAGGTTTCCCAATACATCTGGCATGGCTAAAGTATAAACTATTCAAACTAAAAATTCATAAACAAAATTAATATCTTTTCTTCTTTTCTTATGTAATGTCATAATCCCTCCCCAGTTGTACAGTCAATTTTAATGGAAGAGCTCTGTCCATCCTCCTATTTAAAGCAATGTTGAGATTGAGAAAAATGATAGTATTTGCCTTAGTTTTTTTTTTTTAGTATAAATGAAGTTTTCGCATTTCTACATTATAAAAAAAAAGTTGGCACTAGAAATATGTATTATATTGATCAACCCTGAATATTTCATAATTCACTTAAGTTAGAACTGCTGTCTTGAAAATTGGCAGGCACTCCATAAAGGGATAAGATGACACCAAATGGGGAAAAAGTGACATATCCCAGATTATGGAATATATCAGATCAAATAACAACAGACTTAGAGTTTACACATATAAATTCTGATAGGCAATTATTTTCTGTGTCTTAGATGCTGGCTATAGGCACTTTGGAATGTAAAACCTAACATTCTTGCCCTTGCTTCTCAGTAGCTTATTGGTTAAACATGTACCAATGCCATTGTTTGCAATTAAATTTGTATCCTTTACAGACTCCACAATGGGAATCACAAGCAAATCTTTCCATTAATGATAATGGATTCTGAACATAAATAAATGCATTAATAATTTATCCCTATTAAGTGTCTATACCACCATATAGTCAAAAAATCTCCCTCTACACTGTTACTAGGTCTAAATTATTGTTAAAGTGTGTTTTGCTTTGGAAAAGATGACAAGATTGTCTTAATATATAGCAAAGGACATGTCAATCATAGTTTGGAACTAATAAACTTCTTACAGATATGTAAGCAAGAACTTTATAAAGTATTACATTTGCTTGCAATTCAGTATTCTTCATCCTGCAATACCAGTATTTCAGTTTGATGATACAGGAACATTCGACTGAGCTCAGTAAATTTAGATGTTACGTTGGAGGACATTATTAAGCATTCATTGATAACAAGACACAGGAAAGAATCAATTACAATTTTTTCAGAAGGAAGTTATCAATATTTTTGAATACCTATATATCCAATGTCATTTATGCCAATAAATGTAATAAGTAAGTAATAAGATAAGTAAGTAATAAGATAATTGATAAACTATTCACATTTATACAGGTAACGGTTTTTTAACAATCTAAATGGGGCATCTGAAATGGTTTGACACCAAATATTCAAAGACAGCATTAAAGGGACAGCTATATCCAGAGAATTGGTAAGAGTACTGTAATAAAAAGTACTAGATTTTGACTCAGACACCCCAAGCTATGACCCAGCTCTGCTATATACTATATTGGTTTGACTTTAGGCAAGTGACTCCACCTCTCTGAGCTCTACAATTCAACATTTGTGAAATGCACAAATAGCAATTCACAGGGTCATTGTGTAAGGAAATATATATGAAACCCATTGCAAACCATAAAACATATATATAAAGAAAATTATTTACTTATATTATTATACAGAATCTTGACAGAAACATCTCATCTTGGGGTCTTTGTCACATTCCCCATTTGCATGCATGTCGTTTCTTCTGCAGAACCCACTCTCCTCATGTCAGTAGGAGATTAATGGGAAACAAAGGAGGATGACATTTCAGCATCACGTAAAGCATTGTGTGCTACACAGAGATACTCTTTAACAACAGCATCTTATTGGGTTAAGTAACCTCTATACGTCTCAATTTCCTTGTATATAAATCATGAGAAAAAAATGATTTGTGATTTGAACAGACTGAAATAATATGCTATGATTACAGAGTGACACCCCCCAAATAATTGTTAGTTATCATAATTTTGTGTCAAATTCTTGCTGATAACTGATCACTGTTAAAATACATTAATGATCTAATGTTTAGATTCATAGTATAACAGATGTCAGGATTGATTTTTTGTATGACCTCATTTTTTAAAAGATAGACTTGATCATAGCAACTAATGTGATGAGAGGCAGGCTGTGCTTGTAACCGTTCCAACCTCATCTCCTACAGACTAGTTGGATGGGAGCTAGACTCTTCAATTGCTATTTATCTAAAGGCCAATAGGTTCTACATATCCACTAAACATTGAGATGTTTGGGTGCTATATTACTATAATTACATTCCTTGCACACACATACATACATATTTTGAAAGATACAAATAAAGATTATAGCTCATTAAAATTGTTTTCACATCAATAATCTGATTGTTTTTAAAACAACTCTATTTTATAGATGAAGAAATAAATGTCCCTGAGGTATTAAGTAATTTGCTTACATCACATAACTGGTGAGCAATGGAGCAAGATATATAGGAAATAAATGGTTTATCATTTTATTTTTTATTGCAGCATGTTACTAGAGCTTTTGAAAAATCCTCAAGATTATAATATATATAATACAGTATATAAATAGTGTATAACATATCATGTATATTTCTTTAAAAATTGTGAAAATCTAGATTTAGGGATCAAATAAAATTAAGTGGTTTATTCATTTTATAAGAATTTTGAATGCAATCGCTTTTGAAAGACTTTCTTAACCATTTAGATACATGTGTTTCAGTGTATATATAATATACATTATTATATATCACCGTCAGGATTCATATTAGCTTTCATATACTTCATCTTAAAGTGAGGGACATGTGTAGTTTATAGGTTAATGACTGCTTCTAGGAAAGTCAATTTGTTCAGTATATTGATTAGTTTATCTACTCAAAGAGCTGATGTTTTAAGTCACTCTTTAAAGTGACAAGCTTTATTACACTATTAGCTCTACAATCACATTTTAAAAAGTCAGTCTTATAATATTACTAGTTTATTTCATTTAATATAACCCCTATGGATTTAGCCCCAATAAGAACTAGTTGATTGAACTGTGCTAATGTATCAACAGGTCTACCACTCCAATGCTGGTTCAAGCCATTACCATCCTCTATCCAAATTATTTCAAGTGCCTCCTAACTAGACTCCTTATTCTGTCCTTGTCCCATTCAGCTTTAATTACAGCACCGGAGTGATGTTTACAATCTTAAGACTGATCATGTGCCTCTTTTTTCACGAAACCCTCCACTGATTTCTCATCTACTTGGAGTACCAGTCAAGGCTCTCACCTTCATAGCCTCTAATGAGGTCTCTGCACCCTTC